>NC_087477.1:42499507-42840757 GCF_036417665.1 Passer domesticus
TCACAGATACCATCTTTAGGTCTGACCCATGTAATCCTGTTTAAGAGTGCTACTCTTGGAACGGAATTAAACTTGACTTGCTCTTATCAGTAAGATCAGAGCCATGCTGTGTTTCTAAGTACAGTAGAGTTATTTTGTCATTAAGATTGTTTTGACCGATCTCTTCAATTTAACGAGCACTTTTCTATCCTTGGTACACCAAGAATACTGAAGCACAATGGTGGCAAAAGTCCCAACAGAAACAATACATACCATGGAAGAAGTCCTGGAGGTGGTCTTGGAACTAGCTGCTGGTTTTGGTGTGTTCAAGGTGACACACCCAATGTGCACACTTTGGGCTGAGTTTTGGTAGGAAGAGATCCAGTTGTGCTTTTGGGACACTGGATGATCTCTTAAAGTGACACCAGCAGCTTCTAAGTAATAATGTTATATATCACATAAAAGCCAGTGCATCTTCAGGATGCAAAGTAATTGTTCCATGCAGTCTTCTACCATATTCTTTGTCAATATTTGCTGCATGCAAATGGGAAGGGTTCTTCTTCTGTAAGAATTTCTTAAGATTCCAGCTTTTTGACTGGCTACAGAGGCAGGATAGCAAGTACAACTTCATAGGAAAAAAAAGATTTGTCAGCAGCAATCTTCTTGAGTATGATTTATGCAAATTCCCTTTAAGAACTAGAGTCTGACTGCAAAACTACATTAAAACTCACCTCGTGCAGAATGGGCTGTATATAAGTAGGACCAGCCTGATGTGATGTCTTATCCAGCTGTGTTGTCTGTAAAATCTCCAAAAATGGCAAAAGAAATTCTTCCTACATCAAACCTCTATGAGAAATAAAAATGTGTGCATCCTATGGTTCAAAAATCTGAAGTACAAGATGTGTTCTGATTTTAAGAATTTTCTGATTTAAAGTTTTTCTCAGAATGCTTGTTCATATATAGCATTTCAGCCATTTCTGTGAATTATTAACATCACCTTTGAGCATTAGTAGTGTGTTTACAAATACTAAACTAGTTGCACAATGGGAAAGAATTTCAAAGGGACCATTGTACACAGATGTATCACCTGTAATGCTGTTCTGTGCTGCTAAACCAACAGCAGTTTTGGGGGTGTTAGCATGACTGATAGAGGAAAGGCTGCTTTAAGACTTGATCCTGCTTTGATCTATTCAATAGGAATTTTTCCACTGATTTCAAGGCCAAATCTTTATGTGAAAAATATCCTCTGTATAGCTGTTATTTTCCATGGTGCAATGGTTTAAGTTCTTCTCTTGCCCAAGTAAACTGCCTCACATTAACCTGGATAATAGAAACATTCTGGAGGAAAACAAAAGCATTTTAGAAAAGTCTGTGCTGGAATCTTTGTTTCCCACAATTGAAATAGCTCTGTGTAATCATTCAGAATTAGTCTAGAGTAAATAAAAAGGGCTGCCAGACTGTAGAAGTTAGAGTAGCCATGTCATAGGATGTAAGTTCTGTACCATGAAATATCACATCTCATGTGACAGGAATCAGTTTGGGAAGAGCATTAAAATCCTGGGGTGTTTTAACATTTTGAACATAAATTTATAGGGGAGCAAAACCCACACTTATTTTGTCTCTATAAATGTAAATGAGACATTAATTGTAAATTCTGTTCTGTTTGACTTGAAACTTACTTTGAAAGAACACCCATATAAAAGTTAGAAGTTTGCTACTGTAATACTGCTTCTTCACTAAAGAAATAAGCAGGGCTTGGGAATTTGCCAGAGTTTGTTGCTTTTGGCTCATTTCCAGTCAAGTTCTTAAGAAAGCTACCAACATGTTATTGCTGTTAATGTCTTTGTGATCAAACACCACAGTCTGCAGAAAACATTAGAACTATGCTAATTTCCTTCTACAATTTTATCTGGTCAAAAACTGTAACGTAAGATTCCAGCAAAACATTTCAAGGGAAATGCCACAGTTTTTTTATAAAGCTGTGGATTATGAAGTTTTCTTTAAAATGTGGTCAGCCAAATACAAATGTAAGGAATTACAGTTGATGGACAGCTAACCACAGCAGCTCTGACAAAGCAGCCTCACTCTTAACATTTAATTCTGATTATGACATGATCATATATTTCTTCCTATCACCCTTGTTATAAAAGCATTTCCTTAGTGTAAGTGCAGACAGCTTTGAGAAATAAGGTAGGGTCAGGTAATTAGGTGGGAAAACTGCTGCTATGGAGAAACAATTTTAGGTATTCACCTGAAGGACACTGCCCTATTTCCTGGGCTGCTGGAGGTCAGTTGTGGTGCTGATAGCTGTGATGCTCTCTCAGACAAGTCTTCAGAGTCCCTGTTCTTTTGTAGACTTGCTGAAGGACCAATGCCTCTGAAAAAATGGGATTGCATTCACTTTGCAGTGGCCATTTTGGATAAGCTCGCAGCAGATTTTCCCATTGCATATAGTCTGAAGAGTAGTATTTCAGAGAGAAGGACTTTTGGAAGCTCTCACTACTGTTAGATTACTGAGGGAGGCAGAAGGGCTTCAGAAGTCTGTCCACAATCACTCTGCCTATGTGTTGTCTGTATGCAGAGCAACTTCTGTGAACAGGTGATGGAGCAGACAGGGAAATTCATCAAGCAGAAAAATAATACAGAAAAACAGCTATCTAACTGAATTTTATTTCAGCTCAACACCTATCTAAATTGCTGGGATGCACCAGCACAACAGATCTCAGTAGTATGAAGGAATGGACTTGGAAGAAGAAAGTTCTGAAATTTAATAATTTTCAAGCATGCATCTTAAAAAAGCAGTTTATCTTTTGAAACAGACTTAGATTAGCCATTGTCATGGTATTTGCTGTATTTGTAGAACAAGCAAAGACATTTTTGCCTGCATGGTTTTAACAGAGAAGTGTAATCCCCTGCAGGAGTAAATATTTACTTTGACAAATTTTCTAGAAAATTTTGCTCACCTTAAAAATATTTGTAATGGGAAATATATCAATAAGGCTACAGAGAAGATGGCTGCTGAGTGATCCAAAGCATCTAGAGTAAACTAGGAAAAAACAGTTAAAATAATTATATGGAATAGGATGAAATAACTGAAATAACCAGTGGTGATTTTAAAAAGTGGTAGCTCAGGGAAATTACAGATATTGAGGAAAAACTTTGACAAAGTAAACTAAAGACAAATAAAATAAGAAAAAAAGAAGCATGGCTTGGCATAGAGAAGTAAACAGGAAAAGTTCCAGTCAATGTAGTTGAAAAGAAATGCAAGAAGTTTTGAAAGAGATACCAACATCATCAAACTGGGTCAGTTTTTCATAGGGAAAATTCTCACACAGAAAATCTGTGTCTACTGGACTATGTAAGTATGCAGTATTTTTGAGGATGTTCATTGCTTTTCCAGATGTGTGTATTATCCTTTGTGGTTTGGCTCAGATCAGAGAGACTAAAAGAAAGCACAGCATGTATTTGAGATGTGGGAAAGTTTGTTCATCCTTTGCAAACATCCCTCCAAACTGTCGCTGGCTTGTTGTTACATACCATGTTATGAGAACCAAAGAATCAAGATGGTTTTCTTTCCTCATATGCATTTCAGTTCTGTTCTTAGGAGGTGTAAACTTTACCTTCTTGTCCCTGACTGATCTCTTACGTTTCAAGGCACCATTTCCCACCTCTCTTCCTGCTTAAGACTCTGCTTAATTAAGGTTATTACAATATTTTTCAAGTCATTGGATAGAGAGTGATGTTTCTTTTAGGTGGAGTTCTGAGACATATTTAGTCACATCTCCCCTATAGCCTTGTCACATTTCTTTAGGAAAATTGCACTGCTTGTGTTCAGTTCATCATGCTTAGAGTGAGTATAAAGATGTTTATGTCAAGTAACAGTTACAATACTTCTGGTTTTAATAAATAATATATTTTTGAAATATAAAAACAGTGTTGTGTAATTTTTGGACAGTGGGAAGAATATGAGGAGCAAGATTAAAAGAAGATGAAGAGGAAAAAGAAAATAATGGGTTCCAGACATCCATTAAGTGAACAGATTACCAGAGACTGATGATTACAAACTGGAGGGTTAGATGACAAGTCATTTCACTTAGGTCAATAAAATACTGCCATATGAGAAGGGAACCAGTCCTTCCCAGCAGTACCATTTGCCATCCAGCAGTTTTAAGATCAACGAGAATACTTAATTCTCAGACCTCTCCCCTTTGAGTACCTCAGGAAATGTTTCTGTTTCCATGAATGGATAATTCCACTGCATCTGTAAATGCTTGAATTGTTCTGCAGGCATTATTATTTTGTATTAATTAACTTTTAAAATTAATGACACCACTTTAGGAAATTAAAACCTGAGTTACAGTCAAATAATTTGGTTTTAATGTATGGGGGATTATGTTATGATAATGGAAAGTGTTTGACGTAAAAGGGGATGCAGTGTTTTACATAATAGATTTAGAATTTTTCTTTTTGTAGATCTTTATCATTCTTCTGGTGACCAAGAAAAATTCAGAAGTTAGAAATATTGGCTCTGTAGGCTTGAGCCATATCTCAAAGAGCATTTCTTTGTATTTACTCAATTTACCAGTCATACTCTGATAAAAGCTCCTCATTACCATGGTACTAGTAAATAATTGTTTACTCACTGTCCTCTTCAGTTTGTAAATTAGAAAAATAATTATACTACTACCAAGTTGAGGACTGTCTTGATTTGTATCCCTTGCCCTTAGAATTTTTTTTAAGAGCCTGCCTTATAATCTGCCTTTTTTAATAGTTTTTTTCTAAATCTAAGGGTGTTTTTCTGAAGAGCAACATTGTATACCTTTTTTTTTTTTTGGTGTGATGCAAGATGTGATTCAGTAATTCATTTCAAGGCTTTCCTGTCTTTTTGCCTTTCTTTTGACTTCCTGAAATGAACTGCAGCATGGAGATACATTTAGATGAAAGGGTATAATTTCTTTTTAATGAGGTAGCTGTGACCCTCCACCTGCAAATATACTAATGATGCCATAATCATATTAGCTTTGCTGAGCCAAAATATATTCTAAGTACATCAATTAGAGCATGAGTACTTACAAATGTCTCCTCTTCCATCATTATTTCTGCAAAGCACACCGTCTCTATAGAGAGTCATAGTAGGCAACACCACAAAAGGTGAACACCTATTTTAAAAAACATACTGAGAAAGGAGGCTGTGCTCATTTTCCAGATGAGGACTTCATCAGAGAGCACAGCAGGCCCCTCTGCACATCCTCATTTGCTGAAGGAAAATTTGCAAGGGAAATAAGCATACTGCTTTACATGAAACTGGGCAGAGACAGGGCCATGTCCATTGGCATGCTCTGTGCACAGCAGGACCAACCCCATGGGCAGCTGCCTCCTCAGTGTCCTGGGCTCTGCCTGCCCATGGAGGTGCTCCCTGTCCCCTCCCAAGAGCTGGGACTCACCAGTGCTGCACCCTCTTGCCTCCTGTGCTGTGCAGACAGGGTAAAACAGGCAGGAAGGCACTTGTGTGTCCTCCCTAGTAACTCACTTGTGCCAGATAGCAAAGCTTGGAAGGCACGACAGTTCCTTCATTGTCTGGGGGATCAACTTGTTTTCCTCAGTAAAAAAATAGAGCCTAGAGATTTGTGCTGCCTTTTGGGCAAGCTGCTGACTTGATGTTCAAGTTGAAGAGAATAGTAAAGGACCCAAAAAAAAAGCAGTCATTTTGGTTTCTTACTTAGTGTCAGCGTGCACAAGACATATATATGAGTCTTGTCTTAAACCTGGGGTAGAGAGTTGTTTTCTTTAGTGAAGAAATGTATATTTTTATTGTATTTTAGCTAAGTGGTGACACTTTACATGTGAGAATCAATGTGCAATGTGAGAACAAGGCCTTGCAAAATCCTAGCATCCTTTTTCTTCCTATCTGCTTGGCATGTGCACAATTCTGAAAAAAGATATTTGATTTGGTACCTGCATCTGTACTTTAAATTCCTCTTTGGATGTATGTGCAAATGGTTGTTAGAAACATCCCATGCCTTTTTGAAATAAAGTGTAATTAAAATGTGTTGGAATGAAAAAACAAAAGGGTTTAAAGAGCCCATCATGGGCTGCATTATTGGATACTTTCTTATTTTAAAATGCAAATTGTGTCTTTATAAGTATAGCAACTTCTTTTTGAGGCTCTGTACTGAAAAATCATGTTTATTTTCTTGTCGCTAATTATTGTTTTCAGAACATTTGTGGTCTGAAATATTTGTATTGTACACTAATGACTGGGATATGGAACGAATTTATTTCTAATTTTCTGTCTTAAATAACTATACAAACTTACTTGTTTTAAAATGCTTTATACATATGGTGCTTTTCCCTCAAGCAAAAATATTTTATTCTATTTTCTTTTTAGGAAGGAGGCTCAGCTGGATGAAGAGGGACAGTTTCTGGTCAGAATAATTTACGATGATTCCAAAACCTATGACCTTGTTGCAGCTGCAAGCAAGGTCCTTAGTAAGTAATGCAGATATCTTCTTTACCCATTCATCACAAAAAAGGTAATGTCCTCCTGCCCCCCAAATCTGTGCAGCAGAGAGGAACAGGATTTAGCACAGGGGAAGTGAAAACGGAGTATTGGTTAGAGAATTTTTTTAAATCTTAGGAGAGAGAATTGCCTTTCTTTATTTCTCTAAGAAAAAATTACTTATTTTATTGCTTGAAATTATTTTTATTATTTCCAAAGTATTCCATCTTAAACTGAAGAAATATACCTCATCCACACAACATGGGCAGTGTAATGAGCAGTCGTGAAGTAACAATATCCTGCTGCAACTGCAAGTTTCAACCACTGCTGCAAGAGCAGTGAATGAATAAATGAATGAATGAATGAATGAATCCTTGATCTCTGCTGAAGAATAGTGCTGAGTCACAGAAATGCTTGTGGCATGGACACGTTTCATTTAATTGCATATCAGCCATTGATTTGGGTTGCATTCATTTTCAATCATTGCAGCTCTGGTCTGGAATTGAAAAGGTAGAATTATGCCCATCAGCATTATTTTATCTGCAGACCCAAGTGCGGTATGAAATTGTTCTGCATGAGTAATTAGCCAAAAATCTATAAGACTGATGACTGTAGTAATGTTGAATTGGAGCAGCTGATGTGGTTTCGTGCTATTGTAAATTGGAATTAACTTTGCTGAGGCGAGCATTACGAACAACCAAGTTCCTCTATTTTCAAGAAGTGATTCATTTTTCTGTATCAAAATCTAAATGCTGTACATGTGTGAAATGCACAATGTGGTGAAATAATAGTAGTAATTGGTAACTCTTAATGAAATTCCTGTATTGGATACTCTCTATTTGCCATATGAGCCCTGAATCTTGCTTTGTTCTTGACCTACTGGATCTGGGTAGGATTTAAGTACTGTCTTTCTTGTTTGTGAGTACAAGAGTAAAAAGAAATAAGTAAGTGCATGAAATACAGTGTTTGGACTGAATCATATTTTCCTGTTTTAACTAGATTTAAATGCTGGGGAAATTCTTCAGATGTTTGGGAAGATGTTTTTTGTGTTTTGTCAAGAATCTGGTTATGATACAATTCTACGTGTTTTGGGCTCAAATGTCAGAGAGTTTTTGCAGGTAAGAATTTTGTGCAAAATTGTTCCAGATATCAGACAGAACTGTGGCCTAGTCAATAGAAATTTAATTTGAAATTCCAAAGAGAAATTTGGAACAGGAGTATTCATACGCAACAGATTGCAGGGGTGGTCTAGGTTAAGTGGACTTACCTTATTTATCATAATAGAAAATGTGATATTCATGTTTTATATTTCTTCTATTATCTCTGACTAATTATAGATACTGGATATTTCTAACAGTTGTGTGCAGAGCTAGGACTCATAACAGCTTATCTTTTAAGATGCTATCCTTCATCCATGAACTGAGGGTGGGATACTGCAGAACAGCATGATACTGCACTGTAAACACAAACAAAATGAAAACGATTGTTTAATAGTGTGGAAGAAATACCTTCTCTAGAGTTGTTATTTCTAGGTGTAGAAAAATGCCCTTTTTTATCACCTGAAAGTTGCTCACTTCTGTAAGCACTTTGTATTTAAGGTTTGTGATCTACATCACTCTTGGAAAGAACTGTGTACTGTAATGAGGTTCAAAGAATTGAACTGAAGAGTGCTCAAAAGCTGACTATGAAAACTTTTGATTTTCTCTGAATATATAGCAGCCTCCTGTCACCTTTACCCTTAAAATTCCTCCAGCACTAAGGGAAAAAGCAGAATCATTGTTTGCTGATTTCTTGAATATTTACTTGTGTGTCTTGCTGCACCAAAACCTGCATCATTCCAGAGCATCCTAGATACAGTCAACCCAGACTTCTTGTACAAATCCCACAGACTGTAGTTGCTGGGCAGAACAGGGTATGTTGATGTTCCAACATGTGCATATCATGAGCAATCTGTAAACCACTATGGGATGTGCCACCCTTTATATTTCATAGCTTCATTCACAGCCTGCGCTCAAAGCAAGCCTTCAGATACTTTGGTTTTATTCAGGAGTAACTTTGGGTACTCATGTATAGACCAGAAATACAGATGCTATTTGCTTTCCCTCATGCCCTTTTCCATATAATATACTTCTCTTTTCATTCCTTACCATATGTGCTGGTGGAAGGACTGGACATGTTTGTTATACACACCAAACATTATAAAAGTGGAAACAGCTTACATTTATATTCTTCTAAGGGCAGTATTTTAAGTTGCTTTGTTTGAATTTCAGTGTTAACAGATGACACTGGCTATTATATACTTCTCTAAATGTTAACAGGGCTAACATATTAGTAGCTGTGCCAGAAGAGTACTTTTTAGCTTTTTATTGCAATGGAAAATCAACATTACCTGTGATTTATTAGTTTTGCATCTTGCAGCAGTTATATTAGGTCAGGAAACTACTTTATATACCTGTTACAAAAATAGGTGCAGATTGGGTTTAATGTCCCAAACTTCTCTCAGGTTCTTAACATAATAGAGTTCCAAAAAGTGTTTCTTGAGATGTATACTGAGTCCAGGATATATACAAAATAATTGAGAACTGCAGCTTTTTTAAATATATAAAAATAAATCTCACGTTTATATTCCATTTCCTTTGACATCTCAAGAAAATTTAGTTTATTCATAGTTGAAACACAGGTACTTCAAGCTTCATAAAGAGGAAAATAAAAAGGGCAACTAAATCAAATATTTATACTTTATGTGAAAAACTCAAGCATGGAAAATTTTCAAATCATGTTTAAAGACACTGTACCAAAGAGAAGCAATGTGAAAAGAGGTACCTCCTAAGAAACTCAAAGTGTGATTTTATGTTCAGTTTAGTAGCTTTCTATTGAATGAAAATCAAAGTGGTTAGTTCTCTCATTTAAGGAATTGTTCACATTGCTATTTAGACTTCATACTTGCAGTGCATTAAAATTCAGGGGAGTAACTCTTCTTTTAGATAAATCTCCAGGTGCTGTGTACCACATAGCGCTGTTTGTGGTACATAGGTTTGTAGTTCAGGTGCCAACCACAACTCTCACTTTTAGACAGACCAGGATCAGCCCTATTTAAGGACAGACTTTAAGACTGCTTGTTATTTCAAGGAGATTCCCTTGTGTTTCTCCAAGGAGCTGATCACTGTTCCTCATAGCTCTGGAATTGTTCTTTGGTCCAAGCACAAGCTCTGGCATACATCTGAGCAGTCTAGGAGCCAAGAATTCAGGGAGAGAGCTTAGCCTATTATAAACTGTACCTGACCTCACCTCTGGCTCACAGCAGGTGAACATACCAGAAAAAAGACGTTTGTTCTTTTAGAATCTGCAATATCAACTTAGAATGGATTGAACGCAACAAAGAAATAGGAGTAGGAGTAACAATGACAGTGTCTAGGCCCAGGAGTGATTTCAGCTCCATGATCTGGAAAAAACATGTCTACTCCTTGGCTATGTGTCAGATTGAGGTTTTGAATACAGTAAGCTGTAAGTCCCCCACTCTGGAAGATTAGGGAGTAAAAGCTGAAGGACCTATCACATGGACTTCACCTGTGGCACTGCTTTGACAGAGTTGGCTATAAAGGAGTGGAAGGGTGGCAGATGGTTTTGCAGAATGGGTCTACTGCCAATTGGTAGTCACCATTGTGCCAGACTTAATACTTAGACAACCATTTTACAAAAATTCTTTCCTTGACATTGGCTGTTCCCTGTTTGAAATTCTTCAGCTGGTGACTGTGTGACTGAAAGATGATCATCTTTTCCCATGTATCTCCCTGAGAGTTTTTCTCCAAAAGGTTAATATATCCCGGCTGTTTCTGAGGCATATCTACTGAAACTGCAGTTCTGCATCCGTTGAAGGAGACGGTGGGGCAATCTTTCAGAGACAGTCATCTCTCTTGCTCTTTTCTCATCCACACTCTTTCAAAGTAGTCTCCTCCAATTTCATTGTCTTGAACCCTGCAAAGTTCTTACAGAATTTGCCTTCAAGCATTATGTTTTTTTGTCAATGCCCACTAACAGCTGGAATGAATTGACACCCAGATTGTTGCCTCTTCATGTTCTAATTTGGAGATGTTGATATAGCAACAAAAACATGAATTGGAAACAAGCTGAAAAACTGAAGGAGGAAATTCCAGGCTAAGTGCATCCCACGGAATTCATTGCTAAGAGTGTCATTTTGTCTGGAGGTCTCCAAGAGAAAAGGCAGCTGTTCAAGCACTTCACAGCTCACATGAAATCAAGTTCACTATGCCTCCACAAATTTGGTGATCGACAGATGCTCATGAAAGGTGGAGAATTTCCCAGACAGCACACTGAAAATATTTTCACTTCACTTCCTGTGTTGGCAGTAAACAATATGCAAAGCCTGGTGGTAGCAGTCACTTGCAGGGCAGTGAGAGAACAACATTTAAAATATGCAGTAATGTTCCGGACTTAAGATGTAAGGCGTTATATGAATTTTACAGCATAAATAAAAAATTGTGGGTTGCAACTCTATCCTGCAAACTAGGTTTCTCCTTCTATGTTTAATTTTCAGTAAATAGCAACCTGGATCCCTGATAATTGCTTCACAATCAAAGTTGAATCTAGTGTTTTGTTTTAAGTGTGATTTTGATCTCACTGTTCTCTTTAATTACCCTATCAGTTTATAATTTAGCTTACCTGTCCAGATCACAATTTGTGTAGTTAAAATTTAAAGTTAAAAAAGATCTCTTCCCTTTCTTGAACAGCTTTTTCTGATAAATTATTACAGCAGCTGTGCTACTTCTGTTTATTTCGTGGCGTTTTTCAGCTATTGTCAAAAGAAAAGATATATTCAAGCATTTAAATCTTTACTTTAAAATTTGAACTTTGTCAGGCCCTGTAAACTTTATGGTGTCAGGACTAGGCTTTTTCACTGATAGTAAGGACAAAGATTTATGTTTATTCAGACATGCTTATTTGTATTTGGCTCCTGAATTAATATTTGAAGAGGAGATTATAGAGACTGTAATTGGAAGGAATGAAACTGGATGTGGTACCAGACTGAGAAACACGCAGAAGGTCTTTAATCATCTGAATGTTTCAAAATAGAGCATAATCAAGCACGACTTCTTACTATCTGGAGTAATTTATAATAGTCCTTATTTGTATGCCATTCATTGTTCAAATGTTGCCATGGTAGACAGAATATTTCGGCTACCTGAAAAGCCTGCTGTGATGGCAGTTCTACAGAGAATAAGGCAAATGTGTAGAAGTATGAGCAGTAAGAGAAAGGGAATGTCCAGATTGGACAAAATATGTGCTTATTTTCTTCATAAATAGTAAGTGAATGACTTATAATCATGTTTTTAATTTCTTCTTCCAGAACCTGGATGCTTTGCATGACCACCTCGCTACTATTTACCCGGGTATGCGAGCCCCTTCCTTCAGATGCACTGATGCAGAGAAGGGAAAGGGACTCATTCTGCATTACTATTCAGAAAGAGAAGGTCTGCAGGATATTGTCATTGGCATCATCAAAACAGTAGCTCAACAGATCCATGGTACAGAAATAGACATGAAGGTAATATCTGAAGTGATATACTCATTGAAAATTTATGTCAGTAGGAAAAAACCAAGAAAATCAAAAGTGAAGTGATGGCAAAAAGTAATTTTTGCTGTTGCTGTCTTCTGTGAAGAAGTGGCATCAGTACTGAGAGCCATGATCATTTGTGTTGCTTGAAGGACACAGCCATGTGCTGAGAAGGCCAGCTCTAATTGGTAGCAGACCTGACTGGGAACAGTACAGAACAATATCCCCTTATTCAGAAAAGGATTGTAAAGAGCACATGTAAAGAAATTTATACTGGCTCATTTGGGGTGCTTTTTTCCCCCCTTTATGTTTGGCATATATTTCTTACTGTCTTCTGTGTTTTCTGAGAATACAGACATTTCCTCTTTGTCCTGTATTCTTCATCTCTGTGCAGACTGTGAGGAGGATTGATGTGCATTGATGAGGCCTGGGTAGCAAGCACTGTTTTCCTTCCAGCCAGCATGCCAGGTTCTTCCCAGAATAAGATCTGTTTGTGGGTTTCTTGCTGTCATTGCATGGAAGTGTGGCTGGCACCTGGAGCCCCAGAAGTTCCTCAGTGAATGAATGAATGTGAACAAGAATGTTCCTCAGTGACAGAGTTTATGTAATGACATTGCTCTGTCACTTGTGAAATGTTTGCCCATACAGATCGACAGAAAGATGTAATTGATCAGGTCTTGCATATGTAATAGTATAAAATCAGAGTTTGGTCTAAGGTGGGGGGGGAGAAACAAAAAATGAAAGCTTTTTTCTATTAGAAATATTGCAACTAATATAAATTTTTTTCATCAAGTAGAAAAGAATCTAAGCAGATACACCAATCATTCTTTGGGTTTTTTAAATATTCCGTAGTCATACGACATTTCTAGCACAGTTTCATTGTGTGCTTGCTGAGAAAATGCTTTCATTATTTTATCACACAAACATGATCTTGCTCAGGCAAGAGATTTGCAAGCAATCCAATGACAAAGATATTTTTACTGCTGAATTGGAGTATTTGCCTTTTAGGTTTCCTGTTCTAAGCTAGCTCAGGTTTACAGTAGATGTCTAGTTGTGTATAGTGTGGTGATATACTTGTGTCCTTGTTTAGATTCTATTTTGTAGAAAACCACAGGTCAAACTTTTGCAGCAGGTGTTAGTAATCAGATACAGAAGGATACAACAGAATCAAAACAAGCCTCTTTTTAGATCCCTGTTTATGTGGAGTGTTGAGACAGACAAGGAGGACCATGTTGGAAAGTTGGCTGCAAAAGTGCTGAAGTTGTTGCTTGACAAGCATTTCTTTTGGTAGCAGCTTAAGCAGTCCCTGTTCTCTCAGTGCTCAGGTTTGTCCTTCTGTAGCTTCTTCAGCTCTGCCTTCCAGGTGGTGTCAAGTTATGAAATAAACTGTACTGAGGAAGTGAACAGGGTTCAAAACAACAGGGTTTTTTATTTTTTTTATTTTCATGTGTTCCTTTACATGGTTTAGTGTTCTGTCTCTCAGAGGTCCACACAGAGGCAAAAGTGTTCCGTAGGGCAGAGGAGAAATCTGGGTTGTCCAAAGCAGCTAGCAGCACAAACTTTTGATAAACTGCCCTCTCAATCTGAAGGTTACGTTGCTGAGAAAATTGTATTAATATCCATCTAGAACTTTGCACAAATAATATATGTTCTAAAGAGGTTTAAATATTTATCATGTATTTACTTCTTTTTTTAATTTGACTATTTTAGGCTTTTCAGGAAATTTTACAGTTCTGCTGTATATAAGTAGACATTTAATAGCATTAGTCAAACCTAAACAAATGCAAAGTCTAATTTAAATCTACACTATTCTTCTAGACTGTCTGAGGTAGAAGCACATAGGTGCCTAAAAAATAATACTAAACCTCTAAACTGAAGAAAGTGTATATTGTCTTATTTTGTGTTACCCCAGTTTTAACCTTTTCCCTGTTAGAAAGTCATGTACCCTTAACCCTGAAGTTTTTCATGTCTCTCCTGATTAATAAAGCCTATGTCTTGACATCTCTAAAACATTACACACTGCTGTACTCCATAGGTACTCAGAAACTTCAGTGGTAGATAAGGAGAGAATTTATTCTCTAAAAATGAAGAAAAAGCTGAAATTCGCAGCTTATCCACAGACACTGAAAGTTTTCCTCCATTACTCCAGGTCAGATATTAATCACGAATGGTATGGAGTGAAGGTTTTAAAGTCTGGCATTGTGATAACTAGGTAGCTTTGCTGTTCAAAATATTGTAAATAGAAGAAAAAATAGACCAACTTCTTTCATCTCCATTCTTTGCCTCGTAATTTAGTGAATCAGTGCTTTTGTGTTCTGTTCTGTTCGCAATGCATTGTTTGAAACAGCGCAGCACAGAAAAACAGTGGAATTGCTTTTAATTCTTTCGGTTTTGTGGACCAATCAGTGCCTCTACTGTAAAATTTTTGGTTTGAACCTCAGTTAGATTTTTGCTTAAGGAAGAATGTTTTGGGTTTTTTAAAAATATGATAAAAACCTCAGTGCCTAGCTCAAAGTTTCCAGTGTTATTATGGAGTTGTCTTCTGACTTGCAAAAAGAGATTCTGTGTTGTCTTTCAAATATCTTTATCCAAAGCACTTACATGACAGTTCAACACAGGACTGACTTAGTAAGTCCTGCAGTTCTCTTTATATTAGTATAATGTTTATATCTGAAATTTGATGTCTAATACTTCGTTATCCACTTTTCTCCATCTGTTTTGAACAAATGCTTGAGAGAATACATGCTTCTAATTCTGTATTTTCATGAAACTTTGGTTGAATTTGTCTGATATATTACAAGTCTCTGTATAGGTGCTAGAAGAGATTGTTTTGATAATGCTGGTTTTGTTTCATTAAGTGGTTAGATTTTGTTTCATGGCTTACAGAATGGCTGAGGTTGGAAGGAACTTCTGGAGGTCATTTTGTTCAACCTCACCTGCTCATGCCTGGCCGCCTAGGACCAGTTGTTCTAGGCCATACTCAGACATGTTTTAGCTATCTCTAGGGATGGAGACTCTGAAAATTCTTTGAACAGGTGCCAGTGCTACATCTCCCTCATAGTAGAAAAGTATTTCTTGATGTCCAGACAACATGTCCTGTGTTTCAGTTTGTGCCCATTGCCTCTTGTCTGTGCACTGGACACCACTGAAGAGAGCCTGGCTCCATCCTCTCTTCATCCTCCCTTCAGGTATTTGTGTGCATGGATGAGATCCTGCTGAGCCATCTGTTCTCCAGGCTGAGCAGTGCTGGCTGTCTCAGCCTTTCCTCTTCTGAGAGATGCTCCAGTGCCTTGACCATCCTAGCAGCTCTCCCTAGAGGGTGTGGACTCTGTCTCGAAGCTCTGTATCTGTCTTGTACTGAGGAGCCCACAGCTGGATACAGCACTCCAGGTGTGGTTTTCCAGTTCTGAGGAGAGGGGAAGGATCACCTTCCTCAACCTGCAGAGAAAACCAGCTAATGATCACAAGAGGAAACTAAATATTAAAGAACTATTGTTCTTGTTTTGTCTCACATTGTTTCTTTTGGTGGAGAAATAGCTGAATAGAAAAAATTTTTTAATTTTGTCACCTTTCTTCAGTCTCAGAACAATTTTGTGTGCATATATATATGTGTGTGTGTGTGTGTCTGTGTCTGTGTCTGTGTCTAAAACCATACATCTTCTTCTTAAATAAAGTAGGGCTTCCTTTTTTCCAGAACACTTTCCTTTGGGAAGTATTCATTCTCTTTTAACACCCAGAGTATGTGTGTGCAAAAGGAAAGGGGGGACGGGGTTGCAGGGGGCCAGTGTATATTTTTGGTTCTGTTAGATGTTGTTAGCAATGAAAGGAAACCAATTTGTTTTGAACTTGGATTAAAAATTCCAGTTGAATAGTTCAGAAAGCCCAAGTTGACATTAACTGATTAATTAATTCAAATCAAATTTGTGTTATCTTCTCTGATATGGTAATCCATTTTTAGCAAATAGAGCTAGGACTAAATCATTTTTGCAGTAGGTATTGTCTCAAAAATTGTTGCTGACTTTTCGTATGCATTAAGAATGTTCATGTTCTGCTAGTCTCAGTATGAGAACTAAAAAATCATCACAATGCTGGTGACAAACTTTGTCATGAGATCTCTGTTAGCAGCCTACTGGCTATGCCTTCTCTTGCTTCACTTGTCAGAGGTTGTTTGTATATAGATGAGGGTGACCTGTGAAGGTGAAGTCAAGACAGGGATTCCCGCAAGGCTACTAATGGTATGGGTCAACAAAGCAAGTTGTACATAATCCAGCAAAGCCCAAAAATCTGTTGGGAGAGCAGACTTCTGCAGTTCTGTTATTTGAGAGCAGACTATCAAAATCTTTTACATAGGGAAGATGTTTTACAATATAAAATGAGAAAAGAACAGGGGAAGTCCTTGACAAGATGGTAATTTCAGGCTTACTAATGGCAGTATGAAAAAACAAAGTGAAGATGTGACCAGCTGGAGAGCTGATCTAAAAACTACTTGGGTACTTGTCATGGAAGACAAGCAATACTGGTCCACACATTACAGTGCTAACTGTGTGTGAAGATAAGTCGGTCATGGAGCATGATCAGTCTCTAATTTTGGCACTGGGGCAGCTGTAAACTTCATTATCTCCAGGCACAGTGGTTTGGTGAAGTGACACAGTCTGCTCTGAAGCCAGCTGCCAGGGACAGATATCCCCATGGTTCTATCTTTGGGTATACAAAACTGAAAGTCTTCCACTGCCATTTCCGCAGTGAAATCCTTTGTCTTGGGATCATTCTGAAACAGCTACAGTGAGCTTTGTTAAGCAGCATTGCCCAGTCAGTTTTGATCAGAAGAGATCAAAAATTTCATGCTGTATTGGCCTTTAAAGGGCAAAACCCCCCTGTTTTTGTATTAATTTTCACAATCTCATCAGAAAAGAGCTCTGTCCAAGGACATTCTATCCTGCCATGCTGAAGTACAAATGTGTCCTGGGGATATGCTCAGATCTACAGAATTGAGTCTTGTAGACACATAGTGACAGCTTAACAGATAGCATGTGCTCATTATATATTCTGTATCACAGAAATACTTCTTGATTTAATGTCTTGTGTGAAGCTCACCAAATACATTAAACCACACTCATTTTAAAATAACTTTTCTCTGAATTATCATTCCCTGAAATATTGGTGTGACTTTTCATTTGATTAGGCAAGGACAAACTCTGAAACTACATCTCCTGGAAGGCACAGGCAGGTTAGCAGTTAGATGTTGTATATTCTCTTTGAAACCAAGAGAGTGATTTCTCCCTTCAGTTTTAACTGCAGTTACTATGGTGATTGAGCTCTTAGACATTGTGAACTGATGTCACTTCACCAGCTAAGACTGCAGGGGGAGGAAGAATTAGACTTGATTGCTGGCTTTGTTGCTTTGTGACTGAACTTTGATTTGTCAAGCATTTATCAGAGGCTTCTTCAACAATATTTAAATGATACTGAAATTGTGTGGCTTGCAAACTTTGCTTGCAGAAGTAGATAAGTTCTATTCTACTTAAGATAGCAGAGTATCTAGGGCAGGTCCTTATGCCAGACAAATATGTGGCCAGTTAGGTTGGATCTGTAGGTGCAAGGGTGAAGGAACAGAATTTAACATCTTATGTTAACAGTCAAAAGCGCTTATTTTAAATTTGCTGACAAGGCGGATGACGTAATGAGATAGGAAGATTAGATAGTTCATAAGTTGTGTGAGCAGAAAAGACGTCATGAAATTGCATATCCATTGGGAAGTTAATTAGGGATGCATCAGTAGATTTCGTAGCCTGGAGAGGGGTATGATTAAAGCATCTGTTAATAAGTGTCTGTGCATGGATGATCAGAATAAAATTGCATAAACCAGCCATGTCCACAGCATATCATGTTTACCAGGAATGTGCTTCTGGCGATGTGTCTGTCTTGTAGGTCTGACACATGTCCAAGTGTTTGGCCTGGTGTTCATTTGCTGCACTAGCGTGTTGCACTAATACAGCAAGCATTTCTAGATGCCCTGGAGTCTGGTCAAAAATAGTGTTTCAAATGAACTTGAAGATGCTCAGGAAATTTGGAGCTTTTCACTGTTACTGGCACAGTTCTAATCTGTAAAGGTTTGGAAAATAGCACAGCATGTATGAGGACTGACTTTGTCACTGTGTGAGCTTGTAGGATCTGCAGAGGATCATGGCTCAAACTAGTTAAGAGTCTTGAAGTATGTAGCAGTTCTATTTTTATAGATAGTTTTCTTAATCTAAGCCTGAGTTTTGTTTACTGATGCATCATTCATTTATAATAAATTAAATTTTTAAAAAAGCAACCTGTTAAATGCTGCATTGTAGCAGGAAAAAGTCTGTAAGTTGGTAACAGAATACTAATGTGCAGTGAGTAAGATGGCTATAAGGAGATAATGTATCTGGAAGGTGATGTGTTGTTAATATGAACATTTTCTTAAAAATTATTAGCTTCTTTAAAATCTGCTTTGCTGAATTAAGAAGGTTTTCATCCAAAATATGCAGGGTTTTTTTCCATTTTTAGCAAGAGCAACACTTTAAAGTAAGATCCAAGACTGGAAATAATCTGGAAGCATATATCAGTTCTAGAGATAAATCTTCACAATTTGAAAAATGTTTCTGTGCATAATCTCAGCTGTCTCTGGCCACAGTAATGGTACTGTTAAAATAAAACGTGGGAGTGTGCATGAGTGATGGAAAGGAAGAACTAAGACTCTTGACTATCTTCTGATAATCTTCAGTATTGCCACAGTCTCTCACAATTTCAGGGATAATGGTTTAAAGGAAGATGTGGAAAACGTTTAAATTCTGAATTCAGAGGAAAACTAGGTGTTCATCTACTAGGTTCCATTCTCCTAGACAAACCCATTTAATGTGTTTCCCTCAGATGACCATCATTTATTTTTTCTGAGGCTTACCCCTTATTAGATCATAATTTCCCACTTATCTTGGTCGTACACTGGCATGTGAATTACCAGGACTGTTTTTGAGGCAGTTAGCTTATCTCATCATCAACATTTGAATTTATTTGTACATCCAGCTTTGGGTACCTACATTAGCTGGTAAATTTAGTATGCTGATCTTTCTCTAAGTTACATAAGCAATAGAAAGAGGAGAATAATGCAGAACATAATATAGAGCACCTAAATTTGGCTCTTCCTCTAAACTGTCCTCCAGAAAAGCCTCTCTTTCCTTCAGATGTGCAATCTGTAGATCAAAGAACAATGCCACCTTAAATTAAACATTTAACAATAAAATACTGTTTTGTTGCTTTACACTCCTTCATTTGTTTAGGAACACATAAAGGCATCAGCACTCCCTAGCCCATCAAGTGCTATTTTTGGCAGTTTTGGAGATCAAATATAATAAACTTAAGATTTTAGGGATCAGTTGCAGTGTTTGTGCATATCTGTTCTGTTTTCAAATTGCATTTATTAATCTCTGTTAAGACTATGTGTAAAGGGCAAAATCAGGATGCTTTAGAAATTTTAAGAAGTCTTTTTTTTTTGCTTCAGTGACTTTAGGATCAGAGTCAACATGAAAGTAGAATCAGGTGGAACATGTTCCAGAAAATGACTGCTAAACAATACCATATAAATAGAATCGTTCTTTTCCAATCATTAAGTCTAATTAAATTTGAAAAGAACTGAATTTGGCTTCTCATGGTAAATGATGTTGTTCTGCTAGTTATTAGCTTAAATTATATTGCCATACACTACTCTCGCTGCAAACAAAATAATCCCTATTAATTTCATATTTTTTACTAACTTTGAGTAAAATTACTGAAGAGTGTAATGGTGTATTAAGGACACCTTTTTGATACTCCCCTGATGTAGATGATTCTGGTTTTGCTGTAATTTCCTTTAATATGGATTACAGCCCAGAGAAGATTGCTTTTAGGTTTGTCTGTTGGCTCTGATCTTGCAGTCTGCTGGAATGTATAAGGACTGTATATCCTGACATGTGCTCCATGCACTTTCCTTCTTGCTGTCAGTGACATGCCCACCCTTTCAGCACTGTTTAGTCATCACTAAACAGTTGGCACGATTTGCTGTTGTGTTATAGAGCTTGCAAACAGCTTTGATCAAAATAAGGATTAAAGGGTTCTGTGGATTCAAGGCTCACACAGGTTCATTTCAGGGGAAGGGGCTACCCTATCTTCTGGCAAGAAAAAATAGCAAGCACAACCTCAGCCTTGACCCCTCATTTCAGGATTTGCATTTCATTCAGGCTTAATAAATTGTATTTGGGTGATCTTCAATATATTGCTCTTGCAGAGAGCAGCTGTGGCTAAGAAAAGGCATAATTATTCACCTGTAATTACAAAGGCTATGAAATCAGGAATTCTTATTAGAATACTGTATTTTTCACGATGTGAATATAATTCTGGAATTTATCTTTCTCTTCTAAATACATTCCTGTCTCCATAGTAGCACTCCAGTTACTAATGAGTAGCAGAGTTTTCAGTTTTTCATTTTTTTCTTCATTTCTCTAGGTTATTCAACAGAGAAATGAGGAGTGTGACCACATTCAATTTTTAATTGAAGAAAAAGAATCTAAAGAAGAGGACTACTATGAGGACCTTGACAGATTTGAAGAAAATGGTACCCAAGAGTCTCGCATCAGTCCCTACACTTTCTGCAAGGCATTTCCTTTCCACATCATATTTGACAGAGATCTGGTGGTCACACAATGTGGCAATGCTATATACAGAGTCCTTCCACAGGTTAGATGACTCTTATGCATGGATAGCCATAGAAAATTCATAGTGATAGATGCTTCACAGGTTAATTATAAAGATGAATAAAACAGATTTAGGATTCTCTGTTTAAACAGAATTCCAATGTAAGTGTATAATATTTACTAAATTGTGCTTCTCTTGTTAGAAAAAGCACTTGAAAAATAACCTAATTCTGTAAGAGCTTTGTTCCTTATGGTCATGTCCATATGCAGTAAGGGAATAATTTAAAAACCTTGTGATTCAATGGAGAGATGCATAAAGTATATATTCTCTTCTATTCACTATTGTCATCTAAGAAAATGGAATATAATTGCTCTATGTATATGTTTATTGTAAAGCATAACAGTTGAGTGTTTTTTTTCTTTTTCGTTTTTTAATATTCTAGCTGCAGCCAGGAAATTGCAGTCTGTTGTCAGTTTTCTCCTTGGTCCGGCCCCATATTGATATTAGCTTCCATGGGATCCTCTCCCATATCAATACAGTCTTCGTACTGAGGACTAAGGTAACTAGAGAATATTTTCCCAGTTTTAATTTAAGGAAGTGTGCTTTGGAGAGATAAGAAGTGCAGAAAGCTCAGAAGTCTTCAGAGAAAATTCTTTGTAGTATGCTCAGACCTTTTTGAGCCAAGAGAGTCACAGGTGTGAATTTGTGAGTAGCTGTTAAGCAGAATGTTTTATAGGAATGATGAAGTAAACACACTTCATTCATGTCTGATGCTTTCTCTGCAAGGGGCCAGTTTAGCTTATGGTGTTGTTTCAAAGCAAATGTAGAGATGTAATTACGTTTACCTTACTTCATAAGAGTGTGGGAGACCAATATGGAATGTGTTCTTGCTTGGACTCATATATTCATACAAAGGTCTGTGTCCTGTTCTCTAAAGAGGGCAGGAGACAAGGCAGGAGATACGAACAGATGCAGTATGTAGGGTAACACCTACTACATCAAGGAGCCTTATTTAAAAAACTATCTTAGAGATTGATTTCTTAGATATGATCCCAGGTGCAGGTAGAGCTTCACAGAAGGGCAATACTATTGTCAAAACTATTGTTAAGGAGCAAGGTGGAACAAAACAAGAAGTTACAGACATGAATATAAAGAAAGATACCATGCTTTGTGTCTTCCAAGTAGCAAATTCAAAGGTAGTACTAAAATACAGACAGTGCGTGGTGTTCAACGATATATTAATCAGGGTTTAATGTAAGCAGTAAGTCTATTCCAAATATTCTGACTGCCTTGGTAGTGAATGCACTTACAGACTAGGCCTGGTGCATAACACACCATTGCCCTTACACAGTGGTGGCTTTTCATCACCAGGAGGGGCTGTTGGATGTGGAAAAGTTGGAGTGTGAAGATGAACTGACTGGCACAGAAATCAGCTGCTTACGCCTGAAAGGGCAAATGATCTACTTGCCTGAAGCAGACAGCATTCTCTTTCTTTGTTCACCAAGGTACTTCAAACCTAGAGACTTCTATAATATTGATTTTCATTTTACAATTACTGATTTTAAGAACACTTATGAGAGTAGTACTACAGAGACTAATTGGTTTGAGTATTGATTTAATTGGTTTTGATGTGTTTATACTAAAAGAGGTAGGAGCATTTAAACATTGGAACTTGACTGAGTATTAAATACTCAATATAAACATTGGCTTGCTCTGGCTCAGTTTGTACAAATGGTTATTCCAAATATTCCATTTTTTTAGCAAGTTTTATCTTTTGCTTTTTACTCAGAGTACTAAAAATGTGACAGTGATTTGGTTTTCTATGTGGATTCATGTATTTTTGCAGTAGTTTTAATGTAATAGATTAGCAATAAGGAGGTGGTTGGAATGGAGGATGGAATCGAAAGATTCTTTACGTAATCTCACTTTGTGTGCTGAAGTACATACATTTGATATGCTCCTGGAACTCTTCATGAGAATTCTGTATTTAAATGCAAGAATCAAGAGCTGTGGGTTAAAATGAATGATCACAAGTTAGGTGTTTCCTAGAAGGGATATGTTGTACAGCTCATCACAAGTTCAGAAGTTTCATCTTTCTACTGTTATTCAGCAGACTGCTGTTTATTTGAGTTTTAAATTCTCCTTTGGCCAGTTTAATTTTACCCATATTATTGTATATTTCTCTGCTTTGCAGTGTGATGAACTTGGATGATTTAACCAGGAGAGGATTATATCTGAGTGATATCCCATTGCATGATGCTACCCGTGATCTGGTTCTTCTGGGAGAGCAGTTCCGAGAGGAATATAAACTGACCCAGGAGCTTGAGATCCTCACTGACAGACTGCAGCACACACTGCGTGCTCTGGAAGATGAAAAGAAAAAGACAGACACGTAAGAACCAAATCCCAATTTTGGGCTGAAACACTCAAAGCAATATATTATTTATAGCTACCTTCTTTAAAGAATAACAGAATCTTGTAAGGAATATCAGAGATAATCAGGACTGGTAATTTTGGAGTTGAGAAAGAACATTTAATAGGGTATTTCTTTATTTAGATTGTCAAATGTCACCCACAGTCTAGGCCATTATATGCCTCGATGTTTTGATGGCTCTCTGCCTGACAAGAAAAGTTACAAAAAATGAGCTGACAATTCATTTTTACTTGTGAATTACCTAAAATTTTGGAAACTTACATGCAGTTGCTGTAGCGAAGGTGAATTTGATGAATGCCCAAGTGCTGTTATTTGACAGAGTTCAGTAAACCAACTTTTGTCTTTCTGGCACAGGATAATAGAGCAGAAAAACATATCTTATAAACCTTGAAAACAGTTTGTGTAAAGCTGAAGCTTTGCAATAACTTAATGCTATGAATTTGATATAATAGTTACTTGTAGAAATGGATTGGGGTTTATCTAGATATAAGTACATAAAAATAACACATAACAGTAAGTGTGCATTGGGCCCCAAATCCAGTACTACAGATAACTATAAAGTCAAATTCAAATGTCATTAGTCTGTGACATTTCAGCTCAACAATGGCAAATTGAACAAAAGCTTGTGTGAAAAGTAGCATGGAGTACGATTGACTCATTTATAAAACACAGTCCCATCTCTGTATTAATTCTATTGACAGATAAGTTTTTTTCTGTAATGGAGTAATGGAAATTATTTTAAAAATACTTGAAAGGGTTGGACAGGAGAACCAGAGAAAATAAAGCCTAAGAAGTATTTTTTTTCTTCATTCCTGTTGGCTTACTTTATAAAGTCATTTTATCTTCAGGAATTCTAGCCTTCATGGCAGCTGCTGGAACAGATAGTGTCAGTTACTGTGTGATGTGCCAAAAGTATTCACTAATTATAACTCAAGTAGTGAACTTGCCAAAAATGCAACTAATGAGGGTTTGTGCAGGAGGCTATGTACAAAATGATGTTCAGGATTTGTGAAGCAGTCAGAGATCTTCAGGAGCGAAATGGACTTTAAGATAGCAGTTAGAAAGTTGAAGGAAGACACATGAGAATAGGGTGAATTTCTGTGTGTGTGATTGGATTTTATGTGCATAATTTATGATATGAACAAGTGTTAATACATCATATAGACTATTAATTAAAAAAAGGCACTCTAGACCCTGAAAGCATTTGGAAGCATTTGGAAATGCGTGAATTGATCAGAGATGGAAAACTGTTTGATCTCTTCATGGCCTTTTTTGCAGTTTTTATGGTCCTGTGAGCGAAACTGTATTATATGAGCTGAGGCTGTGGCAGAAAGAAGTAAAAATGATCCAAGACACTATTAACAAATCCTGTCAAAAGCATTAATAATACATGTCTCATTTTGTTGATAATTTAGATGTATTAATGTGTTCGAAATGGTATGCTGATGTAGATCAGTTCCTGTTTTCCAAATATTTTTCAGTAAACACCTTGTCTATTGCTTGTTGATGGTGGGAGTATGTTATAAACCCTGTGGGGGGTAGGAAGTTAGTATGTGAACAGTGCTGCTGTAAACACCTTTCTCCAGATTGTCTGTTTTGCTTTTGCCTTTCTTTCCTTACCTGTGTAGGTTGCTGTACTCTGTTCTGCCACCATCAGTGGCAAATGAGCTGAGACACAAGCGTCCTGTTCCAGCCAAGCGCTACGACAACGTCACCATTCTTTTCAGTGGCATTGTGGGATTCAATGCCTTTTGCAGCAAACATGCCTCTGGAGAGGGAGCCATGAAAATTGTCAATCTTTTAAATGATCTTTACACAAGATTTGATATTCTGACTGATTCACGAAGGAATCCATTTGTTTATAAGGTAAGCATAAGATTTTTAAAGTATCTAATTTGTTACTTTTCTGTAATTTACTATGGTGTCATTCTTTTCCAAAAAAAAAAAAAACAACAACTTATGTTCTTAGTCTGAACTGTTACCTGATATTAGATAGCTACAGAAGAGTATGTTGGTTACCTCTGAATGTTTGAAGGAACATAAAATGCTAAGTTCTCATCTCATGATTTCTGCAGTCACCCATTAGGGTGGACATATACATTTAGCATGAAACGTGTACTTCCACATTTGGCAGATGTGAACTCATACAAGGTATTTGTGGTTCTTCTGAAATGACAAGAAGTTTTATGCTTTAAAAACTTCTTATGCTTTAAGTTTTTCAATTCTATTCCTGGGCCTTCCAGTTGTAAATTATATAGCTTACTATTCAGTTACTCAATGTGAGTTTCATTCCTTCATTCACTTCAGGAGTGAGGTGCAGTTGCAAATGTGGCTGGTAGCAGGAAGGTGCAGAGATATGTACATATGCATCCCATGTATGTTTATATCTTTGAAGTTCTTTATATCTTGTGTGTTTATATCTATGAAGTTCATTCCTAGGTTTTGCTAGAACTGAATTTTATGTCCTGTACCATGTGAATTAAGGGTGTGAGTCAGAATAAACATAGAGCTCAGTTTCATTCAGAAGACACCAGAAGAGACACTCAGGTTTACACAATCACAGTCATTGTAAGTTGCTACATTGTGGGTTTATGATAAATTCCTTTCAATAACAAGCAGAGATGACAGTAATTAGGGTGATTTGAATGGAAGGGAAAGGGAACTCTTTTAAAGTAGAAGCAGTCTTGAAGAACTACATCAATTCTACTTCTCTAAAAACCATAACAATTAAGTAATTGAAAAATATCTATCTTGATAGGTGGAAACAGTTGGGGACAAGTACATGACAGTGAGTGGTCTGCCAGAGCCTTGCATGCATCATGCACGATCTATCTGCCACCTGGCTTTGGATATGATGGAAATAGCAGGCCAGGTTCAAGTAGATGGTGAGCCTGTACAGGTTAGTAAATGTGGGCTTGAATGAAAACCCATTCTTTGACAGCATGGTAATGTTTTGAAATAAGATAATGCTCTAGTCCCAGTCCATGCAAGGGATGGGCCTTGCTATTGTTAGATTTTGAGACTGATATGTACAAATAATATGAGAAGGCACATGTCGCTGTGACATGTGCAGTTTCCAGACCTTAAAATGCTTATTGTGTTTTTAAAGGTAAAGGATTCATTTAGGTCCACATAATTTATGTCTGTTTCTGATAATTTCAATATAATAAATGAATTCCTATTGTGCATCAAGTATAATCTGTTAAGTCTTCTTCAACTCAAGAAGCAGAAAAATATTATTCCTTCCCTGATATTTTTGATCATGCCTCAGATCCTTATGTCGAAATGAGACATTATTGCATTAAAAAGAGAATTACAGTTCCACAGACATGTACAACAATGATTACTGACACCAGTGTATATTCCACAATGAGTGGAATTTCACTCATTGTGGGACTTTCTGGAGATATTGTAGCACTAAAACAGAACTGGGCAAGAGGCATTGACTGTTCTCATCAGAAGGCTGTGAGCAGAAAATGATTAACGAGTGCATTGCATATTTCTGTTTACATCGTTGTTACTACTCTATCACCTAGCTTAGAGCTGTGTACTTCACTTTATCATGGCGCAAAGCAGTGAGAAGGTTTGATTTGGGGCTTTACAGTAACTGTAACGTGCTACAAGAATGAGCTTCTCCAAACCTCTGTCCTGTCTCTTGACCTTCTGAATACAAAATACCATGATTTTTCCTTTGAGAATCATCTTTTTTCTTGAGCTATGCCATCCTTTTCTGCACCTTCTGAGCACTCATTAAACACAGACCTGCAGAGTATGCCTCTCTGCCCACCTCTTTTTTTATTTTCACAGTACATAATGACAGTAGGGTGCATGCTGGAAAATTACAGAGTTTGATTGTTCATGTGGAGGACAGAGGCATGAAACTGTACTAAAGTTAAAAAACAAGTCACAAAACCCACAAAATGCAGGCTTTGAAGAAGCAAGAGTAGCACTTTGGAAAAATAAACTCTAGTAGGTATAAGTGGCATGTTGCGTGTGTTTAGTCAGAGGCATCAGATTAGTTACATTACTTTTGAATGTAACTATTTTTTATAAGTTTTCAAACTTATTTTTTTCTCTTTAAAGATAACCATAGGAATCCATACTGGTGAGGTAGTCACAGGTGTCATAGGTCAGAGGATGCCACGGTACTGTCTCTTTGGAAATACAGTCAATCTTACAAGCAGAACAGAAACTACTGGAGAAAAAGGAAAGATCAATGTCTCGGAATATACTTACAGGTGAGTGATGTGTTATTCTTATTGGTATTGGCATCTTAAAATATATCACTTTGTCAGCATACCATAGAGGTTTTTTTGGAGTTTAAAGTGACAGTCCTCCTGCAACCATTATGTGAGTTCTCATGAAACTGTGTGGCAAACTGCATTATGATACTGTTATTGGTCTGCACATATAGTAATGATGTAGAGATAGATTTGAATCTTGTGATAGTCTGCTTATGTACATGTAACATGTTTAATATCTTACATAGTGTGTGGCATGCATGCAAAGTCCATTCATTTACCTGTTTTCTCTTTCAATTTCAGGTGTCTTATGACACCAGAAAATTCAGATCCTCAGTTCCACCTGGAGTACAGAGGTCCAGTTTCTATGAAGGGCAAAAAAGAGCCAATGCAGGTTTGGTTTTTGTCCAGAAAGAGTACAGAGACAGAGGTATGAGTAACTAGAGTGCAATTTTGTTTTTTTTTCCAAACATAAACATTGAAAATTTAATCTAAACCACGGAGATTCATTTACATTTGCAAAACTAAATGTTCCATAGAAAAAAAGGACGAGTTTTGTGCAACACTCTTTCATTAACACATTTATTATCTTGACAGTACTTGAAAATCCTTGATTATTTGTCTTTGCAGTTTGTGCAGTTCCTGAAAGAGTACTTTTGATTTCATAAAGTCCTTGAGGGAATGCCAAGTGTTTAAATATTTATATCTCCCTCTTACAGATTTCTACACTGTACTAGATTTTGCAATATAATGTCAGTTTCTGTTTAGCTGACATGTCTGGTTATCAGCACTTCAAAATTTGCCATTTGCTTTCTTGCAGTGAGTGAAAAAATGTGCTTTCAAATATTTAGGCAGCAGTCAAGCAACTATTTGCAAGCAGGTTCACACGTGATGTGTAGGTGGTCTCTTAACCCCAGGTGGCACCTGCTTGTTCAGAGGCTGTTGCATGGCAGAGGTGCTGCTTTAGAAATACACAGGGTTAAAACTACAAGAAGTAGTTTTAACTTATTGTAAATGACACATCAGCCTAAGTTGTCTTCTCAAGATGAGGTGGGGTAAAGCTCTTCAAGCACTGAGGGACCTTTAAGCTTTGCCTCAGTTTCAGAATTCTGGGCATGTATTATCCAGAATTTCAGTAAAAGCCAATGAGATGTAGACTCAAAGCGTGCCACAAACTTAGACAATGAGGCTACAGTATAACAGATGCTTTGCCATAGCTGAGCAGGTGCATAAGTTCCATCCAACATGTCAACAAGAAAAAAAAGACAAAAGTAATTTACACAGTTGAATTTTGCCCCTAAGCAATATAAAAAATGACTTTTCTGCTATGTATTTAATCTTAAAAACACCCTTGACTAAAATAATGAAAGTCATCAGTATGTGTCTGAATGCTCATGTATTTCTGAAAGTGTAATTTAGGCTGTTTAGGCTTTTTAGGAGATCTAATCTAGATTTATTACCACTGGTACCCAAGTAGTATTGACTTTTTAATGGTAACTCACAGTATTAACCCTCTGTACTTTAGCGCTGCATTTTAATTCTGTATTTGAATATATATTGCTTACAATTATATCCTAGGTGCCACTTTTGAGAATACTTTTCTGTTCTTATTCTGCAGTAAGATAACTATTACTTCACATGGCTACCATTATTTCAAATCTATTGTTGTATTTAAAATACATTTTAATTAAACACCTTTCACTTTTTTTCTGCCTTATAAATGTCCTATCATTTGTTTCAAGACACATTATAATTTTAAATGTAAATTTCAGAGAGGTACTGAGTCAGATGGGTATTTTCCTTGTTTCTGCCTAACACATGTTTAGTATGAATATAAGGTTCAGGTAGTTTAAGACTTTCAGAGATATTGTACAACAGCTGGTTTTGTTAATCTTCACAGCAGTCCTGAGAGACACTTGCTGATACTATTATTCACTGATTGAGCTTTGTAGAGGGAGACATGGGGGCAGGAATAAACCTGACTGAGAAATATTGTGAGCCTGGTTTTCAGGAGCATTTAAGACTCACAGTTTAAGCACACTGAAAAAGCCTTTCTAACTTTGTTAGTTTTTGTTAATTCTGAACTTCAGATATAAATGTAATTCCTAGAGACAGAAGGACTTTACCCAAGACAGGTATCTCTTCTACATTGTGCTAAGTTTGGGAGCATAGGAGAATAGAAAAATACACTGATGTGATGATGTGAACTGATAATAATTTTGTCAGAAGTGATTTTGAAAACTGAAAGAATATGGTCTTGTAATGTTTTTTATTCTTTTCCACTGCCTGCACAATTTAATCTGTCCATATACAAAAAATGCACAAAATTTTATTCCTTTAAGATTTTCTGAACTATTTCTCCTGTAAGCGTACTCTTCATGTTTTTTCTGAAACTTTACAGGCTGTGCATTATTCTTTTAATCCAAAAGTAGAAATCAGATAACCAACTTTTTATGTCTGATCACTTTAAAGTAATCACTTTGCTTTATGCACACCTAGTCTTGTTTTTCTTTCCAGATTTTTTTTTTTCAGAATGCTAATGTCTTATTTTGTGCAGTGGCATTTATTGTTAAGTACAGGGGGACTGTACATGACAATAAAAAAGGGCATATTTAAATATATTCAGAAGCTATATGGTAAACTCCTGAAAGGTTACTGCAGAATATTGCAAGAAGTAGCATGTAGAAGTAAGCATGAAAATATTTCTTAAATCATCCTGAAGACATTTCTGCTAATTAGGCTTTTACTGTGAAGTTTTCTATCTCTGATAACTTCAATCTAGGATCAGTGCACATTAGTGATGTATTTTTGTTTTCGTGATATCCATTGGAGAGTTATTAGCTCAGCATTTGCAAATCTATCAGCATATTTTACTCTGAAGACCAGTAATAAGGACATGGTGGGAAAAAAGGGCAAAATGTTTAGAGATGCCATAAGACATGTGAAACCAAGGCTAAAAATATGCTGTTTCTCTACTAGGACAGTAGAAAATGATAGGGCTGAAGCAGCTCAGCATGCCTCAAACTTGATTCCTGGGTTGACATCTCTGATATCAGTCCCCATGAGCAGCAGTTATTTCTGAGAAAGACCTAATTAGCAAGAATAAGTGTTGGTTTGGAGTGCTGCTCCTTCACCTTTTTTCTCTAGTATATTTTCCATGATACCAGGACAGCAATAAGTGGAATTGCATTGGAAATATACGTAGAACAAAACAACTGTGACCGATTATTCACTTTGCACCTGCTTGTTTCCATAAAATTAATTATTACTGTCTTCATTATTTTAACAGAGGTTCAGCTGAAGTTTTTCTCTCAAGAAACAGATTTATTGTAAAAAAATAAATCTTGACAGGAGCCTCAGATGTATGACTGCAATTTTACTCCCTCTCCAGCTTTTAATATCTTTCTCTTCTGCCCTGTTCCCACATTACTGGTGGGAACAAATTGAAATATCTCAGCCAGAGCTGGTAGAGTTCACCAGGGCATGTAGGAATCGTTTCATTCCTACATACAATACATATGAAAGAAATACATACACTACCTATACTTTTTTGGGGTTTTTTTTAGTTTTTACTATTTACTGATATTGGTTGCAAGTTGTAAAATGTATTTTGTCACTGCATTAACCCACCATATTGTTGCTTCAAAGAAAATTTCTTACTTCTCAAATTCTCCTTGCATGCTCTCAAGGAAACAAAGCAAGATGCTTTCTGAGCTGAGGGAAGAGGAAGAGGACGCTGAATAGGGTGCAATACTGTCTCCAAATAGGGTACCAGGCAGTAAGGTTATGTTATGGATGTTCTTTCACATTATATCTCCCTCTGCCATGTGCAATACCATTGTCTTTTGCCTACTCCTGAAGTCATACTTACCATTTTTCTCCAGGCTTGCTTGCTAATTTTTTGTCCTTATTGTTTGATACTGTTGTATCTCTGCTATGAGCATGTATTTCAAGCTTTCCTTTTTTTGATATGCATTTTTGCATGTCAGTCATGTGACCATTCCTACCACCAGATAATATTGAATGAAACCGTGTAGTATGCACGCCACAACTAGCCACTTCAGTCTGATGCTTCACATCTTCATCTTCATCTCTGAAGTACTGTGGTTATGTGAATTGATGACATTTCTTGAAAGATAGGTATTTCAGTTGATAGGCAGAACAATGAACCTAAGGAACTGTATTTAAAAAAACTAAAGTAGCATTATGAAAATTATTGCATATATGATACCACGTTTAGTTCTGCTATTACCATGCTTCTCATTCATGTTGTGAATAACACTTGATGCTCTGTAAATTCCTGGTTAGGAAAAAGGTTTCTCATTTGTTATCATCCTGCATTTTCCCTTTGTGGACACTGTAAACATCTTCTGTGTTGGAAGGGGGCAGCTGTTTTTCTGATACTGCCATTTGAAGCATGTGCCAATGTACTTCTACTGAAATGCTGTTCACTTGCAATGTATTTCTCATTGATTTATATGAACTAAATTAAATTGTCATGTTAATAATAGATTGCTGGACAGTTTTAGACCACTCTTAGTGCATTGATTCTCATCTGATATAGCCCCTGGAGTTGGAAGGCATGCTGCTAGGACATGGTTGATACAGTTGCCTTTTGGTTTGGTCTCTCTGGTTTCAGAAATGATCTTATTTTATTCCTTGAGAGGACCTGGTAATATTCTAGGCATCATGACATAATTAAGGGATGTAAAGGGACATAGTGTGTTTCATCAGCAGATACAGTTAGTAAAAGTGGACAAGCTTTCAGATGCATAGACCTTCCATAACTTTAAGATATAGTGCATTTTTATGTGAATAGTATCTGTTCTTATCTAATTGATAATTTCTGAATATTTGCATTATAAAATAGAATAGTGCAATTACTTTGTGTATAAAAATTGTCTATATCTAGTATATCTTATTACCACAGAATATATATGTATAAATGTTTCATGTTAATGTGCAAAAGAAATTGCAATAAATTATTTTTTCCACGGACTTCCAGAAATCTTGTGATTTTCTTTCGGTAGAAAACTTTATTTCATTGTTTGATACTAAAAAAGTATTTTCTCCATTAAATAATTTGCATTTCATATTTAAATAAATTGTTGAGGCATTGTTCCAATGTTTTTGAATGTCCAAGTGTCTCACATATTCAGGTTAATTAATCACATCCTCAAATTAAAGTAGTGTTCAAAATGTTGAGGTTAATGCTTCAAAAATAGTAGATGAGGTGACAAAAATGCATAAAACCATCCTTTGAAACCCGTGGCCAATGTTTAACAATCAAACATTATTAGCTGTATGCTTTGAGCAGGATGTACATTAGCAACCCAGGCTTTAGCAATGGGAAGTGAAGAGAGGAAACCTCGTAATTTCTTCCCCATCAATCTGACTGCCAGATAGCAACGCATCGCAAGGCATCATCAGTGGTTTCCCTCTCTCAGATAAGTACACAACAGCAATTTGGATTGATCAAGTTGTTCAACCTTGCAAAAACTTGATGGTTCCTTAAGAAGACATGGAATTTGTGACAGCTGTGATTGTGTGTTGATATAATGCATATGCAAATGGTTCTAAAGAAACTGAAGTTCTGTATCCCACTTCAGGCTGATGGAAGATGGCATGCCAGAAAACTTAAGTAATGCATTAGGTTTATATTGTGTCTTCTTAACAATTTCAAAATATTAAGGCTCCCATTAAGATACTTTGTAACATAACCAGTTCCTTAAGGCATAGAATAATAGCTCATATTGTTTTCATGTAAAAGCTTTTTATCTCAGTACAATTTAGGCACTTAACCACTTCTGTTACTAAAAATGGTCTTCACTTAAATGCTGCATTCAACTACTAAATTTATAGTTTGGTTAAATATTACTCTCAGCTAACAGTTAAACACTTCTGCAGGTATTTAGTTCTTTTATGTGTGTTCTACTGCCTCTTTTATTTAACTGTAACGATTTGCTTTTTCAGTAGATGCTCCCTAGCTGAAACATGAGGCAGAGTAATCATCAAAGTCTGTTTCAAAGATCTTTATAAATGGATGTATTTTATTCTGGTATTTTTTGTTTAAAAAAGAAAAACTGGAACAAGGAGAAAAAAGGAGAGATCAGCCATGAAATTGCAAATTATGGAATGCTTAGTTGTTTGGAATCTCCTGGATCACATGCATTCCTTTGAAATCAGACAGGCAAGGGAAATTGATTTCTGGTGGTGTTTGTGCTTTGGCTGTGCAGGGGACTCTGTGTCTCTACTGCTGCCTTGAAGTGGGCACTGCAGTTGGCTTTCAAACTGCTGGGCCAGTCCTTTCAAGGAACAACCTCTGGGGACATAACTTTATGTTTGCTTTTTCTTTTAAAGAGAATGATAAACAATGGATGATAAACAATGGATGAGATGCTCATTTGGATATCTACTTACAGGATTATCACAAAAATATCTTTACTGAAAGGGTAGTCAGGCACTGGAACAGGTTGCCCAGGGATGTGGTGGAGTCACCATCCCTGGAAGTGTTCAAAAGGCACATAGGTGCTGCACTTGGGAATGTGGTTTAGCAGTGAACACAGCAGTGCTGAGTTAACAATTGGACTCGATGGTCTTAAGAGCTGTTTTATAAACCATGGTTCTCTGTAAAGGACTTCCTTCAGGAGGGACACATGAAGACAAAACTAATAAGATTTTGTGAGATTTGGTAGTAGTGGAAATATATCTGATTGGTTCCAAGCTCACTTTTGAAAGACAGACATAGGCACAAGAAGGAAATAGGAAGGGATGTGCTAGTATTTGATATGAATAAAAACTGGGTGGTGCTGGAGACCCCAGAACCTTTGCTTTGAACAAACCTCTAGTAAAATCTAAAGCTAATCAATGAGTGTTCTGCAGGCAGTTGTGCCCTACAGTTTCTATGGCCTTGTCAGCAATGCCTCTCTCCATAGAGCCAGAGCAAGGCCTGAGGCATCTGTATTCTAAAATGTGTTTTTCGTTCAACATGTAGACAGGCCAACACTTTACTGTATTGTCACAAACTGTAAAATGGTTATTCCATGCATTTCTAGAGCCATAAAATATTATTAAAAAAAAAAAAAGTTAGGTCATCAGATTCTAGTACTATGAGAACTTGAAGAGAATTTAGTATTCATGTTCTCCGGGCAGTCAGCGTACTGGTACAAATGGAATCTTTTGGGCAATTATAAATTAATCCTGCCAGTCACTGTGTTGTCTTATCATATCCAAGTAAAGGGAAGTTACTGGACTTGTAGTCCTGTTTTATTTTATTTTTTATTATAACAAGATCCTTTCTTTTCTGGAGAGAGTCTGAAACTTGTTATTTCATGCACCAACCTAACCATGAGCAGGGGAGCAAGTAATAAGCCAGTAAACAGAACTGTGCTAATGTAAGTGTAAAAAAAAAAAAAACAAAACCAAGAAACAAAACAAACCAAAAAAAGAGGTTCAATTCCCTGATCTCTAGCTGTATGTAGAAGGCACTGAGGTTTTTTCTACTGTTCTTTAGATGTCTGTCTGACTTTGGGTGACACTTTGGAAAAACTGCAACAACACATGCTGTCTCTACCAATTAGTTCTTTGTTATTAACAGGAAAAGGCTAATGTTCAGTTTCATCATAATCAACGGGGCTTTTTGCCAATATAACTGTTTTGGAGATAATTACAAGACTGGAATGTGAAAACAATATTGTGATTGTTATTCTGGGACGAAGATGTGTGATCTCTGTTACAAAGGTTTTGTCCCAGACTATTCCCCATATCCAGCATTCAGATTGGCATTGTTTTCCAGAGGTGATTATGCACCTAATACAGATTCAACACCACAGGACTCATGTGCTTTCAAGGGCAGCAGTTTTGTGTGCTGAGGTTCTATCTCTTCATATGCTAGGCAGCTCTGGCAGGAAACCTGTGTGCCTTTTCATATTGGAGGTTGTCAGGGTCTTTCTAGCCTTTAAAAACTGATTTTACACTTTGATAAATGTGCTGTCCTGTCCAGTGCTCTGAAAAGTGACTTGTGATTAAAATGACAGAACTTAGCTGAGCCCCAACAAAAGGCTGAAAATGTTCACAGTTCCTAGCTGGTGTTAATCATAGTCCTGAACTGCAGACCAATTAAGCCAATAGTCCTTGAGCCTTTGTTTAAAAATAAAACCAAACAAAACCTCCCACAAAAACTACAAGGCCATAGTTTTCAGATGAGGAGTAAAACTCTGAGTTCAGTATTGCTGCCTTCAGCCCCTGTGTCAGTGTGAGCATAGTGCTCTAATGAAGTGTATGAAAAATAAACCACCTTCAGAAATCACACTGAAATACGCAGTGTATTAAGGGAAGAAATGCACATCTATTTCTTACAAGTCCTAAACACTGGGTGTAAGGTCCCTGGAAAGAAAAGACAGCTTGTTATGCCTTGTTATTTTCAGATATTTTGTGCAAGTCAACTTAATAAATGTAAGCTTTCCTATACAAAGTGTTCAGAAACAACCTAATTAAAAAAAAAAAAAAACAACAAAAAAAACCCCCAAAAAACCACCAACCAAAAAACCCTCATATAAGGAGGTTGAATTGTAAGTATTCTTTTTCCACAGAGGGCATAGTGAAGCATTCAGAGCTTCAACTACCTGTACAAGAAATCCAAGCCTCCCTTTCCTGTCACATTATATATGTGTTTCTGCGCAATTTTGTAATGATTTAGAGGATAAGAAACTTGACCACAAAATAAGGATTCATGTCTTTTCACACAGCCTTTCCCACACCATCCTACCCTTCAGCTTTATAGATGCATGTGTATATACACACACACATTTGAGTGCTGCATGCTCTTGCATAGAGTGTCATGAGTGGTGTACAGACTGCAAATTCTAAACTCAGCAGCTGTTGGAAGAACTTGCTTTCCTGAGGTTCTCAGTTCTCCAGAGGAAGACCGTGGAAATAACTACTGTTCTGCTTTCATCACTGGAAGAAAAGAAAGATCAGTTTTGTTTATACAGATAAGTATTTCGTTTTGAAGGCAATTGCTTCTTTCCATTGCTCATTTTATAAGTCTTAAATGAGAGGTTTTATGGCAAAAGTGCTGGGTTAATGATAACATTTCTATCTCTATGAGAGACTAAATCTCAATTTTCACTTGAACCTTATTTTCCAAACCATGCTGCATAGCTGTCAAGGAATACTGTCCATCCTTTTAGTTCATTGGTATTGTTTTTAAGAAGTGCTAAATTTTCACCTTACCCTTGACTGCCCCTGGCACCCTGAAGAAAATCAAAAGCCTTTTACTTCTTGACTGCTGACTCTGCTTTGGACTTCAGAAGTCAGTCCAATATTTGTGGTTGTTTCATCTATTACTGGTGCTATTGATGCTATCCAAAACCCATACATGATGTAGCTAATGACATTTTAGTTCAGGAATACACAAATCAGATTTTTTGTCTCTGATGGATGTGTCAGTATTTTGTATTTGGTAACATTTTGGTAAGGATTATGTAACAACGGTGCTGTTTCTTCAGTTCAAGAAATGAAGTTCAACTTTGCCCAAGCAGTACCCAGCATTCCTATAGCTACATTTACATGAGGCTCTTACAGGGAAAGCATCCTAGACATAACTAAAGGTTGTTCCATCATAGGAGGTCATGTTTGAAGAGATAGTTTGTTTTAACCATTTAAGAATTACAAGGCAAAGATACTACATTGACAGGTCTTTCTAAACATTCAAATTCATCATTCATGTGTAGTTTCTCATACAAAGATTTTTGGGTCATTTCTGCTTGCAAAACTGATTTTATCGCCCCCATGAATGTGAAGGCCCATGGCAAGTGTAACACTGCTGCAAAAAAAAATGTATCTGGTCTGTTAATTACTTTTTTGAAAGAGCTCATCAGCACTTTCGGAATTGCTTCTCTTGTAGAGTGCTCACTTTTCTGCCAGGAGTTTCTGCTGACCGACAGTATCACTCCTGATGCAGAGTAGTCCATTTTACACATCTCTTTCTGTACCTTATGTTCATTTTCTCTTCAGCTGTCTGGTAAATACACAGGAAAAATTCTGTTGAGACAAGTGCTACTGAAAGTGTCTCTGGATTGAAGACAGGGACTAAAATTACTTGCAAGTCAGGAAGAACTAATATATTATTTCCAGGCTGTTGCTCATACCTGGAGTGTGCCAAAATTCCCTGCATCTGCTTCTATTCTGTTCTGCAGTTCTGGAGCCTTCAAACTACTTCCACTGTTAATTATGAGGATGTGAACAAAATGGAGGGACTTATGTTAAAAAGTCTGTGCTTCTTTCCCTCATTTGTTTCGGTAACAATTTCCCTTCTATGCATCTTAGTAATGCAGATTTGAGCTTTGGGTTGCATTTATCAGAGCTGTTTTACTTGCTCAGTCAAGTGCTTGAAAACATCCACAGGTCATTAGAGTTACTAATTGCAGTCACTAGGTCAGGTTGGAACATCTCCTGCTCCTAAACAAAAAACATGTGCTGAAAATGTGCTCCCAGCTTGTGGAAAAACAAAAAGCAGCTTTATTCTGACTGATGTGCAAGTGGGTGAATTCTATCAGTGCACAGCTTGGTGCAAAAAAAATTAGTAGTAATCAGTGGAACAGGATTCTGACTGGGAAATTAGGCTGTGAAAGGAATTGTCCCCATCCACCAGCACACAGATTAATTGAGCAATAACTTTAAGCACTGCCATGTCTTTTCCAGCTCTGCTTCTTTCCTTCCTGCAGGGGCAGGTGGAGCAGATGATCAGGAGGGTGAAGATCCTGAGCACCAGGCCTCATTTGGGCTTTTCTCATTTGTGTGGACACTTGAGAAAGTGGGATGCGCCTGCCTTGGAGCAGAGGCAGAGTGGCTCTGTTGGGTGCAGGGGACCTGGGCAAGGTGCTGGAGGCTGAAGTCCTTGCTGAGGACTTTGTCTTCCATCAGCGTCCAAAGAAACAGCAGTACAATGTTGCTGCTTTTCCACTTTTAATGAGAATAAGAGGGACAGAATTTGGGCACTAACAGATTCTGTAAGCACGGCCAAAAGAATTGTTTTGGTTTATGGATCTGAGAGCTGCCTGCCATATGTTTTCTGTTCTGCTGTCCTTCACCTCCTTAGGGCAAATACTCATCTATTGGTGCATGTGAACTGTGTGTTCATTTTAATTATCAAGTCCTGTATATGCTTTATTTCATCAACCTGCTCTTAGTAATACAAAACCAAATGCATGCATTCAGAATACATGATAGAAATCCATTCCACTTGTAGCTTTCTCAGCAGGAGAGCCATTCTGTTCAGCTGATTGCTGAACAATCTCAGAAATTAACCCTCAACTTCTTGCTGCTGATTATTTGAAGGTAGAAAGCTTTTGAGTAACATAGTATTTATAAATCAAGACAGGGAGACTGGGAAAAAAAGTAGTCAAACTTTGTCCTTGATGTAATCCTGGAGAATTTTGCTGGCTTTAACAGCAATTGCATGGAGTTTGTTGTTGATGACATTCATATTGGGTAAGTAGCTGTTGCATATTTTCCTTACAGAGCATCCTGGGTCTGGTCTTGATATCATGTAAATTACTGATCAGTTTGTGGACTTGTTTATATTCTTTATTAAGGCAAAATGTCAGAATTATGCAGTTGAATTCAGAACTATATTTGTTGACTTTACACTGTGAAAATGTGATGAGTGTTTTATGTAGGGGTTAATTAATGGAGCTGAAGAGCTGAATTCCGTTGCTGGGTGAAAACTCAGTAGAAGATTATACCTTTAGAAGGTTTATTTCCTGTTTGGCATTATGAAAGATACAGAAATTGAGAAAGCAAAACTCTAGTGTTTCCCCCAACTGTTTGGATCCTCAGCCTTCCTGATTTTCCTCAGAGATATGAAATGTACCATCACAAGAAATACTCTCTTCAATTGGAACCTACCCCTTCCTCTCCCCTGAAGAGCTGGTTTTCACCCTTGGATGCATCTTTGGAATTGAATACCACTACTAATTTGCTAATAGTGTTCTTGATTTTCAGACAGAGTTTTCTGGCAGAAGTTTCTTATTGGCTTATTGTACTAAAAGCCTCCTGTGGAGTCTGCAGAGACTGGCAATGCCAGCCAGTGAGAATTCAGCCATGTGTCAGCAATAAAGAATAGATAGATTGTTTCCAAATATAGATAAAAACTTCATAATGCAGTATTTGCTAGTGTCACCTGCAGAGCTTATGTGGGTGAGTGTTTGCTGGAGCAAACCCAAAGATGTCATCAAAACAACTGGGTGGCAGGAAGTTGTTCTGTCCACATAACTCAAAACCATTGTTTCTCCACCGTTCTGCATACAGCAGGTGCAAAACATGTTTGCCTTCACAAGGGAGGCTCAGGAAGGGTCATTCATGTCTATCACAAGGCAGTGCTCTTGCTGTTCTCTGCTTACTGTCAAGGCCATTTGTTCTGAGACATCTAAACTTTTTTGTGCAAGAAAGAAGAATGAGAGAAAAGGTTGTTGGCATTGCCTACCTAACTACACTTTCTTATCTGACCATGTAAAGTGGCTTCTCAAACACACAGGTGTTTTGAATTGGGGAGCAATCCAGGTGCCTTACAGTTTTCTAAAGCTGAAGAACCCTTGGAACAGCATCTGTGAGGTACTTCTCACAGCAGAGCCCTTGTCTTAACTGGAATACTGGCAAAAAAAAGGAAAAGGAGCCACTTATGCTTCAGGAAAAATGAATTCTCTAAAATCTGGTGCTGTACTGCACTCTATGACTTCACTTCCCTCAGGTATTTTTTTTAGAATTATGTAGGTCTCTTAGTAGCAGTATTGCCTTTAAAAAATTTTCCTCCTACTTGTTACTGTTTGTTTGATTTCTGTGTTTAAACAGTGAGCAGCTTCTTATAATTAGTTTTAAAACAGACTTTTGTGATGTTTCTTTAGTCAGATAGGGCTTTCATACCTGGTTTGTTTCATGTGGGACATTGTTTGCCATTTTTATTCATGTGTTGCTTAGATGTTTGGAGTAAAACAACCCCAGAAAATTCCATTTATTCAGATTGCAGGAGAAGATTAAGATGTGATGCAGCACTTCCAAACTAGAGCATGCACAATCTATAAGCGGATTGTATATTTACATGGGCATGGTCTGAAGTTGTTGGCATTTTAAGGTTGGAAATTCTCTGCTGAACTCTGGATCAAAATGTATAGCAAGTAATATGAGTCCTATGCAATGGGGCTAGAAACATTTAGGTGAAATTCAGGATTAAAAATGTAGCAGGCCAGGTGACCAACGAAAAATATTCCTGGGCTAGTCCTATTAGGGAGGATTCACAGTAGGCCTTCTAAGTTTTAATGTTTTCTTTGTAGCTACTGTACACAAAGACCTGTTGGTTACCCCGGGAAAATGGGTTATATTAAAATTCTTAGCTAAAGTTATTGGGAGTATCAGTTATGGAAACTGCATAAGAATTGAGTCATTGTTGTGGGAGGCATATGGGTTCAGTTGAAAAACACCAGAAGAAAATTTTCATTTTTTAATGAACTGTTTTTGCAAATTCTGTGGTATATGTGGCAAGTTCTCTGACAAACCCACGTTTTTGCAGCTTGTGCATGAAAGCATTCCTTGTTGTAACTGTTCCTATTTGTTCAGCTGATTCACAGTATGTGAGGGGTACATCAGGAATGGTCAAGTGTGTAATCATCAATCCTGCCTTGCACACCTGATTGCCAAGTCTTAAATAGGTAGAAGTAGATAAGGGACCCCAATGATCTGCTGAGACTGAGACCCACAAGGGACACAGCCTGGGTTTATTTAGTGTTCATCTCTTTAACTCAAAATGACTGGCTAAGGGGAGGGTGACTTTGAGTGTCATAAAATAGGCAGAAACACTAACAATTATAATGTGGGCTATCATCCTTTCCATTAAGGACCTTGAAGTGTTTACTAAATTTTCTAAGGCTCAGGGTTATTTCTTTGACAGTAACCCCCAAGAATTAGCAAGCCATAAATAGATGCACACTTAACCAGGCTTCCTGTTGCAAAATGACATTTTTCTTTGGAGATAGAAGCGTTTTAGAATTTCACTCAGGACAGAGCAGCTACACGTGTGAACCTCTTTCTCCTAGTTTTGTGGAAGTAGTCCTGATCCCAAAAGGCACTAAAAAATAATCAAACCAAGAACACAAAGACCCCACTACCTTGGGCATTTCTGTCCTGAGACAAGAGATAGGTGGGGATTCCCTGTTTAAACTTCAATTGTATGTGTAGTGGGAGCAGCCATTTGGAAGTTTTTGTGTTCTAAAGAAGCTTTCCTTCTTGTGGTGACTGCCTTTAGTGAAGAGTGAACAGAGGTGAGCATCTCCTGCTGGATAAAGGGTCAGAGTGCAAGAGGGTTAACAGTGCAGGATGGCCATAAGCAACATGAACAAGATCTGATGCTAACCCTGCAGCAGTATCCTCACCACACAGAATTTATCATTTATAACCCTGTCATGTTTCAACGTTGCACTAAGTAATTAATATGGTGTGAAGTTGGAAATATTTCCTGTATCCTGAGTTTATTAAGCGCACTGACTGCCAACACAAGAATGTGTTTAACTCTGGATACAGTTAGTATGACAAGATGTACTAATGTTTATAGCCTAATAAGGGATACTCACTTCTGTGTATAGAAGTATGAAATTCTGGAAACACTTAATACTTTGAGAGACAGTGTGAGTGAAACAATATGGTTTATGTTGGTCTGGGAGTTTTTAGAATTGCATGATCATGTTTGGATTTCCAAAATACTGAGCAATTGTGAGACAATGTTTATTTGTAAGAAACTTGGCTGTGTTGTGCTGCCATGAGGTACTGTTCAGGTGAGGAAGTTTTGCCAGCACCAGATTCACACACAGTGCAAACACTTGTATTTGGGCTAGGGTGTGGGCACAGCTAAGTACTTTCAAATTTGAGTGATTATATAGGGAAATACTTCCCCCCCCGCATAGTTTCAGCTTAAATAGTTGGTGATGATAATTATTTTACTTCAACCAACACTTCCTTAAGCAGCATTAGATCAGCTGGCTTGTATAAGCTCCTTAAGAAATGCTTTGGTAGCTTATTTTGATGTAGAGTGGGGATGGCTGTATACTTTTGTTTGTTTGTTTAGATAGGAATCTATCTAAACATACTGCTGCAAAGATGATGTCTCTTAGTTCAGTCTAAATAATGGTAGGTTTGTCAGGAGCTCCTTTGAAATATTTCCCCAGCTGATACCTCATTAACCAGGGGGAAACAATCTGACTTCAGTTACACTGAGAAATTCTCTAAAGAGTGCTGAGAAATCAACTGTGCAAGAGAAGCCTTGTGAACAGCAGCCTAAGGTAAGTGGGGCATCTACTGGTGAAATGTTGCAGTGAATTCATCTACGCCATGAGAGTCTGCTCCAAATCCTTCTGTACAGGCCATTCTGTACATTCTACATTTTGCTTTGCCAAAAAAATAAGTGCCAGACCTGTTTCCTGAACTCTTTGGGAAAAAGTGCAATTACTTCTTGAATAATTCTTTATTTTCTAGCATTCCTTTAGCGATGTCTGCCATGTACATTGCAATAGTAGTATTGTGAGACAGTTAGAAGAAGGGAAATGAGCTAAAGAAACTTGTCAAAAAGTGTGATTCTTGTCTTTAGCTAACTCCAACTTTCCCTCACCCCATTCTCTCATGGCAAGTTCTCTGATGGTATTGAGTCTGTCTTCCTTGTACCAGGAGCTCAGTTGAAAATTAATACTATGTCTAAATAATACTCTATGTATAAACAATACCCTGTGAAAAATACTTATAAAATCCATAAGTGAATGCAACACTGCTCTATAAAATCCGGACCTCCCAAAAACAGGTCATTATCCACATAACTAAATTGCCTTCTTCTGTTCTTGAGAAAATGTATGCAACAGTGTGAGATTCTCTACAGCATTAAAGTTTAATGACTTCTACAGAACACATTTAAAAATGTATTTTAAATTTTTTTTTAATATAAAATTCTATGTTTTATCTCTTTTTGCACATTAGACAGAGACTTGGGAGAAACTTATGGGAGCTTTCCCTTTGGTGAGGAAGAGGGATCTACCATTTTAGAATCAACTGCTATGGGAAAAGCTTGCCAGTATGTTTACTTGGAGCATGGATGTGCACTTGTGAAAAGGAAAACTGAATAAATAAGTGACAAAGTAATGCTAAACTAGGAGATGATCTGTTCAAACTCTTAAAATACCTTGCTTCTGCCATCCTTATAGATATGACATTGTCACCCAGTCAGTAAAGCCAGACATTTTCTTAACACCTTTTAAAATTCTATTGCCATAATAGAGGAGTAGTCATACATCAAAATACAAAAGCACCCTTACTTCTGCTCTGCTGCACAGCACAATTGCTAAATTTAGCTGTGCTGGGGAATCAATTGCTTTATATAATCTTATCACAAACCATTGCTGAAAAAAAAAACATCAACGTCTGTCACTTGACCTTGGGCAAAACAAGTCTTTGTGCTTTCTTCAGAACTCCTTCTGCCATGTGTGTTAAAAGAATCTGTAACCAAGCCATGATTTCAGCTGTCCTTGAACAAAGTCAGTGGAGTAAGCAAAAGTCATTTTAGTCTTGTTAAACAAAGCAAAGATTTCAGTACGTTCCCTTTCTGGGGACTGCTGCTTTTTTGGCTGATTTTTTAGCATGTTCTGTGCTTCGTTTCACGTGAACCTTTGGACAGAAACAATACCAGTTTTGTTTTCTTTAGTCTTTACAATAATAATGTTATTTTATTCAGCTCTTATTAATAGAAGCAAACAAAACAAATCATTGTGATTGATAGCTACAAAACACTTTGATCTTTGAAATACAAGGTGTGCTTGATTACTATGTTTAAACTTTACCCTGCTTTTCTTTTTATCCAGAAGTCAGATAATACCTGGTTCCTTCTTACAAACCTATAATTTCTTTTGGCTTGAGAATTCCACAGTTAGAAACAGTTTGAGGCTGGGAGAAGTCTTTGGAAAAATATTGCAGTATGTTTGCTCTCTTTTACATTCTTCCTTTGTGTTGGCTAATGCAGAACAACATTTTTATAGGGCTGCTGAGCCAAATGTGCCTGGGCTTGATAATGGCGTGGGGGGAAAAGTCCCAGCAGAAGTGGAGTGACCAATAAATGAGAATTGAGAAAAAAGATCTTTGAGTTGTGCTTAAGGTTAGAGGAGAAAAATCAAGGCATCTCTTTCTAGGTAGCAAAGACATTTCCTGTGTTTCCTTGCAAATCCTAGGGCTTATGCTGAAGGGAAGCTGTTGCCAATGGTGGCCAAATGGTAGCATTTTCATTACTTTATATCTGACGTTAAGGACTTGGCTCTTCAGTAAATACACTTATTACTTTATTTAATCACTGCAGTCTTCTTAAAAAACTGTAAGACTAAACCACTACTGCTCTATAAGCCCAAACAGATGTAGGAAACCACAGAAGCTTTTCTGAACACTGAAATAATGTTCAGGAAGCCTGAATCGGTACCAAAGCTACAAAATTCTTACACTGACTCATATTTAGTAGGATTTAGATTAAGCCTTTATTATCATCTTTCATGACATTAAACACTGAAGTTGACCCATGCTTGCCCACTTGCTATCCACTTGCATGCCCTGTGGTTCTCTACAGTAGCTGGCAGACTGATGAGATTTTTTTGATGTATTTCAGACAGATAGTACTGTAAATTTTATTGCTATTAGGCACATTCTTAATTGTTCTAGGTGAAGTCACCATATTCTTCACTGGAATATGTTACGATGAAAACCCACTAGAAGAGTTGTTAATAAGGAACCAGCATTTTAAGAATAACAATGCTCCATGTTTATAATAGTCAAGAAATTTCTGTGAGATAATTTGGCATGTGTATTATTTCTCATCACTCAAAACACAGAAGATAAAATCTGGGTTATGAATGCTAAATTTTATCATATGTCAGCATCACTTGCTATGCGATTTAAAAAAAATTATTAAAATAAAAGTTAAAGATTGCATTTTTATTTATATAAGAAGGAAAGTGAGTCTTTGTGAAATGCATTCTTTAAAGTTATTTAGCACAGTTAAATCATTTTAGGGAATAATAGGGAGAATAAGGACAGCAGAGAAGGGAGCAATGTAAAATATTACAGTATCTGTTGTATCTTAAAAAGAAAGGGAATTTGCAATTAGTTCTGGCCTTCCACAAACCATTAACATTCTTGTATTCCCCTCTTTTCTCCCTTATGTGTTGGTTGGTTCTGGGATGGATTGTTCCATTGAGGCATTTCAGGAGCTTTCAAAAGAAAAAAGATGCACATCCAACAGAAGTTAGTAAAAATATACTCTAGCAGTTCTATGATTGTAATCATACTGGCACCACAAAACAATCCAAGCTGGCCACCTACATCGGCTGTAATAGAAGGAAATAAACATGTGTCATACAAAGCATCTGGTTTAGTCTAGCAAGCAAACAAAACCCTGCCAGGCTCAAGTGTTACATAAATTCAATATACATAATCCATCACTTTAGGAAAACAGAATTCATATTCTTAAGAAAGTTTGCTGAAGACTAATGTGTTTTTGAAAATTCTGAGTAAAGTAAGTACAACACAAGACATGCTACTGTGAAACGGATACTTAAAATATTTACTACTTCTATGCCTTTGTAGCTGTTCCCTTACTTCTCTTTCCCATGTTCTCCCTCTCCTCTCAAAATCCCCTAAATGTCACTGTTCTTGCAGTCCTGTCTGTGACAGAGCCATAAACTAGTGCCAAACTTAGTTCTTACTCTCAGCTGCTGTCCATAGCATGGCTTCTTTAATGGAATGACAGAAGACAGTATCAAAAATTACCACCAGACAGACACGATTATTACTATTATATATAAAAATTATGGCTTCTTGTTCAGAAGCCCACACATAGTTTTTTATTCAGGAGGTGAGAGAATTAAAAAACCAGGATTTTTATTTTTTTCTGGTAGGGGATTTTTGTCTGTCTATTACTATTTTTAGATTAGTTATAAATCAATAATAAATATTAAACATTCACTTACCAAGCAACTCAGAGATAGTCAAAGCCTTCTGCTGCTGTGTTATTTTGTAGCTCAGGTCATGATATTTAATCTCAATACGCACAAGATTTTGCCTAATGAACAAACACAGAGTTTACTTGAGACAGTCAGGAGTGCTGCTCATTTTTACCAACATCTGTCAGCATGGTCTGAGTTCAGGGAGAGGGATGGTGTCATTAACGAAAAGTTAGATGAGTTTTATCAAAATCGGTTGATTTTGATAGAAGGAGAAAACCCTAAATCCAAATAACAACAGCAGTTTAGCAGGACTAGATTTTCCTAGTGTTGAAAAGGTAGCTCTAGATCTGTACTGTGGGGTAGACTCATGTTTTTTAAGGATCACTGAGAAAAACTTGAATGGAAATGTCAAATAAAGTGTAGCCTACCACTCTTGCAAGTGGATTACATGCAACTGCATATTTAATGGTGCTTATTTCAATTGGCATGTTTGTGCAGAGCAGTGCTTGTCCAAAACTTGGATGTTCAGTTCTACCCTCTGCTAGTAGCTTCACTTACCTAATTATATTCTTGCCTGCTGCAAAAGTGGAAGAGTGGGTAAATCTCAGCTGGATGAAGACCTGTGTAATTACTGAATGAAGAGCTCCTCTTTATGGTGTCTTGTCTACAGAAAGACTCTGCCTAAGTCTTAAATGGAATGTAAAAATAATGCGTTTGGAAGAAAGCCAACACAAAAACTGACTGCACAGATAATGTCAGTGGCTCAATATCCAAGTATTTTTACCAGAGCTGTTTAACATCTTTTTAGTGATATAGACAGTGGCACTGAGGGTTCCTTCAGCAAGTTTGTCGTGACACCAAGATGTGTCTGGTGTGACTTACATGCTGGAGGGAAAGGATGCCATCCCAGGACCTGGGACCTGGACAGGCTTGAGAGGTGAGCCTTTGCAAACCTCACATAGTTGAGCAAGGCCAGGTACTAAGTACTGAACCTGGGTCAGGGCAAGCACAAGCACAAGTGGAGATTGAACAGAAAATAGGATGAGAGCAGCCCTAAGTGGAGGGACTTGGGGTGTTCATTAAGGAGAAGCTCAACACAAATCAGAAATGTGCTCTTGCAGCCCTTAGAGTCAGCCTGGACTGCATGGAAGGAAGAGTGACCAGAACATGGAGGGAAGGTCCACAAGAGTGAAGCAGAGGGGCAGAATGGAACAGCTGGAGGGTTTTGTCCAGTTCTGGGGCTCCCATCATAAAAAGAGAGTCCAGAGGAGGCCTTGAAGATGATCAGAGGGCTGGAGCACCTCACCTATGAGGACAGGCTGAGAGACTTGTGTCTGTTCAGCCTGGAAAAGAGAACCCTCTGGAGAGAAATTACAGCAGCCTTCCAGTACCTAAAGGGGGCTCACAAAAAACATAGAATGGGACTTTTTACAAGAACATGTAGGGATAGGACAATGGCTTTAAACCGAAACAGGATAGGTTTAGTTTGGATATTGGGAAAAAAGTCTTTACTGTGAGGGTGATGAGGCGCTAGAACAGGTTGCCCAGAGAAGTTGTGGATACCCCATCCCTGGCAGTGCTCAAGGCCATGGAGCTTTGAGCAACCTGATGTAGAGGGTGATATCCCTGTCCACATGGGTTGGAACCATCCAGGGGTTGGATGATCATTAAGGTCCCTTCCAATCTAAACCCTCCTATGATTCCTTGGAAGTGTTAACAGCTGCAGGTTTTTGCTTTGATAGTGACAATGAACTCATTTATAATATTCATGAAAATAAAGTATTTTCTATACAACGTCATTACTTCTATCTCTTTGGGTGAAAATTCTAAAGTTCAGGTAGCGCTAATGTATAAAAATAATCTTATTCTCCTAGATTCTGTTAGAGTCTTCCCTTGTAATGTATTTGCTAGCAGAATTATCCAATAAATATTTAACTTTTTCCTCATAACATCTTCAGAAATAATTACATCTCTATGTTTTATAGTTTGAAATATGTACTCATTAATGTGTTGGCAGGATTCCTATTGGTTAAGGCCTGGTAACAGAGGAATTTTTTGTATGTTCCCTTGTGTAATTGAATAATTACTGAGTTGTGCATGATGTTTGCAGACAATAAAATAATCAACAAAGATAAAATGTCCTGAAGGGATTAATATTGTTTGTATATAACAGGTTTAATTTTCATAATGTTCATTTGGAACAGACTTTTTAATAGGGCCTATAGATACAGGACAAGAGGTAATGGTTGTAAAGTAAGGGTAGATTCAGACTAGGTGTAAGGAAGGCATTTTTTACAAGTGTAGTGGAACAGGTTGCCCCGAGAGGTTGTGAATAGCCCAAGCCTGGAAACATTCAAGGTCAGGTTGGACTGGGCTCTGGGCAACCTGATGTAGATGACGATGTCCCTGCTCATTGCAGGGGAATGGGACTAGTTGAACATTAAAGGTCCCATCCAACCCAACCATTTTATGATTTGTGTAGTTCCTGTGCATGTATAAACATATGCCAGCATTTGCAGACTGATGGCTTAAAAGTGAGAAAGCCAAAGTCACTGAGACAATGAAACTCATAGATATTTCATGAATCCAATGTTCTACAGTTGTTTATAAACATACTTTGATCTTCTATATACTATGAGTTCATGTAGCACCTGCCTTAATACTTATTTGTATTGCTGACAGCTCTGGCTATGAGAAAGAGGCAATTCAGTGGATGAAACTGTATCAAATTTGCTACTTCCTTTTTCTGAGTAGTGCTTTCAATCACACACAACCATCCTGTTTCTCTCTTCTGCTACCTCTTGAGGATTGATGTGGTACCAAAGATTTTCTAAACTTTTATAATATAAATAATGTTAGGGAATGCTACTAACAATAGAAAATATTATTAAATCATTGGCATTGCTGCTACAGTAAAATGCAGGTCTTCAGTATTTACAAAACTTCCTTTGGGAATAAGCTAAAAGGAGAAAAAACTTTATACAGCATCTATTTGTGTTTTTTCATTGCCTTAATTTGTGGAAGTGTAAAGATTGGTTTTCTCCACTAAATTGATTGTGAATAGGTTTGATAACCCCATTTTTTTTTATTCCTAATTGAAACAGTGATCAGAAAACTTTGCCATCAGAGATTAGTGAGAGAGAAGTTAATTGAGAATATTACTCTGTAATTGCATTATCTATTCTTTGTTATCCAGTCTTAGGTGCATCTAAGTACATTATATACATATATGTATATATATCTGTGTGTATAATACATACATCAATATAGATATGAATTTGTATAAATCTTAACCAGTTTTGTCCAAGAGATTCTGTTATCTCACAGGCAATGTTAGATGTAAGAATAACTTTTTAAGGTCATATTTTCATCATACACTCCACTAACATGGGTAAAAGGAATCTATAATTTCTTTGTTAGACAAGGTTTTAAGCAAGATTACCTGATGTATTCTGAGCTTTTCTTCAGTTTTGTAGAAAAATATTTTATGGCTTTTTCTCCTCCAAAGTTTGAATAGGTGACAGTGGTAGGATAATCTGTTTCTTCACATGGTGCAGGGCACGTGGAATTGTGTGTTCCTACTGTACATAATCCTTTTATCTCTATATCATCTGAAATTTCAGAAGAAATAATTTTATATAATATTTCTTTAAAAGCAAACAATTTAAAAACTTTTAAAAAATACTAAATTACTTTTAATTGTCTTTGATAAATGTGTGGATTAATTATCCCAGGAAAAGTGGATCCTTGTCAGTACTGAAGGATCAAATAAGTATTTGCAAATTTCATTTGGGAAACTGGTGCACAAAAACAAGGGTTGAGATCTTTTTCTCACTTTTTCCAAAGAAATACAGCACCTCTAAGTCTTTATGCCTTCACTGGGGCTTTATGTGCTTATTATTTCTCACCCACAGTTAAACAAAAAGACAACAGAAGACTTTCCATGTTCTGTGCAGCTTTTAGATTAAATACTTAGGTGTATATCCTTGCTCTTGTTGCCTTAGTGCCTACCCAGTTCATTTCAGTGCACAGAAACACTTCCAGAGCAATTCCAACTTGCTATCATCTGATAACTATAAAAACCTTGCTAAGCTAAGTTCACTTTACCTTAACCCCTGCATGCCCTTTGACAATTGGGCTCAAGACAGCTAAGAAGGCTTAGGGAAAGCTTTGTCTCTTCAAATACTGAAGAGAAATAATAAAATTCTGCAGGTCTGGCTGACATGAAATTGGGGAGCCATTAGTCTTAACAAGGAATTACAGAAAGAATTACAGAAAATAATCATTACAGAAATCTGGCAAAGCTAGAGAAAAACAATGTGGATGAAAAATTTTAAGGCATAAATGTTTCCTAAATCATAAGCCATCACTGTGAGATGAGTACTGTGATCTCCTCTTGTGATGCTCTATTTGTCCTGTTTGGGGGGTGGCAGAGGTTGTGTCTGTTCACTCTGTTTGTGGGCTTCTCACCTCTGCAGAGCGCAGAGAAGGAGATATCTCAGCCTGTTAGCTGATTATTTGAAATACTCTCTAGGGATGTTGGCATTGTGGATTTTATTCAGGAGAGGCAGCCTTTAAAGCTCCTAAAATAGTGTTCTTAGTGGGTCCTGCAAATACTGGATAAGTGTGCTGTCACTTGAGATTTTGTTATCAGATGTCTTGCCTCTCCTACACTGTCAAAGGAGAGTGAGCCCCTAAAATGAGATCCCAGGGACCATATATCTACAAACCTTCAGGGATCCAGCTCTGAATCCTGTCCATCCTTCAGATGAATTTGGGGTCATTTTTGCTTATTGCTCTGTGGTTTCTTTGACATTCAGTCACTGAATATCTATTAAGTAAAATAATGTGCATCTTCCCTCATGACAGGCTTTTAAGGATCATGGTTATATAAGAATGTGAATTTAGTGGAATCCATTTTAAAATAGTTTACAGGGGGAAAAAAAGGAATTGTTCACAGTAGTAGATCTGGCCTGAATGTTGCACACACCTTATCAAAACAGTCCCCCCCACCAACTTCTGAGTCTACTAATCACTCAGAGAGAGTCACATTACACAATAGAAACCAAACCAATTTAAAAAGAAAACTTTCTGAAGTTCATGAAAAGTTACTTCTCAGATTACCATTTTGAGTATTTTCCAGTCTGTTGCAGTGACTTACAAATTTCATACCCACTGTGCATAGATTATTTGTTTCTGGAAAAGAATTGCATTTCAAGCGCTTTCAAAATTTATAATTTACTTTTAAATTTATAAAACCTTAAAGCCAGTGATTTATGTTTTACCTGTTGACAAACCTGTTATTACTCTACTGTTCATTCTTCTTGCACAAAGAATAAAACTTTGGATCTAGAAGATTACCATGAGGATGTGAAAATGCTAGCCAGAGGCTGGTAACTGAAAACAGATTAGTTGGATGTTCTTCCATTTTAAAACATTTCTGATTGCTAAAATGAATTATTCTATTAGTTTTCATATATATATATATACACAAACTCTTTTTTGGGAGTATTTTTTGTGTGGTTTGTTTGTTTTTTAATGGGCATATATTTCATTCCCTGTCTGGTTTCTGTTTTCAGAATATTAAATTAACTGGGATGTACTCAATTTCAGATTATTTTCAGTATTTTGGTTTAATTGATAGATATTGTTTACTATTTGGCATTGGCTTGGAAATCATGAATATGAAGTTATTACTTACAGACTGCAGGATAAACACATTTGTAAAACTTCAGCAAGTCACATTCTGTTCCATTTCCTAAAAATAAATAAAAATATTTAGGAGCCTCAATTAACCATCTAACCCTCTATTTGTACTAAACTGAAATATAACGTCATCAAAGCCTGCTCACCACTTCATGTTAATGATTACACAACTGAGAAATCAATTCTGTTGGGCACAGTGCAGTTGCCAACACCAGGAGGGGTACAGGCTGAAGAGACACAACAGACCAAGCCAGGAGGCTGCTGTTGGAGCAAACACCTTCATTATGTGCACCAGCCTGAACTGCCTTTAAGCTTAAGAGTGGCACACTCTTTGTGTTAGCATGCTAAAGACAGGAATTTCTGCTTTTCCTCATGGAAATGAACAAAAACCTCCAAAGTAAGGTAGATATGAGATTACATCCCATGTGTTTCTGAATTTGAACTCCATGCAGGAGTTTTTTGGATATCCAGGGGGTAAGATAGTATGCTGAGCTAGAGCAAAATTTTCAGTTGGCCTCAGTTTCACCCCATTTTAAAATTGTTTTCCATCACACGAAATGTTGTGTGGCAGTTTAGCACACAGTTCCAGAAAGCATTGCTCTCCTTTATCTAACTGTCTTTGTATAAAGTTGTATAAAGCTGTCACCCCAGGCATGGGAGACCCAGACTTAGCTGTCTTGGCAACCCCTTTTCCATGAGAGTTTGCAGAAGACTGCCAACCTCCTTTCCCACGGGTTCTCAAACTAACAGGCTAGAGAGTACACATGAATGGGTCTACTTTAGTAAGGGTGTCCTGCCTTGCTTGAGCATATTTAAAAAATACAATGAATCAGTACAGGCATTCTTGTGGCTCTCTTGCCCACCAATTGTGAAAAGAGGTGCAAGAGCAGAGATCTGGGTTCCAGGGTTGCTTTTGGTGACAGTATTGTCATTAATGCTGAATAGGTGGTAGAGCTCAGTGTTACTGCTTTACATTTCTAGAGTAATTAAGAAGGCTGGATACTTTAGGGGAGTATTACAGCATGCACCTGGTGCTCAATGTTTGAAGCTGATTAGAAGGCTTCATAGAGCATTTTTGGCTTTTATAGAGCCTTTGCTGCTGCCAGGCTCCTTTTATGGCTCATGTAGGAGTCCTGAGATTCTTTCTTCAAGCAAGCTCTTCTGCTGTGGTTGCTGAACACCTGCCTGCAAAGTAAGTTGCCTGGATTATGTGTGAGAATGTATGCCTTCTTATGGATTTAGTTCCAGTTCCTTAGGAAGCCAGGTTGAAGACTGTGAAGTCTGTGAAGACACTCCTGAGGCATAATTGTTTCTTTCTATTTTTTGGACTGTATCCTAAGAATAGACAGTGATCCAGATGCTAGGTCTAGGCTTGACCATATATCTTGCTTGTTTCCTCAGAATTTTAATTAATATCAACTGGAGATGTCCCTCAAATATGTGCTCTATCTCCATGGCTATTCAGTAACATGTGAGGTCTTCCAGGAAGATGATCATTGTGTGGTATGATGATACTCCTGAGAAATACCTGGAAGAATGAATGGCAAACAGCCACACCAGTCCTGTATGTACCGGGCTTTGCATTCCAGCAAACATCCATTAGTACTATAAATCTTGTGGTACTGAAGCTTTATATCAGGCTTGCACTCTCCCCATGGGTATTCTTGGATAATTGACTGTAGGGTAATAACAACAAAAGATACAAATTTTTTGGGTCTGTTTTAAACGTTGGTATTGTTTTTCCACATTTTAAAGCGCTGAAGAAAGCCTGTTGAAGACATAAGCTGTAACATTGTGATTTAATTAGAGGCAATTACAGTTCATGCTCTTGGGATTAAAAATTCATCTCCCCTCTCTCAAAGCAAAAGTAGGGCCTGATTAGACAGTTTAGTGTAAAATGGTACTCCACTCCTCTTGAATTCCACTAGGAATGTGAGACCCCCTTAATGGTAGCAGAATGTATTAAGGAAATTCTATGGTGTCTTTTTAACATTATCTGTCAATGAGGTTGCAAAGTTACAGGAAATAAAGGCTGACTTTAATAGAAACAATTGATAGAGACAATTTGATGGAGAAATTAGGAAAACCAGTGATATTCTCCCAAACAGCAGTAATTTCATTTATGTTTGGAGGAAATGTTATTTTTTGGAGTCACTAAGTCATAATAAGTATTCTACATTACACAACGTCTGATTCATTGTTAGTGCTTCAGAAGAGAGTTGGAGCCAGTAAAAACCACTACTTGCAGTCCATGGGCAAATCCTTACCTTCAGCTGGCGGATCGCGACCTGTGCGTGCGTCCCCACTGGTGTCAGTAAACCTAAACCATCAAAGCGTGGAAGCTCTTGGGGTGAATGGATAACAAAAGTTATTCCAGCATCAGTATAACCAAGAGTAGGTTCGTCAGTGAATTTGTCCTGATACAAAAAGAATTGTTTAAAGTAGTTTTGGCTTTGCTTACCATCTGAAATTTGAGCTATATTTATTGTGGTACTATGCTGTTTAATAATATTTTTGGCAATTTACAGGAAAGTATAAAAGCAAACTGACCTGAATTTCCTTTGTTCATTAGCTCTCTGGGTTTCCTTCCAGTTGCTATAAGCTTTTAACCTTTCTATTCCTTTTGTCATCCCCCAATTTTAAATGTAAGAAGTCATAGATGAGCATTTACTCATAACTTGGAGATTTATTCCTTTTACTTGCAACTACCCATCACATTTCACTAAACTTTCCATTATTCTCTTCAGAACCTTTCACTCCTGACTCATAAACCCTAGAGAACAAAAGCCAATGTCTAAGTAATATATCAATCTGTTAGTTTTCTTCCCTGTTCTTACAAGGTGATATTCCCCGTATTCTGCTTTTTTGTTGGTAAAAGACAATTCTAATTTCAGAAACAATTTACAGTGCAAAGGTCTTGGCTGGCATTGAGCTGCTGCAGCTGCTGTAAATAAAATTTGGTACTACTTAGAAATTGGCACCAGGTGGCCTTCCCTTCTGGGTATTTTATAAAAATGCACAGCTTGTGTACAATTAAATCTCTCTTCTGATGACATGTTTCAGTTCTGGGTGAACAGTGCGTGTACATGCTCACTCACAACCTTCTTCCCTTCAGCTAGGGACAGAGTCACTAATAATTCTGTCTTTTTAAATATCTGTTTGGGTCTTTCCTTCAAAATACCCTCTCAGATGGAAATAGTCTTGATTTTGAATTTTGTGCATGAAATTCTGGAGGCCTCTGTAAACCAAATCAAATAAAAATCCCAAATCAAACAAAAAATAAAAACAACAAAAAACCCTCCACTAATTTATAAATTAGTACATGATTTGTTGCTTATAATCCTTAGGATAACTGTACCTGCTGGACATCAAAAAGCAAATGTAAGCCTCTTCCAGACAAACTCACTCTTCTTGCTGAAAGATCATTGTGATTAAAAGTAAAGCAGTTTCCATATTCAGTGAAAACATGTTCAAAATCCTTCAATAAAAGAAAATAAGGAAGAGTGAAATGAAAGAAAGAACACTTGCAGTTTCCTTAGTTAATTACAATGCAAGAAAGGGGCTACTGGAGTTATTGTTGGGTTATTTTGTTTTATTTTTTCCTCCAAAGTGCTCAATATTACAATCAGAAAAGTGGTTTTTGATGAAATATTTGCAAGTATTTTAGCCCTTTGTATAGAAAATGAAGTTTAAAGGAGAAATTTCACATTGTTTATTAATACTTATGAGCTGCTCAGAATAATTTAATGAGGTCCTGTGTTATTTCTATACCTGTTACATTATATAGAAATTATATAATAAAGGTAACGTCTACATTTTTTCCATTAAAAAATGTGCTTAGTAAAAACTGTTTCAAAACTGTCATGTTATATATAAAAGTACAATATTTGCATTTTTTCCTGAAACCACCTTGTAATTTAGCATGACTGCATCTCATTGCTTTAGTTTTAGTTCTTAGCACTAGTGTCTTCCAGTTAAGAGAAATCTCTAATGCCTAATTTTAGAAACTGCAGCATATCTAAAGGTTAGATTAAACTGAAGGGGTATAGACCTGACTTCTTTGTTCACATTTTCTGTCTAAGTTGGGAATTCCTTTACAGAAGAATTGACATTAAAATGGAATGATCATATTTTTTGGCTGTTGTCCCAAATTCCCAAAGATGGGCTATTTTTTTTCAATATTTAAAATTCCTGTTACCCTGGCTGCCTATATTCTTGACCTGAAGAACAAAACCACAGAATCATGTCATGCAAAAACACTTGGCACAAACTGTCCTTCATTATAGGCCACTGATGGAAAAGGTTTTTAGATACAGCCTGGAGGTACGACAGCTTTCAAAGGCTGCTCTCTGTGCAGAAGTGGCACAGAGAGCAGAGAGCAATTTAAACTGAAATCCATCCCATCTTCCAGCTCAGAGAGTCCAGCAGGCTGCCTCTGTAGTCAGTGGGAGAATTGACACCCTCAGGGTAATTTCGAGCAGGACTTTTGTTCTCTATTTGCTGACTGTAAAAGAGCACTGGGGAGCAGCTGGCAAAGCTAGATGTCTTGAGTTGAGTATAAAAATATATCCCCTTCTTCTCTGTGCTATTGTTTTAATAAACATATTTACCTGTGGGTAACATGGCTTTCCAAAAAAATCACATTCTAGCAATGTGCTGCTGTTCAGATAAAACCCATTTTTCCTTGTAAAATCTTTGATGCTGAAGTTCTGGTTCCCAAGAAGGAAATCATTTAACTCCTGGGAATATTTGTCTTCCATAGCAATTTTTTGGAGAATTGCAGATACAATGTTCCAAATAAAAAAAATTACTTTCAGGTTACTCACAGCATGAGCTTGAAACCTGTCAGTGAGAAGGAGAAAGAATTTCTTGGAATTCTGTAGTTATAGGACTGATCTCAAGGCTGCCTTTGACAAAACTGTGACACAATTTGCTGTCTGCTCACAAACTGTAACTGATTCTTGTCCAACAGATTGCAGTTTGATCCCTACAACAGGAATAAACAATATAGTCCCTATCTCTAGGAATGTATCTTCCACATCTGGAAACAGCAAATAGACACCTTCCTATGGCTATTCTGGTCAGTCATACAGGAAACATTGCTGTTGTCTGTGGTTGTTTATTAAGCATTAAAAACTAAATCCCCTGAGTAGATGAACCATTCACATAAGCCAACAACCAGATTAGTAGAACCGATAACAAGCTGAACAATTGAGTTTACATGTGGGAAACTATCTGAGAGGAACTGCCCATTCAGGGAAAAAAAAAAAAAGCTGTTTTCCTTAAATTAGAAAATTGATTTCTAAGCACATTTGCAGTAGTCTCATGTACCTGCTTTACTAAGGCACTACATCCCACTGTACACAGAGTACATTCCATGAGCTGGTAGCACAGTACTTAAAATCAAAGGTGATCTTTACTCTTTGAATCTACTTGAAAAGTCTCAAAAACGTGATGAGACTATGTTGGTGCTTTCCTTATGTAAAGCACTGAAGTTCTTTATTGAAGTAAAGTAAGGCTTTACAGAAGTTATAAAGTTATTTTAAAAAATGTATTAATGTAACATATTTGTGTAATAGATCTTAATGCCCCAGTTTAAGGAAAGTTAGTAGGAACAGTTCTTCACCACTAAATTTGAGTAAAAAAATAAAGACAAAGGAAGTGCTGTGCCTCTTTATCCTGCTGATGAAAAAAGCCCAGTTAATAAAAACAGGAGGGGAGGATAAGCACAGCGTGACTGGCAGATGGATATGGCAGCAAACTGTTACTTAGATGGAAAAATGCCGTGCTCAGTAGCTGACTCCTTACAGGGTGCTGCTGCTATAGATACAAGAGGTGAGGCATGTTCATAACAGCCAGAGGGACTTCTGTCTGCAGTGCTTGTCGTGTGGTATAACCCAGGGTAGCTTTATGCAGGAAATGGGGAGGTGGCAGAGGGAGGCAGAATGACTCCAGGTCTTTGAGACTTGGACTTCTGGCTGATTCTGCCAGCAAAAGGTGGAAAATGAGAAAACTTACTAATTTTTGAGGAAAAAAATGCGGATACACTTTCTGTGTTTAGAAAACTGTTCCTAAATTATGTTTTTGCTCTAAAAATCAGTCCAAAAATTCATTAAATTATTTTTGAAGTGGCTGCACTGAATATTAGCCACTGTCTTCAAATGTAAAAATCTATAGTGAAGTTCTTGTTTAGGCACATGATTTCTAAACAAACCAAACGCTTTCTTCCAGACTTCAGCTGGAGTTGTAAAGGCCAAGCACCTCTGAAAAAAGGTATTTTACCTGAGGTGTTTCACGTAAAAAAATCTGTTTTACCTAAGATTTTTACCTTTGCATGAAGCTTCTATTTAAAATCATTTGTTAATCTTGTCTTTTATTTTAGCTTGAATGTGGCTGATGGCTGTCCCTTAGTTACACTGAAAAGCAACACTCATATGTAGAACACTTACTACCAGAGTTTTTCAATTCCAGCTTGTGTTGTGAAACTTAAAAACCATGTCATCTGAAGGAAGGGAAAATTATAAAAGCAACTTTCTTTGCTTGATTCTCCTATTTTCATCTTCTTTTAAGTATCATGTGATGGTGTGGAAGACATGCCCCTCACAGCCATATTTTCCTTGGTTTATGTGATTTGTCCAGTCGAGTTGTGGAACCTGACTGCTTTCAGATAAAGATGTGTTGTGTCTCAAGAGCAAACAACAAATATAGTTTTTACCTGTTCAAGTTGCAGAAGGTCACAGCAGGGAATTGGACTTTTTCCACATACTGAACCACCACTGTAGTTGTGGTTGGCCAGCTGAAGTAGTAGATGAAGCGACTGCAGATCTGCCAGACAACAATGGCAAGGCAGCCTGTGACTATCAGCAGCCACAGTGCCCTGCGGGCCTTGCTCTGCCTGTGGACAATGTTATGCACGCCATGAAATGAAGTGGACGAGGCAAACTCCTCATGATATTTCCTTCTGTCTTCCAAATCTGGCAGCAGTTTCTTTATTAAACACAATCGTATCTTTCCCAATATTCCTGAATGTGGAACAAAGTTAAAATTAAAAAAAAAAAAAAATTAGCGTTTAGCCATGACTTAAGAAAAGGAATCATATAATTCTGCTGTAAATTTTCCCTTGAATTGTAAATTCTCTCTTTAAGTAATGAACTTGCTTCTGAGGATGGAAGAGTTGTGTGCTAAGAGGTGGGCTCAATGTTGCCCTGAGTATAAAGTATATCTTGCAGTATTTCAAGCCCACAAGTGTTCAAGCACTTTAATTTAAAAGAATAGTTCCACTTCTGGGGGAAAGATTGGATTTTGACATACCTCAGGGCTCTAAAACCATACATTGCTGTGAGCTTATGTGAAAAGTTAAGCATCTCATTTTTACAGTAACTACTCCATAAAGAACTGGTTCTTCACACCTGCTCTGACAAATTAGGTTTAAAATTAATGATATGGAATGATATGAAAGGAAAATTCACTCTTTCACTATTAAAATTTTCAAGATAGGAATTGGAAGGTTGCAGGTTCAAAAGAATATCTAATCTCATTTTCTTAGGTTCACACTTGTCTCATTCCATAACTTTGAAATGGGATGGGTTTAGCTTTCATTTGCATCATGTTTTATATAAACTGATAATAAAATAAAGCAAACCAAACAATTTTTAAAGCTAAGTTTAAGGGCTATACCAATAATGAATGTAGTCAATACCTTGAACTGCAGTAACTTTCCTATGCTTAATGCTGAATAATCTTTTGGGCATGGATTTAAACATTATTTTCTCTCCCAAAATATCCAAATAAGGGAAACTTCATGAGACCTTTTCTGTATCTTCTCAGAATTGGATCACGCTTTTTGCAAAGTTCTTTTGTGGATTGCCATCCACTACTTTGTTTTGGCATTAAGTCCACGAAAAACAGTAAATCAAAGAAAGTTTGTAAAACAGTTTTTAATAACTGAAAATGTATTGTTTAGCTAAGCATTTAACAGCAATTAAATGTTTCCCTTCTGTTTTTATCCAAAAATTAGGTTTAATTGTTTGCATGTGTGGTAGGAAGAGAATATAGCCTTTTAAAGACTGGGTTTGAGGCTATTACAGCTGGGCAAAGGAACAAAGGGATGTGAGAGTCATCTGCCAGAGCCACATCAGCCACATCGTGACCACATCACTACTCTGGGGCGTTTCTTTGGTCCACAGTCTCTGGACCGTGATAACAAAATCCCAGATGGTGCTGGATTTCAAAATGTTTCTGAAGGGAAAAATTTATTTTATGCTGCCCTTTTAAGGTCTGTGTAAGTACTTTGATCAATGTTATGTAATTTACTATGACCTCGTTTTATCATCAGAGAATTTTCCACTACAAAACTGTTCAAAAGTTTCTCTCCTAGCTCTAGTCACTGTTGGAGCCCACTGCAAATCTGTTCAGCCATGTGTGGTTTTGTACATCATGCTGGAATGGAGAAGATTTCTGGTTTTGCTGTAGGCTTCTCTCTCACTAGCATGTGGGCAATGGGATTTGCATGTTCCCTGAAAAAGAGCAGAGGGAGATGTTCCTCTGCATCTGCTGCCTGTAGACTCCAAGAAGAGATCACAGGCAAGTCAGATCCTTTTCTCCAAGATAGTGCTGTGGGTGTTCATTTCTCCTGTATGCACTGTGCTAGGTATGAGAATGATAGCATGTCCCTACAACGAAGTCCAGTGCCATCAAAAAACACTAGTTACTTTAATCAGCAGAGATGTAACTTTGTATCTAAGCAAACAGGAAGCTACGCTGTATTTCAGCTCTTGTGCATAGCTAGTAAATACTAGTAAGTAAAAATGATGTTTCACCTGAGAAAAACATTAAAAGTTTTGGTTTTAATGTATAAGATTATCTAATAATAGCATGCTGCTGTTTTCATTAGCACTACTTTGTGAATATCTTAAAGAATCCTTACTCTACTTCCAGATTTCTTTAGAAAATGCTATTTAGCAATTCCCTAGTTAAAACTGTATTGCTTTATTCTGAATACAGAGAGGGTCAATAGCTAAAGGATTTTAAAATTTCTTAAGTAAGCCTACACATTATTTTTCTACAAGCTTTTTGAGCTCTCCCTTCTTTGCTGTATCTTGAAAAGGTACATTATTGCTACTTTTGGACAAGATGACAAATAACAAAGCTCTGGGTAAAGTAATACACCTAGTTACATACCTTTGGCATCCAGTTGAATGAATCTCCTGAGCTGGTCCATGAGGCCGTGCTTATTTCAGTAGGGAAGGGATGGATAAGAAGCTGCCTTACCACTGTGATCACTGCTAGGTAATGGCTTTTATAGAACACTAAATGGGAGGTGATTCTCAATGACACCTGGGACTGGGTAATTTGCCTGCTGGGGTTGCTATGTTTTGCCTTTTATTAACATGGTCTGCAATGTGAAGGAGATAATTTTGATTACAGGATCAGATGTACACATATACATACATTTTAATCACTTATTATGCTAATGGTAGTACAAGTGCATTGTGTATTGCATCACCTTACAAATTTCTTTCATATATTTTCCTTTTGTATGATCTTTGCTAAAACACTGTGCTGTTCAGAACTGAATAGCTTCTCTTTAAATAAATAAGGAGCCCCTTCCTGGTCTGGAGAGCAGGAAATGCTTCTCACTAGGTTCCTAGCAGGAACAGGCTGCAGTTTATCCACACTTTGAATAGCTGTCTTCATTACCAGCTCCAGATTTCATGTTCTTGTGGACATTTCAGCAAAAATGAGCTGTTACTCCTAAGACTTAATTCTGTAGGCAAGGATGAATATACATGCAGGGCCTTATGCAAGAGGCTTATGTGGGGGCTGCTTTTTTGCTAAATTATCTAGTGCAAAATTATCTAGTTGGAAATTTATTTCAAGAAAAGAGTTGATCATCTAATAAAAGTGAATAAAAATATTAGAAGATTCAAACCTGGGATGTACTTGATTAATATTTTAGGGAAAAGTAAGAAAAGAGCCCCCTCACATTCTCTTTCTGATCACTTTACTTCTTTCCCTCTGTTAGTAATTGTCCCATTGGTCACCTACAGAGTTCTTGGGTGCATCAGCTTGGGTTCTTGGTGCCTCACTGCCTGCTTGTTTGCTATTTTCTGGCTGTGTTGTTAACACTACAAGCAACAAGGTAAAGCACTGAACTCCATTTAATTATTCCTGGCTGAAAGATTCTGTATTCTACTGCTTGGAATTCCCAGCTTCATTTGTCGCTGTTGCCTCACTGGTGGGACTTTCTGCCAGGGCAAGTTTTGCACAGCACTTGTGCTGACACAAGCAGTTTTTAAGATGTTTGTAACTCAAGCCCAGCTGGTGCTTTGCTGAGCAGTTTCTGAGCCCTGCAGATCCATTGACTCCTAATAATGCAAACCATTGTAATTCACAGAACCCAGACAACACCTCTTGCCTGAGTTGCTTGAGTTCATAAAACAAATTATGTCAATCTTTGTACTGTTATGTGTGTAGAATTAAGAAGTACAAACTATAAGTTACTTGGCTCTACATACAGCAAGTGATTCAACTTTCTTTTTTTTTTTTTTTATTGTGTTGCTGCCTTACAAAGAGTTGTTATGCTTATGCAATACTTTAGATGAACAAGGCTTATGTTGTCCCCTTGTGTTTTACATAAGAAATTGATTTTGAAAAATTTCTTTCTTTTATAGTTGTTTTATATTAATTCTTAAGCAAACACTAAGGGGCGAAGACCAACCATCTTATGTTTGTTCATCCTTCCCAAATGGCTTGGACAAACAGGTTCCAGGTTATAAATTGGTCACAGGCAGCTTGCTCTGGCCACTCACTCCTAGCATATGTATCTGGTTATTAAAACCACACATTCCCTAATACTTAATGCAGTAAAGATAGGAAAACCAACTGTTGACAGAGGCAGTCACCGTTTTTTGCATTCACACATAATGCAAATTTTGTAATCAAATTACTTGAAGTCAATCTTAAGTGTTCAGTTCTTATGTTATGGTGCTAAATTAAAAAGTAATGCTGCAGCCAGCGTAACTACTTAGTTATTTCCTGAAACAAATAGATAACATGTTTCTGATAAAGTTAATTCTTTATAGCCTAGTTACAGCAAAATGTCTTCTGAGAATTCTTATGGGTTGCTGAGATAAAATGCATGTGTACACAAGTATGTATTTGGTGTATATTTAGCTTTCATTGGACAATATTGTATTTTGTAGAATATATTAGTGTTTCTTTCCAATGCCTGTAACATTGCATGACCCTCTATAAGTGCTTTTTTGAGATTAATGCTTCTGATGTTTTGCTTAGCTCTCTCTTTTAATAGAAGCATCTCAAATATTATCTACTTTTAAGACAGAAGTAATGCATTTGCTAATATGGCAGACTTCAAATACTTTTACTCAATTAATGCAAAAATATTAGCAGAAAAAGGCAAAACAGGAAAAAGAACCAATGGAGTGATCACTACCTGGATTGTTATAAGGTATTGTCATTGCCATTTCATGGAGTGCTGGTAACAAATAGTATATGCAAGCATCTGTCTTGCTCCTTCCTTTGAGCTTGTGCTGAAAGGAGCAATGGGGGCAGAACGGGGTGCAGCAGGAGGTGCTCAAGGAGAGTTTGAGGACTCATTGAGTCTCTCTACATTGAGGAGGAATCAGCTATGACTGGATAAATCATGAGCTCTGATCATTGTTTTCTAATGCTCAAAGATACTAGAATTTCTGGGTTTTTTTTTTTTTTCATATATCTTTGTTATCCTGTTGTAATTTAAACTGGTTACTCCTTTTCCCATCCTGTGGTGTACTGGAAGTTGCTTATTGCCCTTTTCCACAATCTTCTCCTTGTTACACAGGTCAATTCTTTCCATCTTTCTTAAGGGACCATATTTTCTACATCGAATATTCTTTGTTCTTGCCATCCTCTTCTGAACACTTTTCACATTGTCTTCATCTGTCTTGAAGAGTGGTGCCCAAGACACAATATAACAGATAAAGTCGTTCTGATGCTGGAAAGAAATGAAGGGTTCCATCCCATGTAGAAAGTTGCTATTTAAAAATTCCAGTATAAGATTTTCCCTAAAGAACTTCTTATTTGTAAGTTTGATTATCATGGCTGAAGTTCAAAAGCACTGCTCTTTCCATCACAGAAGCTGCACATTATTAATTTCAGTGCGTTAAGATAATTCTGAATTCCAGCTCCTACCTGCCAGCATGCTATTAGACTTTCCAGTCTGTTCTCATTTGTCAGTTTAAGAGAGCACAACCTATTCCATCACCCCATCAGTTAATGATATTGCTGAACAGGACGAGATGAGCACGTTTTTGTCAACGTTTGTCCTAAACCAGCCCTTTGCACTTGCCAGACAGCTGTACCGTGGAGTAAACAGCAACACGGGCTGAGCCACGTGGAGGCACGGGAGTAGCTCATGGTTCCAGGTTTGTGCTTCACTGGACCTGACAGCTAACCAGGACTGGGGTGTTCAGGAGGGGAAAAACAGCCTAAAGAATTATATACTTTATATACTAAAGCACTGCACCCTGCCATGTGTGCCTGCAAGGCATTAGTAGAGGATAGGTCTACTTTGGGACAACGCTGTGGAATGTGTTCAAGATATGTCGTGTCTCCTAAGTTTATAGTTCCGGCTGGCATTGATCCATTTAGATTGATGAAAGCAGGGTGTTTGGGCAATAGAAGTGAAAGAACATTTTCTTCATACTTGGGGAATAATTATCAGTCAAAAATTATCAGCATGTGAAAGAAATACTGCTGCATTCTACTGAACCACAAATGAGAGATGATGGGGGGATGGTTGTGCTGTGGGATGTGTGGAACGTAAATGTAAGTTAAAGGTATTCTGGGAAATGATGACACAGTTCTTTGTGTTTAAGAATTTGAACTAATGCAGTATTTAGAAAGAAAAAAAAAAATCTTTCCAGCACTATCTCATCTCTTTGTTTGTAGTTTGCAAGACCTTGATCTCTGTTCCTCCCCCAGGTACAAATGTCTGATTGGATTATTAATATTGCATCAACTTTAAGCTTGTTTGTTTTAGCCTGGAGTCACCAAATTTTAGTTTTCTTAAAACCAACTGTTAATTTCAAGTGCTAGTTAGATAGTAAGTCCAGTTTGGAAAATCACAAAACACACAGAGGACACATTTTGTTTCCAAGTTTATCTTCTGCTCTTCACTTTTGTTTTATGTGTCTTTATTCACATATATCTTTGCTATGTTATTATTGGGTGAGGAAGTGATTTTTGTTCAGTGCTGGCAGAATAGCCAGCACAGTGAGGTTCTGGCTTGGGACACTGGAGGCCTCACCTCTACAATTTGAGCTGCACTTTGTCAGCCACAACAGTAGCTGCTGTACTGTATTTCACTATTATAGTTGTGTGTTTGTTATCAAATTATTTTATCACTATAATTTTATGAAATTACAATGCAACATCTGTAAGTAGAAAATATATTTTCCTTCTGAGTGCTTCATCTTACAAAGGTCCCAGAAGAATCTGCACAAATGCAGAACATGGTGGCTGGGACTACAAAGTTTAATGCACCCATTTCTCATTAGCCATGAATTAATACCAAACAGAAATGAAAATTACTTTATTACTTGGCAGGCAATTTGAAACATGCACATGGAAACACTCCTTCACATGGTATGTACTTCAGTTATGGAACTCATTGCTGCAGGTTGTGAATTCACAGAATCCACAAAAAGGTTATTAAATGCAAGAACACAGATATCTTAGGAAGTCCTAGGCTATCAAAATTGGAAACTTACATGAATATGTAACTGGGGAAATGATTGGACTGTAAGCTTGCTTTTTAATTTGGGTTGTGTTTTGGTTTGGTTTTTTTGCTGATAGTGTTTTGGGGTTTTTTTAGTGTTTGTTTTTTTAGTTCTAATAGCTCTTCCCAAGAAATCTTTTACTTTCTCTTTGAAACTTTTCAGCATGGCATGACCTACTTGGCTCTTTGACTCACTGCAAGCATTGTTACATAGGTAGAAGCCATGTGTGCTGGGTAGCTCCTAGTCTGCAATTGGTAACAAAGTGTTGGGAAGCTTCAAGCGTCATTTGTTTGCAGTCCGAAGCTCTCTGAGCTCTTTCTTCAAGTTAGCAAGACCTAGACAAACAAATTGATTTGTAGTGATTTTGTAATCAGGATGAGAGATTGAGCAGTAGGATGGGTGACACTGTCCAAACCACTTGTGTGTGTACTTTTTCTTCTCCATACGTGATTTCATGTAGGAAAACTTGAAATTTGGCTTGGGTGAACAGGTCACTTCCAATTCATACTTTTTTTGGATTCATGACAGTATGTAGAAGGTCAGTCTTACTTAGCTGTCCTCACCAGACCATAATGTTTCAGACAGAGAGCCCCACAGTGAGAACATGCAAGCTCCTGGCTCTGGCTGTATCCATAAATCCCATAAATCATGCTGCAGGCCACCTCTGCCTTACAGTGAACCTGCCTCGGCCAGGCTGGAGAGAGGCTCCCTTTTTGTCCATATGAATCCCTTCTCTCAGTCCAAGTTCAGCTTGCTCTGCAGCCCTGTTGCAGCCAGTCCAGCCACCCTGCATCCACCTGGGGAAGGGGAGGCAAATGGAAAGGGGGCCAGGGGAAATTAAGAGGGATGCTTAATAATTCCCGTGCTTTGTCATGAAGGCCATGACAGTTCATTTGAAGGCCACAAAGAACAGTTCTGGGAAGCTCTGGTGGTTTCTTTGCTTGTTTGTTTGTTTGTTGGGGGGGGTTTTGGGGGTGTTTTTTGGGTTTTAAATTTTTTTTTTTCTGCTGTATGTAACTGTTTGTCTTGTATTCAGCCCAGTCACAAAACAGAACATTCTCACTGTCTGCTGAAAATTAGAGTCCTCTGTGATGAAAAGAAGGCTTTTCATCTGCCTTTCATGTGTTAAAAGTAAATTAACAAATAACTAAATAAAAGCTCAAGGGCACACACACTCTTGGTTTTCACAGCCTTGCTCAGTTATCTGCAGCAGGAACAGCAAGTTATACGTGTGGTTAGATCTGCTTCTTTGTGGTTCTGAGAGTTCAACATGAAAAAGGTAAATGAAGGTATGTTTTGAGAAATACCATAATTTTAAATTAAGGTTATGTTTTGCTTTCAGACACATTCACATTGAAGAGCTTTTTTTCAGCAAGACTTGCTTATGATTAGGCTAGTAGGGAGAGATGAAAAAGTGGCTATAAATCTCTGTCAAGATATAAAGGACACTCAAATAAAAGTCAGGTCCCTACAGTAGGCCCCAAATTTGAACAGCATGGCAGAAGCACATTTATTTCTAAGGGTATTTGCAGCCATGCCAGAGTTCAAGGCTCTGAGCTGATCCAAACCTGAGGGCTCTTGTGAGCTGTGCTGTCATCTACACTGCCAACAGACAGTTTCATAATCAGGTCATACAAGCCACTTAAATTATTTTACTACCAAGTTCATTACATACTTTGAAGCCTTATCGAGATCAGATGAAGGCAGCCAGTGAGAGGAATGACCTTGTCTATGTCTGAAAACCATTGTCTATGGTTTTATTTCAGGGGTTTTCAAGTCCTCATCAAGATATCTTTTTCCACTGATCTTGGAGAGTTTGAGATCTATTGTAGTTGCAATGGTTAGAGAGCTGAATTCAGCTAGTGTGAGATTAAATTTTCTTAAATGAATGGATGCAAATATTATCCATAATATTACCCAGTTTTTTAGGAATTGGTCAATTTACAGCTTTGGGACCAATCAGCTATGAGGTCCTTAAACAAGGATTTTGACACGTTGGAAACACTGGAAAAAACTTTCTCAATTCCTCTTATCTGGCTGATTTACTTGATAGACTGAAGCCTGTCTGCTGCTGAATTGGAAGGGGTGTTTGTATAGTTGTTGATTAGACAATATCTTCAGCTAGATTTCAAATGACTTTGCTAACCCTGAGTGAATTAATGGTACTATTACTTCCCAAACAGGGAGTTAATGTTTTGTTAACTTCAGTGTGTAAAAGGGCTCTGATACTTCAAAGTCTTTTGCCTGCTGGGTAGGCAATGGAAAGGTTGCCTGTCAGAGATCGTTGCACCGGAAGTTTATAATTCTCTGTATTTCAGAGAAGAAAATAAAACTGCACAAGAAAACACACATTAGCGTATTTTGTGAGGTTAAAAGTTCAATATTTTCCAGCTGTCCTTATTTTTACTAGTTTCACATTTTTTCTTTCTTTGTGCCATGAGAAAAGATAACAGCTTGATTTCATTATGCGGGTTCAGTCTGGATGTTTCAGGTGAAGATATAGAGGAATGACAAGATAAACCTTCTTTTTCTTTTGAGATATAAGGATGTGCAAGATTTCCACAATTATAAATGAAGCTGTTTGAGTGCAAATATATGAAAAGTGGCTTTCAACATTTGATTTCTGATGTCCTCACTTTCATCTCTAGTTGTCCGCATCGCTGAGCACGTGTAGGTGTGTGTAAGGAGAGGATTATTTTCTTCTGTCAGGTTTTATATCATGAAGGAAGAACTCCTTGACCTTGCTGGGTGAGTTGCTTCAGTGAAGTCCCACATTTCTTGTGGCTCAACTTAATTTTTAGCTGATTTGTGTAAAGCCTGACAAATGACATCTGGCTGAACAGGGTATCCATCCCATCACCACATCCTACATCTGCATTTTTTTTTAATGAAAAAACTACTTTTAAGTGACTGGAACAGCTGAAATCACCACACAGACACCACTAAGCAGAGTAAGTCTTTCAGAGAGCAAATGATCCAGGGTCACAGAGGTCCTGTAGTTTTGTTTGCAGTGAAACTGAGCATTAACTTTTTTTTCAGAAAGGGCTGGCAGGCAGAAAAGTGTATGCTAGTTACATGTTACTTCATTGTGTGTTAAGCTGATGACCAGGTAGAATTGAGTAATATTTGTCAATAAATGAGACTGAAACTTTTGTGCAAGGAGGTAAAATTAAGAAATTATTCAGAGTTAAATACTTGGAAAACCAGCATGAGAGTTTAATGATGCTTTTAGTACTTTACATAATGTGTGTACATTTTTAAAAATTGTATATATTATGTGAAATCTCTTTGAATAAGCACTATTTAGTCTGCCTTGGAAACACGTTTTTCCACTTCTCCCCCCCACCCCTCTTTTCTCTTTCCATGTGTCTGATTTTTAAAACATAATAGTATCCTGATACAAAAGGCTGCAGGTTAAAAACCTATTCTAACACTTTGTGCTTTTATTAAATTTTGCCTTTTCATCACACACAGACCTCTCATTGACTTATACCTTACGCACTACACCATACAACTGCATCCAAAGAAGCAACTGGTGGAAGCCTCGCAGTAAAAAGCACAAAACTCTTGTGCTATAGGACAAAACAAGCATGTCATCCATTCCTTTTTTAACTGGCAGAGAAAAAACACAGTCCTGGAGAGCCAACAACACATGAACCTCCTGACCTTTGTGCTGTGATAGTTTCTGTCATTATTGAATAGTGGGGATGGGCTGAGGGCTAAGGAGGGGAATTTGGGGGTTGGCCTTGGCAGTGAGATAAGGCTACATATAAGGGAGCTGCAGCAGGTTTGGGAACACTAACAGGGTGTTTTCCCCGGTGCGCAGCTCAGCGAGTTTGGATCCTGAAATCATGAGCCAGTGCCCCTTTGCGGGGAAGAATTACCTGTGAGTCCTTCCTCTTTCTGTTTTGCCTTATAAATTCAATTCAAATGATAAGGTGTTAGTGCAAAATATGAAAACTCAGAGAGGAATTACTCATTATCAACAAATAGACAGCTGTAGCTATCATTTATCTGTTGCTAAATTAGTAGAGATCATACAAGGACTTGTCTGAGCACTTGTTATTTTATGTGATGTTACCAGCTGTTACTGTGGCAAGAGGAATTTTAGTTTTTATCAAAAGCATGCTTTACTGGTTCAATTTATCAAAATAAAGCATTGTTTGAATTGTAGATGCGTCTGTTAGTAAAAAGGCAGGTATATTCATAATTCTTTAATTAAACAGTTTACATATTTACTTCATTTTCTTCTTAGATTTAATTTTAGCAAGCTATCTTTGGAAGATGACAATGATGACAAATCTCAAGAAGGAGTAAATAAAGCCAGCAAAGGTGGGCTTATCTATGGAGAATACCTACAAGTAAGTTTAATGATTTCATGTTTGCTGGTTGCGCTTGAGGCAACCCCTGAGACTGACACTTTTCCCACTCAGTTACTGGGACAGATCTCCAGGTGTAACAGGCACAGGTGCCCGTCTCAGCTGGGACCTCAAGGTGGGCTGTGGGAACACTTCTCAAACTGCAAGGAATATGGATATTTTGGGGGGGATGGTAGGGAATTATCCATGATGGTAAGCCTAAACTGTAAATTGACCCACCACTAAAATCTTTCTTTGGTCTGACAATAATCACTCAGCAATTTCTGCATGTCAGCAGGCTCAGTGCAATGTCCTTGAAACTCCAGAATACTTGGCTGGAAAAACCTATTTCAGAAAACTAGGGGGTAGGATGATGACTAGGGGGCAACATAAAAAAAAACCCAAACAAAAGCTGCAAAGGTAGAAGTAATTAAGAAATAAGTAAAAGTAAAATACCATAGATAGTACAAGAAACCAGAAGTTATTTTGTTTTTGTTTTTTTTTTTTTTTCAGACAGCATGAACTGAAGGGAATGACTCTGCTTTTGAACTAAAGTAAGAGTATGTCAACTTTGATTTGTTGACATACTCTTTAAATTTTGTAAAGATTAATTTGAAAACAGCTATGATTGGATTGTAAATTTGACTAAGAAAAAAATTTAGTAATATCAGAACTGAAATTGTTATTACTGCCTCAACTCAGAGCTCTTATGCTGATATTGTTGTATGATTACTCAGAATTTTACTATACAAGCTCTGTTTTCATGGGATACGACAGTATAGATCTAAAATCTGGAAAACATGCTGGATATTTTGTTTCCTCTATTTTTAAACTATACATATATATTTATATAATTAAAATTACCCTTAAAATTATTTTCAAAACTTTATTACTTGAGGTACCTAAATGTTCCATTTCAGGCAAGATTTTTCCTAATTAAAAAGTAAAAGTCATACCTGAGACAAGTTAGTCAAACTTCTCATATACCTAGAGTGTGAGGTCTGCATGTATATTTTTAAAAAATATTATTCTTAAAAATTAGCTGTATGCAGTAAGACTGCCATTACTAATAGCAGAATTGAGAGCTTTACAGAACAGTTCTTACCTTTATTTTTAAGCTGAACAAAATATTGAATGCTCAAGAACTTGAGAGTGAGAAGAAAGGGAAAAGAATCCATGATGAGCATCTTTTCATTGTGACACATCAAGGTGAGTGGAGGAGTGCAGTGGTGATTGACCAACATATTTGCCACATTTGGTGCTGACACATGCAGTACACTATTTGTTCTCATTTTAGACACTAGCACAGCAATATCTGTGCCTTTTATCTGTTTTTATATATGCATATATTAATATATAAATTGTAAGGCAGTAATCAACTCTTTGCTTGTGAAGTCGTAAGTATAATTTTGGATTTGGTAAACCAAGGTATGGATGGTTCTATTCTTAGAGAAATTAAATTGGTGAAAACCATGGCGTCATCCTGCACTGCTGTGCAGGTTATTGTAGGCAAATTTTGTGTGTTGCCTTACGCAACTGATTTGTCTTAGGCAACTGTTGCCTCTGAAATTCCAGTTTTAGCCATTTAGAACCTGTCTAGAAATAAGGACACCAGCTAGGCACTCCATAATGCCCATATCTTCCTGTTTCCCACATCCTGGCCTGATGATATGTTCTGTTATTGACAGAAAACACTTAGTTTGTAAGCAGATGTGGAATTAGATTTTATTGAAGTATCACATCTGGATTTCTCTTTCCTCCTTTTGTAATGAACAATCTGCAGATCAAAGAGCTGATGTGTAAAACATATTTTAAAAAATTCTGTCAGTATTCTTGACTCTAGATTATTTTGTCTAGTACTTTAGGTAAAGGACAGACTGCTGTAACAAGTAATAAGTTCATGTGTCAGTATCTTCTTTTGCACTGGCAGTGTCAATGTAAGCTATTAATTTCAAATCAACATGTAAGAATTCTTCTTTCTTGGTGCTAAGAAGAACAAACTAACCTTGAAGGTGATGCTAACTGTCTTTCTTGTTGTAGCATATGAACTTTGGTTTAAGCAGATTTTGTGGGAAATGGACTCTGTGCGAGAGATCTTTCAAAATGGTCATGTAAGTTAAAACAAATTTTAATTTTGGGAAAATTCAGCCCTGATTTTCTCTTGCTTCCTGCCTCTCAGTCTGATACAGTTGGGTTTACTAAAGCAGCATACGCTCTTTTTAGAAACAGCATCGAAAGACCAAATAAAATTTGACTGAATGGCTCTTATATGCCAACAATACAGTTTTTTGATCAGCAAAATCTTATTTCCTCCTGAAGTATGCCTTTTGTGTAGATCACCTTGCAAGGCAAATTTCATTGGCCAAAATGCTCTCATACTCTCCTGCTAGTGCTGGGTAACTACATAAACTTAAGTTGGAAATATCTACTGCAGAAAAAGCAGGCTCAGAGGCAAAACTGAAAAGCAAAAGTCTCACAGGTATTTTTATGTTGAAAAGTAATTTCTGCCTTTATTCAGTTTCTGAAGTCTACATTCTATCTCCTTCCATCCAATATCTGCTGTGAGAACTCATTTTTGTGATTGTGTAGTGATAAATCCAATAGAGAAGCAAGAATTCAAAGCAATGTAATACTGTGCAAGAATTTCTGAAAATTACAAATATAAGCACATCTTCACATTTGCCCAAAGCTAAACACACGTTATAATGGTAGGTAAGAATGGAAAACTCTTTAATGGATACCACATCCACAGAAAAATCTGACTTCGTGCAGTTTAAGAAATACCTTGAGTACGTCATTAGCATGTGTCTAAGCAGCAAATTTGAAACTAGACCAGATGGAAAAAAGGAACTTTGTTTTCATAAAGTCCAATGAAAATGTTCTCTGTTGTCCATTTTCCACTATATTCCTATTTTTGTTTGTTTTTTATTTTAATATTTTATCAAATTATAATTGACCAGAATCAGTTCTTACGATGAATTTTTTTTTGGTGAAAAATGAAGGCTTGCTTGTGATCAGAATTTGAAATGTCAGTTTGACATAAGGTCAAATACAAAGCCAAGCAATTAGGGAAATGAATATCTGCCATTTTTTGTAGTCTGATATTTCCTGGTTGCATGCCCAGATTTTAGAGAGAAATTTAATCCCATTGAAACTGAAAGGAATTTTAGCAGACTCCTCTGCAGGCAGAGTGTTTAATTTAGTGAAAAAAAGAACTTCAGTGTTTTCCATTTAATATTATCTATTATTCCATTTAATATTATCTATTTCCCACCAGATGGAGTATTTTCTTTTCTCTGCTTGCTAATGCACATTTCTGATAAACATGTTTTAGATGTGCTCTCCTGATGTAGCTGTCAGATTATTTTGCTTCTCAGCTTCTAAGTAATTTCCTTACCTGCCTTACGGCTTGCAGAATGGAGGAAAAATAGAAATTATTCTAGAAGTAATTATAACAGAAATTATGTAATTTTCATATATATAATATTAAGTTACAATAATATTGTAATTATTGGAAAAGGTAAATTATTTTAATAATTTAATTTCTTTGACTTTTATTTTAATCAAAAACATAGAAAAAAACCCCAACCTGTATAATAAGCCTACCTATAATATAGCATCAGTCAGAATAAAATGAATTTCAATCTTTGAAATGTAGAGTTTCAGTTTTAAGTTAAAACCAGAGTGCTCTATTCCATATATGATTCTGCCTCTTTGGGTTTCACATGGGAAGGACTTGGGAACTACAGCGATGTACAACAGTGAAAAGACATGAAATAACTAGGTAGAATCTAGAGAAAACACCATTCTGGTTATGATCTTTATTTTTTTATAGGTAAGAGATGAGAGGAACATGCTGAAGGTTATTACTCGAATGAACAGAATTTCACTGATTCTGAAATTACTTGTGGAACAGTTCTCAGTTTTGGAAACTATGACTGCACTGGACTTCTTTGATTTCAGGTAAAGACTTATTATTCCTCTACAGCAACCCACAAGCTGGTAATTCTCATCCTTAGAACTGACTGTGAATTTTGCATGTGTGCTGGTGTCTGTCAGCAAGCTGAGAGCTCACCTTGGAGAGGCAAATGTGACATTAAAGTGCAAGGGTCAGTTATGAAATTGACCCTGACTGTGAGTCCAGTATGTTCCGCAAAGAAGTACAAGTGAATTGCTGACTCTTTTGTGTAGGGTGCTGCTGACTGGTTTCAGGGTCAAAAGTTAAAACAGCAGAAACAACAGAATTAGTTCATGGTTCTGCTAGCAATTTAGTTGGAATTTGGCACTGCAGATTGAAGCCTTGTTCTATGGCAAATCAAAGGAGTGCTTGGGGGAGAGACATGCACTCTCTCTAGAGTATCAAACAGGTATTTCAGCTGTCTTGGTTTGCATGGTGTTGCCTTGGGCCTGCAGTGCTGGAGGCTGAAGGAAGCACTGCTGTCCCTTTTCCTTTTTCCCTGATAACTTCTGCTGTCCAGTAGCAGCTCGGTGCATTGCTGGGCTGGATGCTGGGCTGAGCTCTTCTGCCTTCTGCTCAGCCTTTCTCTGGATCCTTTGGCTTATCTCACCTCTCACATTTCTTTCTCTTCCCTCTCTACATCTAGGCCCTTCCACCACACTCTCATGTGTTACAGCTTCATCCACTGTCTTCCTTCCCTGTTCTTCTCCGGCTTCTGTCAATTGTGCATCTCTGTCTGCCTTGTGACCTCAGTGCCATCCAGCATCCCTTTTGTATTTTGGTACCCTTTCCCTTCTATCTTTTAATATTCCCTATTGAAAAGAGCAGGAAACTACGATTTTTCTTCCCTTGTTTGAATCGAGCATTACCCTAAAGCAGGGGAAATCCATGGGCTAATCATCCATCTTGATCTGTACCTGCTTCAGCTTTTCAAGCACATACTCATTTGATAAGTAACATAAGATTAAATTCATGATGTGTCTCTGTCAAATCTTGTGCTTGCAATTCAAAATGCATTACAATTACCTAGCAATGTGGGATTTTCAGGCTTTTACTAATAATTGTTTTTCAGCATGGTCAGATGATTTAACTTTTAAGATTCCCATTAATGAATCCCTAAAAGAAAAAGGAATTAATTAATGAATCCCTGAAAAAAAACCAACAAAACCACTGGAGTTTTTCTGAGCATTGTTCTACTCTATAGAATAAGGCAATATACAATATTGCATGTATATATTATAATAATTATATTATTATTATTATTATTATTATTATTATTATTATTATTATATATAGGAAGTCTGTGTATCAAGACTGTTTAAAATGCATTCATTGGCATTTTATTGCTGTGAAAATTTTTGTAACAGCTTTTTGGGGTGCAGCTGCTTAGTCTGTTTGGAAAGGAAATTTTATTCACTAACATTGCCTCCTGTACATCATATGCACAAAGCTGCCTTTTTAAAGCACAAATTCACGCGTTTACATTTGCACTACCTGTACAAACAATAGAGAACTAGAAAATTAGATTATATGTACACTGTAGTTGCATTAAAATTGCTTGGTTTTTTTTCCTTTTCCTATGTGCAGTCATATAAAAAAGTCCCTAGATCAGATAGCTATTTGATATTCTTCAGATGTGAAAAAGTCCCCAGATCAGATAGCTATTTGATATTCTTTAGATATGAAACATGGGGGGTTTTTAGAGAACAAGAGAAATCCACCAATGTAAAATAACATCCTGCATTTTTGTATCTTTCCTTCTGTTCCCAAAGATACTACCTAAGCCCAGCCTCAGGTTTTCAGAGCCTGCAGTTTCGCTTGCTGGAGAACAAGATTGGTGTTCCCCAAAGCCTGAGAGTCCCTTATAACAGAAGGCATTACCGTGATAACTTCAAGGGACAGGATCACGAGCTGCTGCTTCAATCAGAGCAAGAACCAACACTGCTGCAACTTGTGGAGGTAACAAAGTCTGTCTTGGACCTCGGTTCATTTTCCCCCTCTGCCAAGAATGTCCTTCATTAGTGTCAGTGACATATCCTCCTACCTCAAGAGGAACAAGCATGTTGGCAAATTCTCTCTCAAGTGTGTTTTGGATTCTTGACAAATTTGGCATGAAAGTGACTTAGTCATTAGCAAACCAACTGATTTTCCACAGTGTCTCCCTTTCATCTGAAAATTCTGGCTGTTTAACTGGTAAATAGCATAGTGGAAGTGTGAGCTAAGAATGTAAATGCACTGTTTCATTTGCATTGTTTTCATGACTGTAAGCCCTTTTGGGAGGAAAACTTTAAAAATAGTCCCACTGTTTGGTGGCTATTAGGCTAAAGACTATAGATGGCTCTGTGTCTTCCTTCTGAGATTTATCACTATTCTTATCCTATATATACATGTGGAATAAGATTTGTTTTTCTGTAGTTTGTTTTAAAGACATCCTTAGAATGAGACAGCTTCTGTCTTCCAACATTGGCCATGCAACCTGGAACCTGAGTGGGTTGGTGTGGCACTATTATGCAGGTGTAAATCATCCACATGGACATGCTGAATTTAGCAATAAGCACTTCTACAGGCTACTAAACCAGAATTGTAGAAGTAGAATTTATGTTGCTATAACTTGTACTTCTAGGATAATGCAGTTGCACTGTTATTGTTTGAATATATTATTATTATTACTACTACTACTATTACTACTGCTATTATTATTATTAAAGGCATGGCTGGAACGAACTCCGGGACTTGATTCAGAAGAATTTGATTTCTGGGGACAATTTGAAGAGAATGTTTTAAAAGGCCTAGAAGAGGAGTTTGCCTTGATACAGGTATTTACTTTACTCTTGAACTACCTATAAGCAAAGACATCTGGCAAAATGATATTTTGACATAAATTTAACTTTTGACTTACTCAAAGTTTCTCACTCACTTCACTTAATCTTCATAAGTCTTTGTGTGCAAGAAGCAGAAAAAATTGCAAATTCTTCAGGAAATAGGAATATTTTTTTAATTTGACATCTAAGACTATTTAAAGCATGAGATACATGAGTGATTTGGATTGCAGAAGGCATGGATTAGTATCAATGGAAGGGCTGAAGTTGATTTTACTGAAACTACAACTTCACCATTAGTTAGTACTTGCATCTACAATCTAGAGCAAATACGAAGTTTGGGCTCCTGAGCTGTAGATATGGAATGTCACTATTAACAGCCCATTTCTCTTTAACAGTATATGGCAATTTGCTGCTATGTGATCACTTGAATTGCACTGGCAAATAAGCACCAGAAAATCCCTGACTATTTTAAGATCTGCAGCTTTAAATAGTATTTTTTAATATTTTAATTTTTAATGAAAAAATAATAAGAATTTATAAACTTCCTGAGAATATCTGTTTATGACTTTCTAACTTATCTGAACTTTTTTATTTACAGTTTTCTTGCCCTCTGCAAGGTGTAATTTTTTTGCCTTGAAAACAAATAAATCAAATTTCAAACAAATTATAATTAACTTTTTTAAGGCCAAGAAATACGATAAATTGCCAGTTTGTTTGAATAGTCATTTATCTGAGTTGTGTTGGAATCTATTTAATTGTACATTTCTTGGTAATTTTACTTTTCAAAAGACAGTGACTCATGTATCTTATTTGAAAATACAGTTCTTACATCTAAGATTCAAACTTCAGAGTATTTATTTAAATAAAAATTGCAAAATGAGTCATTCAAGTGCTTAATTTTCCCTGTTGAATTCTAAAGCTTGTCTTTATTTTAAATACCAAAGGCCAAAGCAGAATCAGAAGAAAAAGATGACTTATTGTCTGAATTCCAAAAACAGAGAGACGTATTGCTTTCATTATTTGATGAAAAACGCCATGAACATCTGCTCAGTAAAGGTAGATTTTATTACCACATGTGAATATGCACTTTGTATGTTTTATACATGTTGTTTATAAATGTTTGTTATAGCATTAAAGTTGCAGGAGAGTGAGCAGCAAACTGAGGACACTTGTATTTTGCAGGAGACAGACGGCTGTCCTACAAAGCACTGAAGGGGGCCTTGATGATCTACTTTTACAGGTGATGTTGTAAGATGTGTCTTTGATGGAGACTGCCAGGAGAGAGGTTAAGAACAGCAGCACAGGTTTAGTTAGGCTGGAATGAGCTGTGGGAATCCATCTATTTCAGCCCTCCACAGGAACCTTGATTAGTCAGACACAGCTTGAAGGTCAGACCAGGCTGCTCAGCACCATGTCCTGATGAGTTCTGAGTATCTCAGGGATGGGAGGTTGCACATCCCCTCTGGGCAGCTTGACCAGATGCTGCTTCTCAGATTGTAACAAGTAAATGCCTTGTTCTACCTGTCCTAGAAAGATCTGGAATCCTTTTTCAGGTTCAAAAATAAAGGGGCAGATCAGGATTTACACAGCAGAAGCATTTGTTAAAATATCTAGTGATATTCCAGTACCAGTTTATGACAAGCATGCTTTAAGTCACTAAGCACTGATGAAATGCAACTTTGAAAAATACAGCATATGCTGAGAGGTCTCACTGTCTTCTCTTTCATTTTCCAAGGGAGGAGCCTCGTTTCCAGGTTCCCTTTCAGCTCCTCACCTCCCTTATGGATCTCGATGTGCTCATGACTAAATGGAGATGTAAGTTTGACTTTTTTGACTGTGACGCTCCCTCTTCTAGATGCAAATAAATTGTTCTGAGTTACACCCAGTCTTAGAATTCAGCTTTGGAGTTCATGCTTTAGGAATTACTTTAGTTTGTACTTCAGGAGGAAAGAGAAAGAGCTGCTTCTGTGATCATTAGGTACATGGGTATAGCTACCACTTCTCTGACCTGATTTAAGTGTACTATCTTATTAAGGGACAGGTATCTAATTTTCAATGTATCCCAAAAGTCATAATGTCATGTCTTTATATCCAAACATTCCTTTTGCCTCCTTCCCTATCTAGACATATGTAAATGAATGCATAATTCTGTATTAACAGAGCACAGTAATGTGTAATAATTAGCCTATTCATTCTGAATTAACAATAATTTTATATTAATTGACTGAAGAATGGCAGAATTAACTCCTGCATTGCTGAAGACCTAATAGTTCTGTATCCCTGTAAAGATCTCTGAATGACCTTCAGTAAGTGTGACCCTTTAGTTATATTGAAATACTGAACGTGTGCTATTTTCTCCTGTTTTATCATTAGATAACCATGTCTGTTTGGTGCACAGAATGATTGGTGGCAAGGCTGGCACTGGAGGCTCATCAGGCTACCACTACTTGCGCTCAACAGTGAGGTAGAAATAATGTGTTTCCCCTGTTACCAGCAACAATGCAGTGCATAAATACTCTGATACTGGGAGATAAAATTCAGATGGCTCACTGGAGGCCAAAGGGCTGCTGACTCTCTTCTAGGACTCTATCTCTCCTTGGTTGTTGTACATTTATTTATCAGTGACATGTAAATTTCAAGCTTTCTAGGGCAAAAAGAACTCCTTTTGATCATTCATGCAAAGTGCCATCCGTAATTCTCAGTTAGGGAGTGCAGGCATTACAGTGATAGCAATAATATGAACCCTGCATTGTTCAGTTGGTGTGCCAGCTAGCCCAAGTTAATGAGGTGACACAGGCTGGAAGTGAGCCCCAGCTACTGTGTGACAGTTTCTTTATTCCTTAGCATGACCTCTAATTGCACAACATCCTTCAAAAAGGATCTTTGAAGTTTGCTCTCAAAAGAGCAGTGAGCAACTATTATCACAACCACTGGAACAGAGGGCAGGGCAGAAAGCAGATGGTTAGGCCGATACTGAGGGTTGAATGCCCACTGTCTTTCTTAGAAAGCTCTCCCACTCTACCTTTATGTCAGGTTAACATTATTGTTCCTAGATAAATTCTGCTAGAGATCATACCCTATGGACTCTGCATTTTCAGAAGAAAAATGTTACTATAGATCCCTATTATGCCTAATCTGCTATACCCTAGGAAGTCAGGACTGGATTCCTGCTCTGCAATATTCAGGAGGGTTAGTGCAAGGAATCTTGTTATTTGCACGAGAAGGACTGATTACTGAGGATTTAGAAACTATGGCCTTCTCTGCTGATGGAATTATTGTTCCAATTGTCTTTTTCAGTGACAGATACAAGGTGTTTGTGGATTTGTTCAATCTTTCAACATTTCTAGTCCCACGACACTGGATACCAAAGATGAACCCCAGCATTCATAAATTCCTTTACACAGCAGAATACTGTGACAGCTCCTACTTCAGCAGTGATGACTCTGACTAGCTTGCCTTTCTACACTGTTGCTGTAAAGAACTTCCTGACTTTCACCTTCAGTGGTGTTGCCAGCAAAGAGTGTGGGTGTGTAAATATGTATTTATGTATGACAGCTTTGTGAATAGTACAATTGGCCTGTGGAAGAAATTAATTGCTTGTAGAAAAAATAAATCTGTATTGAGTTAGCCTATATTAAGAGTAAGATGATACCCCAATTCAGCCCAATGACCAATTTAGCTCTTGGCTGGCTTCTTAAAGCCTGCACCTAGAGAAAGAGAGAAAATTACACACAGTTATTATGATCATGACTTATTTGTACATATTTTTGTATTTGCTTGTTTGCCTGATGGCTGCTACTAATTTATGTCTAGTTGAGGATATAATCATCAGAAGAATATTAGTTTCTGAGCTCTAGTGCAATTTCAAAAGGGATTTTGGGTTAAAAGTTTCAAAAGCTAGATTCAAAAAAGTAAGTCCTGAATCTACAGAAACCAAACCATCCTGAACTTATAATACAACAAGAATCATGTTGCTATCTTTTTACATGTGAATGTAAATCCCTTATGTAGAAATACTGTTAAAAATAGCAGATATAAGTACTTTGCATTCCAAATAAAGCAGTATTAAAGCTCATCTTTTGTTATGTCTTCTTCTAAAGCAAACTATAAAATTCAAACAAGAGTATGACAGGCATTCCAAGTGATTTTTATTCATATTGGTATACAATAAAAGGCAACTTTGGCTATAGAATATTGATAAAGCAGTGCCATCTTCTCATTAAATGGACTTTTGTCTTTTTAAGTGCTTCCTTTGGAAAGACAAAAACACTGTAGGCTGGAATTTCTGGTAAGTTCCCTCTACCACAGCACTTCAAGTAGTAATACCTGGCAGTAGCACCTCAAAAACACTGGAGGCACATCTGTGTTTCATATTGCTATGACTACATTACTCCTATCTGTTCCCATTAGGGACTTTGTTTTCCAGTTATGGAAGTGTGCTATCTGTTTGTAAGCCACTCAGGGAAGGCCACACTACACAACACTCAAGAGTACAGAAGACTTCACATTTTTTAAAACTGAAGTTTTCAGCCAAGTAAATTCAGTAAGTAGCAAAACCTGAAGTAAAGAAACATCACACTTGGTCTTCCTTTCATTTAAAATATGAAAAAAATAGAAGGAATTAAAACTAGAAGGAACTAAAAGGAATTAAAATTAGAAGAAATAAAACAACAACACTTAACAATAGACAATTATAAATACTTGTTGCATTTGTCATTAAAAGTTATAAAAAACTAATCTAAAAACATGTTACAGTAGTTGAGTGCAAAAATTACAGAAGTGCTTCAATACTTTTCATAGTAGGCTTTCTTAAAAGATACAGGTAAAGCATTTGAGGTGAAAAATTCAGAGCATTTTAGAATTACATGTTTCATTGTGAGTTCTAGTTACATTTGCCCACAGCTGCAGTTTCACAGCTCAGCAAAGCTGGAACACCTTTTTATTACCAGCAAGTCCCACCTATGAATTCAATTAATGAGGGAAATTTAATACTGACTCTATTGGATATATTCTGTAATTGCTGACTCTCTAAACTGTCACTCATGATTCTGCTTATACTCAAATGATTTCAAATATACTCTTATAGTATTGATTTTTTGATTCAAATTCCTTCTTATTTGTCATAATTTCTTTCAAGGTTTTTCTATGGAGTAGTATCCAACACCTGGATAAAGCTCACATTTGAGGCTTCAGTCCATCTTTGTAGCTTCTATTTGTGCACTCTTCAGATGAGTCGTCTTAATCCATGAGAAATTTAGCATTCAACAGAAATTCAAAATAAAAACATTTTTAAAAACTTCAGCCAGGAGTTGCAGGAATTGCCCTTACAGCTGTTTCTTATATTTGAAAATGGTGTTTTGAATTCCATCTTCATATACAGTGTCTGTCCTCATGATAATTGTGGTCTTTGACCAGTTGTAGAGGCCCAGAGGAATGTCAAACAAATACTGCTGAAACTGTATCTGCAATACCTAGAAATGACATAATATTTCATTTTAATAAATATTGAAGTGGAGACTTCCCAGAATTCATATAATGCCCTCTCCCCTTCTTGCCATGACAGTAGGAATCCAGGGAATCATCTGCAACCCTTTTATTTTTTCCTTTCCTGGTACTGAAACCTAATCTCCTCCTTCATCTGATTTTATATTCAAAATTTTATACCTTGGTGGTCTCAGAGCACGTCTTAATCAGAAGACAACATCTCTGTGGGAAAATCAGCAACTACTATCCTTTGCTGGATTGTTCTTGCATGGTGCACTACAGAAAAAGTGAAAGATCCTGCTTTTGGAAAATAACACATCTGTTCTCCCTGACTCCTCTATAGTTGACTTGCTGTATCACTACTTCTAAATTTCTCTTTCCAAACTGTTTATACAACAACAGTAAGAACAAAGATTCAGTAACGTGTGAAAGCTGAGTATTGTCTATTCTTTATGTGCAGAAGACTCGGGTAACCTAATACCTCCTTCAATGACTGAGAGCTGCTGTGAAACGCACATGGAAGGGAAAGCCAATGGGTTACTCTAACACATAAAATTACAACACTTCCTAAAGACCAGAGCTTGACTTGCTTTACCTCCGTATCTTAGCAGAAACTGGGTATTTAATGCTATGGGAATCCTTCAAACACAAAGAAAAAAACCATGCAACAACAATAGGGCAGGAGATTGAACTAGCACTGAAAGGATATATCTCTGTCCTCCAAGAAAAAGGACAAGCAGGGTACAGAATTCCCAGGTATATTTGCTTTTCATATTTGTTTGTTAAACTGAGCCCAGAGATACCGGCACCCACCAGAGAAGCACAACAGCTGTTTCACCTACAGGGAGTACAGCGATGGCACCCACCTACAACCATCACACATGGCTGGATGTTTACAGTGCCATTACCTCTGCATGGTAAGGGACAACAGTACTTTGATTATTTGTTTTGTCTTACACAGCTTTGCCTTTACATGGGGCTTTTCAATCATTCAACCACATGCCTTGGTTGAACTAGCAACCACTTCATTTATTTTTCCATCTGGACTCATTTAACCTCTTTTAAAGCATAGCACTGATTTGTACTGCCTCTCTGAGGATCCCATTATATCTTTATTATATTACTATATATATTATGGTGATATTAATTTGTTATAGCCACTGAGAAACATATCCCAGCCCATGGCCTTTACAACTTACTTTTTGTCAGACTTACCACAGACATTGCCGCCCATCTTAACACGAACGTATCCATCTATTCCCCATGTCGGCCCCCAAGAGTTCTGTACAATCCAGTAAGGAATGCTACCTGGAAGAGACATTTCATGAACAGGAGACAACATGAGACTTGGGAAGCTTTAGCCTGCTAACACTTCACAGAGTTAATTAGCATTTCAGTATCTCACAGTTTCTGATGGATGGATGACACAGGCCAGGGAAACCTACTGTTGTTCACATAGATAACACAGCTAATATTCTGGTATGGGAAGACTGGATATGGGCTCTTCTAGCATAAAGACACACACAGCCATGGTCTTGACTTTACAAGGATGAAGTCCCCACAGAACTTAAGAAGCAATGACAAAAAGAGTTTTTCTTCTGGCTGATGCGAAGATGATGTGATCTTCCGAGAACTTCCAGAACTGATGTGACATCAAACCAACAGCTTCCAGCAGAAAACCGAGTTCTGATTTTAATCACTTATCCCACAAAATGCAAGTTGCAAGTAAAAAGAAACCTACTGTGCTGAAGCTCAGCTGGTGGAAACGCACCTGTTCTGTCAAAACCAGTGATAAGAACAGCATGATTTGGTCTTCCACTGGAGCAGTGATATTGTATGATTCCACCGAGATAATCCTGCCAGCTAATGGCATCGACTGTCACTGCCAAAGGGCCCCAGCTGACAAGCATCCTCATCATTTCCTCTTCTTGACCACTGCAAAAGAAGTGAGTAAAAATACCAAGTTACTTAAGTTAGCACACTAAAATGATTAGAGTGATTGTAATCTACTTGTTAAGAACAGTTTAAAAATCTAATAATTAAAGTCTTTCCTCCAAGTTCTATGTATTGCACATCAGTAATTATGTATTTTATATACTACAGCACAGTGATACAAATATAGGACACACAAACTATGGGACAGGTGTAGATCTAAACACACAATGCTATTAAATAGCAGAAGGTTTCTAGGTCAAGCCAGTGAGCAGTGGAGAGCACTTCATACTTTTTGTACATCACTCTTCTAAATCAAAACCAGCTTTGAACAAACCATTATTCTGTTTTAGAATTTCCCACTGTTTTTTAAATTTACAGAAGTACCTTTTAACATAAAAACACACTAAAGTATGTGTCTTAAACATATCAAAACACAGGACATTTCCACTATCAGACATTTATCATTAGCAACCTCATACAGTTTTATTTATCTGGAGCAGGAAATTTTCATCACTGAAAACATGTTCATTAACTAAATTTGGCAAATACAGACTGGCAAAGATATGATTGATTTTGGTTACTTATATCTAGAAGTAACACAATTCCTAGTCAGAATAATACTTCTTGTCTTTATTCAGTAGATGTACTGTACTGTTAAAAACTAGAAATGAAGTTTCTTCACATAGAAACTTAAAAAGCTGAAGTTTTTACAGCGTTCAGTTGACAACAGTGTTTCTAAAGTCATGGGCTGGAAAGGATGTGGGTAGATATGTAAATGCATGAATACTGAAGTAGTTGAATGCTTCCTATTTTTTCAATAAATGCCAGTTATTGTTGGTAGGATTTACTGTTTCTGACAATAGCACTGTAACGTTCATATATTAAAACTGTAACTGACTCTATGTTCCAATTTATAGCCAATTTAAAAGACCTAATTTCAAGATACAAGCCTTCTCATTTCAACAGGCTTAGTGATGGAAGTGTTGAGTGGATTCATTGTGGCAAGCCTTAACTCTCAAAGATGTTACGCATTAATCCAGCACACAGCTACAGAATGGATGCAATCAACCTCCCAACCTTTGCCTGGTCAGTGCACTGTTCACTCCACCTAACTCCATGAGTGCTGAACCCGGAAGAAAAAGTACAGTGAAAGAAAAGAATGAGTAATAGCTACCTGAAATCATATGCAGCAAATCCTGTTATTGAAACTCCAAAATCTGAGCGCTCAAAATAATGGCACAGTCCTGTCTGAGCTTTGAAAGTGTATTCTGAATCTCTCACGAGTTTTACTTTGGTCTGCAAGAAGGTAATTGAGTAAGAAATTAAAGCATTTGACTTCACTACTATGCACCTCAAAACGTAAGGAGAATGACCACATAACCCACTCAAACTTCAGTGCGCAGTGGGCAACATTAGAAGTAAGAATGTCACATTGTGAAATAATGACTTACTATCTCTAGCTTCCTTGTTCATTGAGCTTCAGAAGAGATTCAGGAATCTTTAAATAAGAAACTAAATTTAAAAGGAATCTGATTTAAACTATCCTCATAAGCAGTCCTGTCAATTTCAAGACAGATATTCATTCAGTTCTTTCATGAACAATTCATTCTCTTCAAATGACTTCCACACACAAAATTACACTATCATTGGGACAGTTCAAGAAGAAAAAGTATCCCAAAAAGTTATATAAAATGCTGTAAAGTCCAATTCTGTTCATAGCATGTAATTCTAATGCTAGTACATGATGTATGCATCAGCCTTTTATATTTTTAATGTCTTCTGGAATATAGCATATTTAAGACCGGGACTTCTTCAGCCTAATTCATTTGTGGTTCCTCTGCTGCCAAGAGGGAATTTTCCTTCAGAGGAATAAAGGTGAGTATCCTCTGTTGTTCTTGATATTCAAACTTATACAGTTATCTACAGTGTTATTAGCCATGGGTATCTTACTCTTCATGGGTAGAATTACACTCTCTTAAATTCTGGGGTTTTTTTAATTCAAAAAACAAAATAATTATTTTTATATTTTTGTATTTCAATCTGAGAGAGTACTTTTTATTTCAAAGATATTAAAATGTGTCTGTTTACCTAGGTTATTAACACACATTTTGAGTTTTTAACTAAATGAAATGTGTTAGCCACAACTGAAGGAGAAAACTTTGAATGCATTTTCAATGTTTTGATCTGCAAGGGAAACAAAGGTAAATGAAATTAATTTTATTTTGAGGTTTTCCACACACACTTCTTCATAATTTTACAGTGTTTGCAATAGAAACTACTGAAATTTGAAAACAGAAAATGTCAACATCTTTCCTTTTCCCTAGATGCTGGCACTTTAATACCACCAAATGCCATATGCAGAGGTGGCTGTGTGTACAATGGTACTGTATGCCTGCAAATGAATTCAGGAACATTATTTTCAGCCCCTGTGGGCTGATTTGTTACATTCACAAGAACATGCATGGACCATAAAGTTCCGATCAAATTTCAATTCTGCTTGAACTAATTCCCTCTTGGTTCCAAACTAAATAAATAAGCATATATACATATACACAAACACAGATGTGTATGCATGTATGTACACACACATATGATTGAATAAAACCCCCGTACCTTTCACCTTCCCCACCAATTTTTTTCCCCAATAAATAAAAATGCTACTAGAGAAGTGGATGAAGTCGTTTGGGATTTTTACAAAGAGTTTCAAACCTGGTTCAGCCAGCTCAGAGCGCTAACAGTGGATCCCCCGCTGCAGCCGTAGTTATTGTAAGAGCAGTCAATAACTTGCTGCACACTGAGCTCTTCCAGGGTGCTTCTTTTAATTGCATAGGCAGATTCTATGCCACCTACCACGCTGAAAGCCCAGCAGCCTCCACACTGATAGAGACAAAGGGGAAATGGCAGAGAAAGCAGATGTCAGCTTTGTTTCTGAAGCTTGATATGGAAAAAAAAGGCAAAAGAATCTTCCAGTGTTCTTCATTTAATACATCATCTTTGAACTCTGTTTTTAAGGCAATAATAAAGAAATGTTAGCATCCTTTTAAAATGCTGAACTGTTTTTTTCCCCTATATTGCTCTCTGAATTCTAGAAATGCATTATGGGTTTTTTTTAAGGACTGTTTCTTCATGAATTTTTGTTCTTGATGATAGGTCTGAGGGTGCTTTTACTGTGAGGTATCTACTTTCCAAAAAAAAAAAGAGGCCTCAGGATGCAATTAGTTTTTAACCACATTAGTAAGTTTTTCTAGAATTTTGTAGAAACAATTATAGTTTAAGAAATGGTAAAGTGAAATTAAACAGAATACAAAAAGTCTCAGACAATAACAATCTATACTGCAATTCTAGGCTCTTTGAACTGTGACATTTAAAATAAGCAGCAGAATTTATTCCTCATGAGGTCCTACATGAAGCATAGAAAGGAGACAGTGAGACTGAGCAGCTTGTTTCTTACCAGGGATCATAACCACTTTGGGATAAACTGCAATTGTATGGTTACTTTGAATGCATCCCTGAGGAATTCACTGGTAAGGATTTGGGTATTGACCAGTCAAGAGGATTCAGTCACAGGAGAAAAACAACAGGAAAGGATCTACATCTCTCCAGGTGGGATGAGGTCAAGTACTGAACTTATCTTGGGTTTCTTCAGAAAAATACAAAATACACATGGTGCAAAGTATTTGGAGATTCACTTAACTAGATAAAAAAGTATATTACAGTTTGTAAATGCACAGCTTCTATACCTCATTCTTTTAAGTCTAATACCACTTTGCATAAAATGCTACATGACTTTGTGTATGTTCAGCTGGCCACTCTTGTGCCAGTGCTCCAAGGAGCCTTCAGGCAGAGCTGGTCCCTGCAAAACCTCCCCTGTGCTCTACAGCCTACCTGCTGAGAACCAGGAAGGGAAAACACCAGGACTTACTGTCTGCTGATTTCTCACTCCTGCAATGACTTTCTTGTCCCTCCAGTCAAACTTCACTGGCAGAGGCTTTTCCTTCCCCTTTGGCACTTTTATATATCTGGGAACTTTGTGAGGCATGCTTCTCAAGTAAATAGCTAAATACAGAACACAAACATATTTAAATCTATGGACAACAACAACAACAAAAAAAAATCCCACAAACAACTACTTTACTAGAATTCACAGGTAACTTGGATCTATAGTTACAAACACAAGATTGTATCTCATTCTAAAATCCATAGAAAAATAATGTATTTTAAAACAACCGTTATGCTCCAGAATGAATGTAAGTATTTCTACAGTTTCAGAAAGAACAGAAATACTCTAAGTGGGAATATGGGTAGAAAGTGTGAAGATTTTCTGAAGTTGAACAATAACCATAACCACTCCATAAAACAAATTTTACTTGAAAAATTTCAAAACATTTTACTTAAAAAATACTTTGTTTTAGCCATGTACAAGGGGAAAATAAGAGGAGAATAAAGATTGTGAAACACCTTCAAGTTGGGTTTTCACAAAAAAATGTTGTTTAATTATTTAAAATTAAAGCAAGATGCTAAATCCTCTGATGGATAGAAAATGTGACAACAGACATTAACAGCAAGAAGGGAAGGTATCATACAAGTTTTCTAGGGAAAAATAAGTATGTCATATTGCTTGAGAAAGCTCCAGCTGTCATTATGCAGCCATGGACCTCCAAGCATTGTTTGGACTGTAGTCAATTTTGTGCTGGGGTAGGGAATATGAACTTACTGCAGAACCATATGCATCTTCCTCTTTCAAAAAGGAAGAACCTTGTGTATCTTCCTTTCTTCTACTGCAACTAATGAAAACTTTAAAAGGCAGTGAGAAGAAAGAAGGAAAATCAGAACTGCCTGAATACAGAAACATATTCAGGCTGTGGGTAATCCAACCTTGCAAGACTACAGAACACAAAGAGGATTGTTGTATCCTCCAGAAGTACTTACAGTTTGGTACCAGCCATTGTAAATTAGCTGATTATCAGCACAGGAAGAATCTGTAAGTGTGAAAGACACAAGGTTCTGGGAAAGAATTAAAAAAATAACAGAAAAGGCTTTAGAAAACCAGAAAATGTACCTTTGAACTCTTCAGGAAACAGGTGAGAAAACTGATTGATTCCATAGACAGCAGTCGTATTATCTTTTGATAATGAATTCAATAATCTAATTCTTTTAGCACTTTCCTGAAGGAATAAAAAAATTATGTGCATTGTTAAGTTAGCAGCAGGGACAAAAATGTAACATCAGAAAAAGAAAAGGTTTAGTAACAGTAAGCATGAAATTAGATAATAAAAACTGTTCACCTGAAATTCATCCTTCATCCCTATCAATAGGAAAACGATTACACTAATTTCAATTCCAACAGACAACAAAGAAGCATTTGTTAAGTGCAAAAAAATTGACATGAAACAGACAAAACAGCCACCCTGAGAACAAGTTGCGTCAAACTCATCTGATGTCCTTCTTTGACAGCACAACAAACCTTGTGGTTGAGAGATATGCAAAAACGTCTGCAGATACGAGTTAACCCCATCACTTCACGCAGCCAAAGAAAGCATCACGACCCGGAGGCCTCCCCGCCTCCTCCAGCGGCCCGCTCTGGCCGGGCAGCCGCTCTGGCCGGCGGTGACCCGCGGGACCGGCCGGGCGCCACGGCCACAGCGCCCGGGCCTGCGGAGGGGAGCTCCGCCCGCCGCCGCCTCCCGGCCCGCAGAGCCCGCAGCAGCCCCGCAGCGCGGCTGGCGAGGGCAGCGCGGGCGGGACACCTACCCGCAGAGCCGCCGCCGCTCCCTCTCGCTCCCGGCCGCCGCCACCCCGCTCCCGCAGCCGGGCGCCCGCGGGCGCCGTGAGGGCGGCGCTGCCCGGCCGCAGCAGGCACGGGAGCAGCGCCAGCACCGCCAGCGGCCACCGCGCCATGGCGGGGAGCGCCCGGGCACGCAACCCCACCCGCGGAGCTGAGATCCGTCGGGTTCCGAGCGGGAAAGAAGCCGAACCCCGCCTCCTCCCCAGCCGGAGGCTGTCCCCGCCGCCGCTTCCCGCGGGGCCGGCGGGCGGGGCCGGGCCGGGCCGGGCGGGGCAGCAAGGAGCGCCCGCCCCGCACCGCAGCTCCCGCACCGCCGCACCGGGCTGGGAGCGCTCCTGCGGATCCTTCTCCTGCGGGCTCTTGGGGGATGCCGCCCAGTCTGAGCTGTGTTGGAGAGCGCTCAGCGGCGCCTGGGTAGAGCCGTGTTTCCAGCGGGGTTTTCCATGTGGGAGACGCCCGGCTGCCAGGGAGGGGCGAAGGGATGCTGAGCGTTCAGGTGCCTGCCAGGTTATAGACCCGTGCAAACCCTTCTCTGAGGGGAGAGTTAGCTGGCACCTGCAAGCTGGGCTGCCGGCAGGACAGGGAAGCAGCAGGAAGGCAGGTTCCAGGTTTCAGCCCGGGAAGGCACGGGCGGGCAGGGCAGAGCTGCCCGGTGTGCACAGCGCTGCCCGCAGCCCCCGCGTCCCAGTGAGAGAGCTTGTGCTGAAGGAACACCGGAGAGAAACCATGACTTTCCTCAGAGACTGGTCATGCTGGTATTTGGGTGAGCAGGCCAGTGTTCAGCGTTTAAAAGCCCCATTAGGCCACTTCGACTTAATGGACCCCTGTTAGTTAATTTCCATCACCAGGCATTTTTACGCGGTGCCTGTAAATAGGATATTTGTATGTTTTAAACCTGCTGTATGTTCCAGTTCTCTCTGCTGCTTTCCCTTCATGTACCCTCTTGTTAGCACAGGTGTCCTGTCCTGTGGTGCCAGCAGCACACCTGGTAGCGCTGTGCTTGGGGAACAAACCTGTGGGGGTCATGATCCCGCTTTGCCTTTGCCCTCCTCCATGGAATAGTTGGGGAATTGGCTGAACTGCCACTGGTTTTGTTACAGGGAAGGTTATTTATGGCTTATAGCCAGTGTATGGAAGAGCTTGTTAGCAGGGCAGGTTTTATTGGTTATTCTGACACGGTTCATCACTGTAAACACAGGATTGGCGTTGGAGATGTTATTACTATTTATTACAAACTCGTACTGACAGATTGAGGTCTGGGATCAGTGTAGGGATGGAATAGGATGACATAAGAACTGAACAGTGAAACCTTTTTAAGGATGGTTTGAACCTCAGCAGCCAAATTCAGAGGCAAATTCCATCAAACTGTGACTGAGCACTGAGGCCCTCGTGAGTAGTGTGTCTGGTGGGAGTGTCAAAGGACAGCTTGCTGTGGTCATTAGAGCTTTGGATGTACTGGTTGTGGGAGGAGCAGCAGCCTTAATGCAGCAGTCACGGGTTTTTATTCTCTGTGGTACAGTAGAATGGAACAGGAAAGAAGTTACTTTGCCAGTTAGTGTAAGCAACAGAAAGATGCTGACATTATGCTTTATTTAAAAACATACTTTCATTAAAAATTTAAGATTTGCCATCAGTCTAACATGATCAACACTCTCTAAATTGGCCTGCTGCCCTTGAAATCTGTTGTTCCAGGATTATGATTATCTCAAGTGAAATACTTAATTTTAATATATAGTCGTTAAATTTTAAACAAGCCAGCTTAGCTTTAAAAGAAAAAAGAGATAAACTTTCAGCTATTTTTCTTTATTATTTGTATAGACTATGCTGGTTTCAAACAGAAGTAATCTTGATTGGAGAATCCGTTTTGCTTTGTTTTATATGTAGACTTCAAGGATTACTTTGCTCATGAAACACATGAGGGCAGCAAAGGGCTTCTGAAATGTAGTTACAAACCACACGGCTTTCATTTTTATTTTAATTAAAACAAATAACCCCCATCAAATAAGCAAAAACATCCCGTCGTATTTTGGAAAATAGATGTACTTCAGATTGATTTGCATTAAAAATTCTGTGTAGTATAGGAAGAGGAAAAGGTTTGTTTCCTCTGGATTTCCTCTCTGTGTACTAAATAGCTGTTTCAATATATCTTCAGGAGGAGAGATTGTAAGAAAAGTCAGTGTCTGTCCTGGTGACTGGCTCAGGGGAAAGAAAGTGTAACAAACAGCCAAAGGTAGGTGGCTGACAGCCAAAGTATTTCAGAAGGTTTTCTTTTTCCACTGAAATACCTACTGTGCCATAAAAACATTTTGTGCTGTGCTCAGATGAACAAAATCCCACCAAAGTACACAGAGAGCTCAGTCTGCAGGCATGCAGTCCCTGCTCTGCTTTGAATTACTCCAGTGTAAATTTAGCCATGCTTCATTAAGATAGAAGAAAATACACTTGTAAAAATAATGTAAGAATAAGGCCTATAAAAAGAATAGGGTATAGAGGTGTTTGTTTGGTGTGTTGTTTTGGGATTTTTATTTGCTTGAGTTTTTTAAAAGACTTTATTGGTACAGTTCTTATTGGTTCATTGACACAGGTAAGCCATATATTAGTTACACTAGTTATCACAGACAGATGATAAAAATATTTTTATGCCTTTTTTTCCCCGGAAACTCTGATTTAGAATTTTACAATTGTAAATAGTTTAAAAAATATATTTTAATGAAATTTTGCATATCTTTATCCCATTCTGGCTATTAGAAGTATTTGATGAGCTGAAACAGTGCATACCAAAGGAAGAAGCAATGATGAATATGTATTTAGGAACCTCTAAACTCATTGTAAGATGTTTTCTTTAAATAAGGATATTCCTTTATTTAGACAATTTGCTTTCCATCAGCTGCAAAACACCCATTTCTAAAATTTCTCATGACGCAGCAGTATTATTAGTGAGTGGGTTTTTATAGTATTACAGGTTCAGATTGAAAGATTATGTTAATATTTACTAGTCAGGCTTTTATTTTTCCTCCAGTGATTTTTGCTTAGCTGTTTGAAATAGTTAATTAAATCTGGTTGGACAGCCTACCCTTAGTGGCTCCTGGCCTCTGTGTTTATAATTAACATAGCAAACAGGGCAAAATACAAGAAATTACCTCTGAGTTAGAGACAGGTGTGCCAAGGATGGGTGTTGCTGCTCCTAGGGGCATTAATGAGATGTGTTAATGGACCTTCAGGTAGGAGTGATGCCTTTATAGCACTTGGGGAGGTATTTACTTAGCAGCAGTTTGGACTTCTGTTTTAGGCATATAAGGAAAATAAATCCATTTGTGTTCTTCAGCCTCAGAGAGAAATTGTCTAAATCCAGCAGATGGAGCTAAGTGCCCTTGCTTAAAAAGGCATGTGTGGAAAAATTGTGTTCAAGGATTTGCTTATTTTAAGACCTTGCAGAGGTCTTGTTTGCTAATACTGTAGCACTGGTTACAATTATTAAAGGTAAGCAAAGCAAGTGAGAATTGCAATCTTGAGGTGAAATGTATTCCTGTGAAGGTAAATGAGTGGTGTTGATGTAGCCAATGTTCAGAAGTTGTCTTTTCTGAGCCCCAAGATGGACTTTTTAAAATTTGTGAGAAGCAAAGACGTTTATACAAGGGAGCAGTTGGGTTTGCAGGAATAACCAAACTGTGCCAGGGCCTGCCTTAGGTAGATCATGGCAAACATCTGTGTTGACCATGAAGTCTGTCCTGGTAGAATGATCTTCCTTTGCAAATAATGAAATAACTGTAGGAGCTGCTTCTCAAACCTGACTTTATCTCAGCTGAATATCCTAAACACCAGTAAGTCTCTAGCTCCTTTAAAAAGGTTTTACTTCAGTCTTGTCAGTAAGGGATGAATTATGAATGAAGAAGGCTGGCAGTGGTGCTAATATTCAAAATCAAACAGTGAAGCAAAAAATAAAAATGCAGAAAGGAGCAGCACCTGTTCTGAGAGAGAATGAAGTAAGAAGTCGTGTCAGTTTTAGGAATCTGAGAATTGGCTTTTCTCTGAGAAATCTGATTTGCTCTGTCTTCATTGCCAGTCCCACTTGCCAGTGTGTACAAATTCACATTAAATATTGTCAGCTGAGAAAATTTCTCATATCCAGTTCATTCAAGTCTGATTTTCTTGTTGGATTTTTGCTTGTTTGTTTTCAGTCTTTTCAGAAAGTGGGTTAAGTGGTCAGCTTTTCAGGAAGAATTTCAGGCAATATTTGGTGCAGCTTGGCTCAAGGGCACAAGTACAGATGAACATTTTTTCACTCTAATTGTTCTGATTTCTTCCATCAAACTTTTTGACCATGGGATTTGGACAAAGGGCTTATATGTAGAAGTAATACTGTTTTACAGAATCTACTTTGCAGATTTCTGTAAATGCTCCAGTTAGTTTGTTTGTATATCCTTCATGAATTCCTCATCAGTGACTTTGTTGGTAGAGGAATCCAGCAGGAGATTAAGAGGGCTTTCAAAATTCACCTGAAGGGAGAAAAAAAATTGAAGAAAAAAAGCACCATTTAGGAATCAAGGTATTCTTATCCTACATAGATTTTTGTTCTCCTTTTTGGAGGATCTGCTTGCTGACTTTTTCCATGGATGATTATCATTCAAAAATGCTGTTGAATCATCCCAACTTTATATTCTTTCTGTTTCATTATTCTTTCTGTTTCATATGCAATACCTTCCTCTTTTGTTTTACTGTGGAACTTAAAATAATGGATTTTACAGTCACGTTGGTGTGAATCAGTTGTGACTTTCTGCTGTGATTATAATACTATTGAAGATATACTTTGTCCCTCTAGTGCTTTTTATCCATAGAACTCCAATGCCCTTTTGTAGGAAGGTCAGCAATGTAAAACCAAGGTCAAATTTGCACCTCAGGCATGAGGTCTGTGTCCATGACTAACCTGTGCACAGAAATAGAGGGTCTGTTTTACATCAGTGGTTGAGTTTTTTATTGTGTAAAGTTTTGCTGGAAGGTTAACTTGTTTTGTTACTTTAGACTTTGGTTTAAAAGGCTTTCGTGCAAGAGTCCTGCCTTCCCTGCTGCTGCTTGTGTGCAATGCACCTCCACATTGCCACCTTTTTCATACATGCTGCTGAAGAGGATGAGCTTTCCTGAAGTCTTGCAGCTCTGACATGCTAGGAGGGTATTAGGACTCAGCTGCCTTTTGAAAATGGGAGGATTAGTATGCATGAAAATTTAGAGAAAGAGGTGTAGGACTATGCCCTTGTTTATCTGTTTTGTTGCCACAGGAAGCACAAAACCTGCCATGGTTGTCATCTTCACTCTGCATCTATGGTTGGTATAAGAGTGCCATGTCATTATCCTGGTATTTTAACCACGGAATGGATGAGGTTGGAAGGAGCCACTGGCAGTCATCTAGTCCAGCCTCACTGCTCAAGCAGAGTCCCCTAGACCATGTTTACTGAGGCTTGTGTCCAGATGACTGAATATCTCCACAGGAGACTCCACAACCTCTCTGGGCAATCTGTACCAGTGCTTGGTCACCTGCACAGTAAAGTTTTTCCTCATGTGCAGGTGGAACCTCCTGTGCATCAGGTTCTGCCCACTGCCTCTTGTCCTGTTAGTTGGCACCACTGAGACAAACCTGACTGTCCTGTCACCCTCCCTGCAGATACTGACAGACATTGATGTGTTCCCCTCTCAGTTGTCTCTTCTCAAGGCTGAACAGGCCCAGCTGTCTCTGCCTTTTCTCATAGGAGGGCTAATCCAGACCCTTCATCATTTTTTGTAGCCTTCCTAGTGAACCAGTTCCAGGAGCTCATTGTCTCTCTTTTCCTGAGGTGCCCAGAACTGGATACAACACTCGAGATGTGCCTCACCAGGTCTGAGCAGAGGAGCAGGATCAGCTCCCTCATCCTGCTGGAATGTTCTTCCTAATGCACCCAAGGACACCATCAGCCTTTCTGGCCACAAGAGCCCTACTTGTTCACGGACAAGTTGTCCACCAGGACCCCCAGATCCTTCTCTGCCGAGTTGCTTTCCAGCAGGTCACCCCCAGCCTGTCCTGGAGCATGGGGTTGTTCCACTCCAAATGCAGGACCCACAGTTGCCTTTGGTAAATTTTGGACAGATCTCTTGTTCAGTTGCAAGTACTGATTCTTCTTTTTAGTAATAAAAAAGTGCAGTAGGAGTGCGTCATAGATACTTACACTAATAAAAGTTTGGAGAAAAGAAAAGGTAAAATTTCTTTTGTTATGCAGAAAGGAATGATGCCCCAGGATTCATAAAAGTGTCCTTTCACTTGGCTTAATATAATCATCTTATAAATTGGAATTTGAATGTATTTTGAAGTTGGAGGATCATAGGATAATTTATTAGGTGTATATAAAGCAAAAGTCAGGAAAACTCTGGGCTTGCATTTGTTTGTACTTCATGTGAATTTTGGACTTAAATTGTTATTTTATTATAATTTCAAATAAATGTTGACTTTTCCAGTGAGCTTATGCTGTTTTATGACTGTAAACAAAAGTTTAATGTCACTATTCTGTGGTCCTAGTGGTAGTTTTAGATGGTATAAACCAGGCAAAGCTTTGTGTGAGTGTGTAATTATAGTGATATGAAATTAATGTTATGGTGGGCACAACTGAGCCTTGTATGTTGTCTTAGTTACAAACTTTGAACTTGTGTCTACAGCTTGTCAGGGGGAAGGGAGAAATCCTATTACAGCTTCCAGTTTTCTTCTTACAAACCACTACAGTTGGCCTCCTGTGTAAGACCATACATGGCAGTGCACTTAGTTTCCCAGATGATTAAATTACATTGTTTTGGAAAAATTAGATGATGGCAGGAACTGTTGCACCAAAAAAAAAAAAAAGTTTCATTAATTACTCAAGTATTTATTGTGTTTGGGTTTATTTAAAACATAATGACAGCTTACTTCACTTTCTCTGTTAGCAAAAGTTAATTGTGGTTTTAAAAGGGTAGTGCCAGGTTTTGGGTCTTAAGGACTGACTTATTTTGGTTCATGAGGATACTGAGCTGCTCTTCTAATTTTCCCAGGAAGTAGAGGCTTTATATGTAATATAGGGCAGATTCTTAATGATGGGCTTAGCATTCTCTGTTCTGCACCCCACAGCTCCTCATGTACAGCTGAAGACAAAGGAGAACTGGAGAGGCAATTTTGTTTGAAAATCCTGATTGTGGCGAGTGTTACAAGTTACCTTCTAAAAAGCAAAACTTTATTGTATCTCAGCTTTTCCTTGGCATATTGAGAGCTCGTTCAAGTTGAAGCCCTTCATACTAAGAGATCGTTGGGAACATCATTCTTTCAAAAGGACACAAGAAATATGTTCTGCTTTTACAAAAAATTATACTTTTGAGGGCTTTTCTCATAGTTGTTTTTTTATTTTTTCCTTTAGATGTGTTTAATAACCAGGCTAGCCATGGTTATTATATACAGAGTGTTTGTTGTGATAGCTCAGTATCCAAAGGCTATGAAAGCACCACATGGTAGAATTTGAGGGAAACTAATAGATATTTGGTATTCCATGAGAAGGATTTAATATAATAATTTAACATCTATGTAAGTGTCACTTAAAATTAACAACATTACAGTAATATTTTTAAGCAACAGTTTGAAATAGCTTGAGGTAATTCTTGAGGGAACATTTTGTCTGAAGAATAGTACATGTATATAGGATATGTTAAAATTGTGTGAAAGGTTTTCAGGCTTTGATCCTGTCAGCCCCACCCAGATGTCTGGGTTGAGTTACCAGCGTGTCACTGGTTTTAATGCTGATGGAGAAACATTGTGTCAAACTATGCATTTTTTTTTGTCTTTGTGTGGTCATTTCTGTGGAATGTAAACATAATATTCATGGCCAGATGTGGATGTGTGGCTGAGATTGGTACATGCTCTGGCTTCTCTAAGAGAAGCAATTATCTCTGCTAGGTCTTCAGGGTCTGTTGCCCATTGCTCTGGGTAGAGCATTGCTCTTTATTGACAGGTTACTATGTATGTTTCTCTGCAGACAGCATTTGTTTGTTTTGTTTTGGTTTTATAATTTTTTTTTTCTGAGACTGAGAGGATTATGTTTCTTTTGAACTTAACATAATTTCTCTTTGGGGTGGTTAAAAAAGTTGTAAAATCTCTTCCAGGCTACCTAGCGTCAACATCAGACATGCTGCTTCTTTTGGTTGACCGTGAATATACAATAAGGTTAATATTTTCTGTGCTCAAAACAGTTTTTCCTGTTAAGTTAGTCATGCTTAAGTATTTTGAAATAATGGAGAACTTAGTGAAATTAAATAATGTGTAATTTGAGCTGAGAAGAACTGCAGATGTTTGGACTATGATTTTTAACACAATGTACTTAATTTCAATGTTGAGAAGATATTTTTAGTTAACACCACCATTCATTTCCAGCCAAAGTGAATGCAAAGAGAGTATAAAGACCTACAAAATTAGATTTAACATTTGTAGACTGCAGAAGGAAATGAGCACTAATGAGTGCTTAGAACATTTTTATTATATACCTTTGTGGTCCAGTTTTGGAAAGAATATTCATTACCTGAGATGTCATCCATTTACAGCACAGGCTGGCTGGCCCTAACAGTTTAATAACTGAGATGTTATTTGTGTTAACAATTTGTTGTAATTCAGAGCTAAAGACGTGTGCAATTAAAATGGACACTAAATGCTGTGGCAAGAGGTGTTTACCTAAGCCCAGCTTCCAGAGCTTTCAGGAACTCATTTTCCCCAGCAGGCCTGCCATATTACAGTCTGCCCTTGCTAATTACATGGGCAGGCTGCCTTAAACAGTGCTGATCTTGAATTGCCACAGGACTTTTTCTTTATAAAGAGTATATTTCTTTGGAGTGTGCAACCATCCTGCACTAGCTGCAGCCTGTAACTCATCTTTGCAGAAATAATGTGCTTATCAGGGAAACAAGTGCTGGGAGTGCACGTTTCCTTAAGACTGGTCTTATAGCTGTGGGAAGACTCTACTCAGAGATCCTTTGTTTTGAATATGAATAGACTTGAGTTAATTTTGCTCCTTTGTTAGAATTTTATTAAAGGGAATTTAATATTCTTCTGTTCCATTAAGTGTGGTTCTGCCCAGTTGAAGGTATCCTCTGAGTTGTGCAGCAGATAGAGAGCAGCACAAGTAGCCAGCTGGGAGGCAGTACAGGAAAGCACCACCAGGGAAATGGCCAGAAAGTGATGATTTCCAGGTAGGCCTGGCCTGGCTGTGTTTTCAGTGCATTTCAGGAAAGGAAGTAAACCCACTAGGGTGGGGTGACTTTACCTTTTCATAGTATTAAAAAATACGTTCTTGTTGGAGTCAAGTATATTGGAGAGAAAGCAACTTCTGCCTTCACAGTGAGAATGGGTCCCCTCCAAGATTCCCAGTTATATCCTACAGCAGCCAGAGCTGACTGCAGGCTTGGCAGCCACCCATGTTCCTGGTGAGCAGCTGGTGCAGCCATCCCATGCTCAAGATACCAGGTGACATGCAGACACAAATGGAGACACTCATTGTCTTATTTGGATGTTGGGACAAATGGCTGGTACTGTCTCATTTTCCTTTTGATAAAGGTGTTGACCATTTTAAGGACCACAAAGTTAAGACTTGAGTCTATGACATCTCATTTGAAAGCAAGTATGCCATGCACTGTCTTTTCCTTGTTAGGCAGAAGAGTATCCCATCAGACTGTATTGTTTTGATCACTCCTTTAGTCTAATACTCTTGGAAAGTGAAGATTGTTTTCCAACCTTTTGCAAATCAAAATAAGAAAGAAGACAAAGATCAGCAGTTGCTCTGTCTGCTATTAATACAAGCATAGTTCTCTCCTAAAGTGTAGATATAATGCCTAACTAGAATTGCAGGAAGTGCTGCACCATGAAAACTTGATAGGTCATTGGTAAGTTTCACACCCCTCTTGCATGGCTGGTTAGCCTTCCTTAAATTTATTGAAAAGCTCTCAAGTGGATTTTAGCCTGTGACTGCTTTTTTTGTCTGGACTTGTCCTGCAGTTATTGAGTTACCACCTCTGGGGACTAGGAAGAGAGTGTTATAACATGATAAAAATCTAAAGAATTTTGTCCATGGCTTGCCAAATGAAATAGCCCTACCAATGCACTTGATTCATTGAAATATCAAACTCCACGTTGAAGTTTGGTTGGTAACTGTAGAGAAGATAAACTGTTTTAAACACAAGTTTAGCTCTTAAATACTGATTAGTCATCAGAGATTGCTCCAATTTTGACTTCAACTTAGTCCTTGCCTGCTTCCCTTTTATTCTTGTAACCACTCTGAAAAGTGAAAATGTCAGGGCAGCCGCTGTGTCACTAACCAAAATGCAGCTCAAAATTGGGCGCTCAGTGAGTTTTACTGAGCACTCTTATGTTCTGTGAGTAGGAAAAATATTCTTGAAAATAAGTGGTCCCACTGCTTTGGGAAAGAATAATTGAAAAGGATGATTAATTTATGAATTCTTTTCACTTTCATTTAAAATAAATTACTCTGGAGGCAATTAAGAATTTTTCCCCATGTAATAAGTTAAAGTGATGAATTGTGGTGGTCTAAAAATGGCTTAGATTTATTTTGGGCAAGTTCAGTCTATCAAATTAAAAGTTATTAATACATTTTCTAACAGTCTTTCAATAAACAAAGAAGCCTCACTAGTACTGATAATATAAATGCTGTCTGTAAGTGATTTATCTTCTCCTCACTCTTTGAGGTCTTAGGCCATGACTTAAGTTCAACTTTCTTGTGATATTATTTCAGGAAGACAAACAATTGATACTTTTGATTCAATGAGTTATGGACAAAGGACATTCATTTGCTGAATAGTTTTAATCTGAATAGAAGATATTTAAAGAACTATGTATAGTATTTAGGTTACCACCTTTGAAAATACTCTAAGAAGTTTTACTTTTCTGCGCTGGAAGTACTTAGCAATAGTCAGGAATTTAAAGCACAAGTTTCCTTGTGTTAAATAGTTATTTTTTTTCCATTTTTTCCTTTAATGGTATAAAGCCTGTGGAGAACCTCTATCACCAATTTCTAGTCCTGAAGCCTCTCACATCTTTTCTAAACACTAAATCCAACTAATGCTTTACTGTGGAGTTAGTTTACTATTGATTAACTATAAACCCAGAAGGATCAAAAGTAAAGGACTTGAACAATATATTTCATCAACTCTCAGCTAATTCTCATTAAACTGTAGCAAAACTGAGGTGCCCCATCTAATAGCATGGTGTTTGGGGTATTGTGGAGATATCCCTGTGTGTTCCTGCTGTGAGCAAGGAGAGGACTCTTCCAGGAAAGCCAGAGACAGAGGAGAGGGCATGGTCGAGATGCTGTCATTCCTCCTTCAGCCTGATCCATGCCAGCTTATCCTGGCTCCATGATATTCCATTCACAATCTAAAATGTAAACTAATTACAGACAATTTGATGATTATGATGATAATAATAATGTAGTAATAGAAGAAATGTATACCTGTATGTAATTAACACAGTGCAGTCTTAAAAACAAATGATTTTTTTTATTATAGAATACAAACCTACTTTGTTTACAAAACTATGTTGTGTAAAGTTATATGCTTGAATTAATATAAGTTTGAGGTGCATATTATTTATAAAAAGGGCATTTAACAGTTTAAATGTAGCAATTGAAATGTTTTTAAACAATACTTTACAATTATTTTCACAGTTATTTAAAAAAGAAAGTATTTTAGTTAAATATTATTCAGAGTGTCTTTCAACAGATGACAGTTTTTTTTCCCAAGAGATTCTGGGTTCTGGTGGTAAAGATGTACATTTTCCAGTTTGCATTTACCAAAACGGAGAGGGTCATAATCAATTTTCACTGAGTACCCATTATTTTAATAGCAGAACCACCACTGGCTGTAAAAGTATTTAAAAGGGTGCATGGCTTTTTGTTGCATCCTGGTTTTATCTGTCAAACCCTGTCAGTCTGTGGGGAAAAGAATGAATGCCTAAAAATATCTCAGTGCAGTGTAGGTGAGCAATATGTTACATGTGAGCACATTTTTTAAAAGTCTGTAGCTGGAATATAATATCACAATCAAGTGAGGTGATAGAGGTGATCAGAACTTTTTGGTTGTCTGCAAACTATTTCTAAGTGTATTTCACAGCAAGAGTCAAGTGGTCTTTTTGTACAGAACAGGAAGTCAGACACAAAATGCATCAATAAAAGATATTGAATAAACTGTACCACATGTTTCTGCTCTTAGAGTTTCAGGGGTTAGTTTAAACCTCAATCTTGTACCATATTACCATTTGAAAGTTTGTCTGGTCTGATGTATATGCCTGTGTGTTCACTCAGGCAGTAGCAGGGATGAAAATCATATTCTGGAATATGGTATGCAGGATAGAGGTGCTGGTTGAAATACATCTCTGTGCAGCTGCTGTGACAGAGAATCAATTGCACTCCAACATTACTTAATATCAGGGAATAGTGGTATTATACATAGTATCTAAGTCTTATTTCCCAGTACTTTTTTTTTCCTTCAATCATAATTTGATGCGGTGTGTGAATGCAGCCATTTAAAGGGTGGTTACAATGGTAGCTGAGAAAACATCAACAAAAAGGTTTTGTTATTCTTGTGCTGTTACATGCTAGCTTTCCTGAATAAACAGCTGCCTAACCAGAAAGCAAAACCAGTCAGGGCTTCTGTGCCTTATTTTTAGTCTAAAGCAAACCTCTTTTTTTGTCCTATCCCTACATAGCCTTGTAAAAAGTCCCTCTCTAGCTTTCTTGTAGGCTACTTTTACACACTGAAAATGTATTTGTTTTAAAAGCTTTGCTTGGGCAATCAGAAAAAAACCAAAAAGAAACAAATAATCCACAAACACACTAAACCCCCAAGTTTTGCTTTTTATTTTATTCTGATCCTGTGCAGTTATCTTTTCTCCCCTCAATGCTTCAAAAGTTGATTTTATCCACTTTTTGTGATCAGGAAGTGAGCTTTTGTTACAGTGTTTCTTCTGTTGTGTCATGCTTCATATCTGAATTTCAGATTTAACTAAAATGGCTTGTTCTTTTCCATCCTATGTCTACATTATACCTGTTTCAAGAAGAAAAATCTTAAGAGTGGCAACTGAAATATTCCTCCCTGTGAAATAGGTGTAGATTTCAAAGAGAGTGCTGCACCTGCAAAGATGTACAGGCCAAGAATGTCCAGAAGGTACCATTTCCAGTTGCACTTCCTTGTGCAGGTAAGCATGGTTACTTCAGAGATTCATCTAACTTTGTGGCTTCTTAATCTGCTGTGTCCCAAGAGCTTTCAGCTGTGACTTCTGCTTTTGTTATTCCCTGTGCCCCCTGCTGATGCACAGAGCACAGAGTTCTGTGTGGGTCAGGAGAATGAAGGCTCTCCTGGCTCCACAGGCTGTAGTATTATGTCTCATGTGCTGCTCTTATCCCTTTCTGTATTCTTCTGTTTCATTCAGTCTTTCCTGTTCTAATGAGACTGTGAAGAGAATTCCTGATTCCATACCTGCCTGACAGGTATAGGGGCAACTGTCTCAGGCTGACAGTACTGCAGCGCCTAAAAAAAAATTTCATTACATTACTGTAACATTATCATTACAGTGCTGCAGTTCTTAAAATGGATTCCTTTTATTAAGTCAACATCATGGTAATGGGTGCCTTAACCACTGCCATAACCTCATTAAGTGTTCTTGCCGTTGGTATAGAAATACATATTTAGAGTGTTCTGAAATAGCTAAGCAAGTTAACAAAAGGTGAAAATAGCAAGAAAACCATGGAGGTTACAAGTATTTTATTTCTTTGAAATCTGTAGAATCCTGTTAGCTAAAGCAGATATTGAAGTAGGAACAGCTGACATTAGGTAGGTGTTACATAATTTTTAAAATAGTGTGTGCACAATCCAACTCAGGATATTCTATAGTTCTACATGTGCAAACTGTTGAATTTTCTTCTGGATCTCTTGTCTTCTCAAATCTTTTTATATTATCACCAGTCTGTAATACATTTCATAGTATTCAATGCAGGGGTATTCTGCTGTCCTATTTGTGACTCTAGGACATATCATAATAGACAACTTTTGTTGACTCATGCACTTGTCTATAAGATGGCAAGAAAGAGACGCATATATTTTTTCCTTTTAAATGCATTAGTAGAAGAGGAGGTAAGAAGTAGGAATCAGCACTCTATGACCATTCCATTATTTTTTAATAGCTGATGTGTCCATACTTAATTGTAGCAATTATTCCTCAGTGCTGCCTTAGGATTATTTTACTAAATTTTTATGGAAGCTCAACTATGGTCTCAAAAAGTTGTGTTTTAGCAGTAAAAATCAGTTTCAGGTGTAAGGGGTGCAATGAATAGAGATTGTGATCTTGGCAAAATCTCTTTGAGATGTTTGACAGATTTCACTCTTTGCTAAAAGCAGAAAACATGTCTAGCTAAAATGGTAGCATTTTACTCAAATTGTTTACAAATGTATAGGAACACAGGCTGTAAAGGAGTAAAGAATTAGGCATTCAGTTTTGATACTGGGCTGGTAAGATCATTCTGCTCCTGGTAAGCTACACCAGGAAATCACAATATCAAATGCTTTGCAGCTTACATTTGTTTTTCCAAAGCAAAATTTTCAGTACATGATGTTATATATCATTCTAACTTCTGCTTACAAATCCATTGATCTTTATATTGAGGTAAACAGTGCAAAGAAAATGAGACTGAGATTTGGTGTCTGCTCATAATAAAGTACTACTTCCAACCCCTCCTCCACAGAATGAATGACATAATTTAGTGGTCAGACACCCAGTGGCATAACAGAGATTGTTTTTCTGAGCCAAATGAAAACTAAGAAATACTGCTTTCTGTACATCACATATCAAAGGACCAAGACAATGAAGAGGAAGTAAATGATAGTATGTTCACAAAGTCCTAAATACTTATTTTGTGTCTGTAAGGGGATGCTATGGGGACACTCAGGTTGGTGTAACCTTACAGCATTTGAGAGATGACTCATAGCAGCCTTTTCCTAGCTCCAGATGAATGTGAGCCGAGTCCGGGATTTATGAGGTGATACGCAATAACTTTGCTTTTTGCCAGCACTGTCTTGGCCTTGGTTGAAAATCCAAGTTCTTTTTTGGCTAATGAAAAGGTTTTGTTTCCCTTTAGTGCTTACATGCTATGCTAGAGTACAGCAATAAACAGAGCTTGTCTGGTTTGCTGTGAAGAGTTATGACAGTGTGAAGTGCTCAAAGATGAGATATTGTAGCCCAGATGCTCTTAAAAACATAAGCAATGAAGATGAGTTTACTATCTACAGGAATCAAGCTATAACAGTCCAGTCTGGAGACGTGGAACTGCAGAAAATAGTTTAGGTGACCCTGTGGACAAGCTGAACATGTGAAAGTGATGTATCCTCTCAATAAAGAGGGCCAACTGCATACTAGACTAAAAGCAAGGGCATGGAGAGCAGGTGGAGGGAAGTGATTATTTTCCTCTGTTTGGTGCTTGTGAGGCTGCATCTGAAATACTGTGTTCAGCCCTGGGCTCCCCAGTACAAAAAATATGTAGATATACTGGAGTGAGTCCAGAGAAAGGCCACTGGGATGCTAGAACAAATCATATACAAGGAGAGGCTGAGAGAGCTGAGATGGTTTAGCTTAAAGAAGAAAAGAGGTTGTTGCTGTCCTAAACTGTCTGGTGGGTAGTTACAGGGAAGATGAAGCCAAACACTTCTGGAAGGTGCAAAATGACAGAAGAAGAGGCAACAGAGAGAAGTTGCAATAAGGTAAATACAATTAATTAGTAGAAAAAAATTTTACCGTGAGGGTGGCCAGACATTAAATCTGAGTGATTGTGTAATCTCCACCTTCAGAGATATTCAGATCTCATGAGAGCTTTTCAATCTGTTCTTATTCTGATTCTTATTTCTGATTCTTATTTTGTAGTCTGCCAGAAGTGGTAGAAAATTTTACGCATAGATATTATTCAACAAAAGGTTTGCCTTGAGTTTGAAAGGGAATATTTCAAAGCAAACCGAGGTACTGATTGTGGAAGCTCATTCCTGCCTCAGTTGAATGTAGCCTTTATTTAGCAGAGTGCACTAGAGTGAAAAAATGTTCAGTCACTGTTGTTTGAGCCAACAGCTCTGTCTCTCTCCAGACAGACAGCTAAAAGAAAATGACTTTCCACCAATGGATATATTAGAGAGGTCTACTGTACATCTCAGTGTATGCCTTCAAACTTCAGCTTTCCCCAGAACTAAGTGGGTTCACTTGCCCTTGTGTTGAAGCTGACATTTTATACTAGGTATACTGTAGTACAGAGCAATTGAATTTTATTGCTATGTTTTGCCCTAAAATTTATTATAGTCTCTTCCATTAAGTAAGCTGTTTTATTTGTTAGTGTTTTGTTGGGTTTTTTAGGGGGGCTTTTTTTTAGGTAATAAGGTATTAGGAGCACTTGAAAAAAAGTAGAGTTCTTGAAACCTTTTTTCCATTATGTGCATTAAAATATAGGGTTTGAATTGGAATATGTGGGTTATTTGTCCTTTTAAGACTGGCAAGAACAGAAGAAAATCACACTTTCTGTGGATTTATTCACCAAGAGGTGCATAATACACATAGGCTTATGGTAAAAACTGTCATGTTTCACATGGACACTGTGCTTGAGCCCATCTGAAGCTTCTCCTCTTGATTACTGCTGCTTCTCAAAGGAAAGGAGAGCTTTTATGCTGGTGCCACTTTTGGTGAAGATCCCAGTCTCACTGAAAAAAATACCTGGTTCCTGTCTTAAAGTAATGAATTTCTTGCATACAAAGTAAATGTGATACTTTTTAATGCTCATCTGAATAATAATCCATGTAATTTTGACAATAACAGGATTATTTAAATTGTTGTTTAAGGCTATAGAGATTAAATCATCTGGATTGTTTATTTTTTTACACCAGTAAAAATCAGGGTATGGATTTTTTTAACCTAGTTATTTGCTTACATAATTTTCTGAGGAGAGTCAAAAGTAGTGGTATTAGTGATAGAGATGAGAGTCATGTCCACATCATTTGTACATGGGAGATCCAATAAAGATGAGGAAAACTAAATATGAAAAGGGACAAAAGTCATTAACTTATCTTAGCAGAATAATTCAACTTGTTTTAGTGAACAGGTTATCACTGTATGATCTGATGTAATGAACAATTTGTCTTGTAATCAAGATGATACTTTATTCTGTTTGTCCTTGTTTGTTTTGACAGAAAAAGAGAAGGTAATTTTTATTAAAGGGGAACTTTTCAATTTGAGCTGTTTGGAGAGCTGTAGAATTGTTATATATGAATTGTGTGTTCTAGTGACTCCCCCTCCTGTTGTATTTGTTTGTTTCGTTGCATGGTTTCAGTAAGAGCCTGTTTTGTACTTGGGTGCTGCCTCTGTCCCCAATTCTGTGTCTCTGTAGCTACCAGATAACCCCTGCTTCAACAAGGGATGCAAAAAATATTTATATATATATATATATATATATATAGCTTTTGCTTTAGTATTTTCTACAATATTTGTCAAACACATGTAGGAAGCTTTAGATCACAGCTTCACAGTCTTAGGCCTGGTTTTGTAACTCATCACTTACCTAAATTCATTTTTTCTCAGTTGTTTGTTAATAATTCAGTTAAATCCTAAAGGTTTCATAATGTATAAAGGACTGTATGCCTCAGAGGTATTCATACTATCTGCACTAGATGATTTCCATCAGCAATCTTAATCAGTTGTTGGGCACGACGACTTTACAGTGTTGCCTTTAAGTTGCTAAGAGTAGGCGTTATCAACGTTTCATGGTTCCTAGAGATATTTATCTGGTTTTTGCAGATTCTAAATTGGATTTGCATCCATGCCCTTTAAACAGCAATGAGTATGTTAGATTAAAAGGAATAGAAATGTCACAATCTGTCTTCTTTATTCAGAATTCTCAAATGTGAGTAGAAGCACAGGGAGGTGAGAACAGTGTCTTTGAGTGTGCCCAGGTGCCATGGGTTAAATAGCCAGCAGCTGAGCACCCACCCAGCCACTCACAGAAGAACAAAGGCTGGCAACCTCTGGGCTGAGATGAAGCAGCAAAGCTGCTGCATGTGCAAGCAGAACAGAAAATCAGAAATATATTCACTATTTCCTGTTGCAGCCCAATGTCCATCCAATTCCTGAAAAGCAAGCATGCACAATTGTTGTTTGGGAAAATGAAAGCCATAACCTGTCCTTCTCCTCCTTTCCCTGAGCTTTTATTGCAGAGTATAATGGCATATGCATTGTAGGAAATGTTCCTTTGGTCAGTTTGGGTCCACTGTCCTAACAGTGACCCACTTGTATCCCCTTCCAACCTCATGTCATACCTCTGGCCTACTTACTGAGGTGGGCAGAGTAGTGAAAAAAAAACGGTGATGTGAAAGTCACAACACTGGTGTGTTTATAACACTGGTTTAATCACAAGTCCAAAATACACTGTGATATGGGCTGTGCTCCAGGATTAATTCCATCCCAGCCAGACCCAGCACACAAGGGAAGGCAGCATTTATTCAGAGGAATAGGTTGCTTTCCCTCTTCCTGTAGTAAAGTTATTAGTGAAAAAAAAATAGCAAGGTATATAGCTTATAATGTCTGCCTAAAACTCTGCTTCTTTTTTGCTTAGTATATGTTAGACTAAAAGAAGGCAACTGTACAAACTTATATGTATTTATTAAAGAAATAAAAAATTGATGGATTGTTTTGAGCTCTGTGACTGTGCCACCATTAAGGAACTTACATCATTTTCAGCCTTGCTGTTTTTCACTTTTTACATCAAAATCAATATTAGTTGTCAATGTTTAATTAGTGTATTTTATAGACATACATTTCACATTCTGAATTGCCTTCAGGTAATTTCTTTTCTGAGTGTATCTAATATTACACCGATTTGTATAGTATTTCTCAAAATAACAGATGAAGGTTAAAAAGAAAAAAAAAGAAACAATTGGTTAATAAGTGTTTTCCTTAAACCAGCCCACTGAGAAATTTCTGGCTTTATGTCAGCACTAGCAGCAGAGGAGGAGGAGAAGGGAGAAAATGATAGATCAAATGCTGTGCTTCTGTGCATAAAGTTTTGTTTTTATTCGAACATCCACTTTATGGTAGAATGAATTTAGCTTGGTTTGCAGGAGCAGGAAAGGTCAGGGATGTATATAGCTTTGACTTAGAATGCTTTCTAAGCTAACTGCACTTAAGGCCTGGCAGGAGGTTGCCATGCGTGACTTCTGTTGATGCACAGTCACTTCTCATGCTTGTGGATATTTTGTGCACTCAAAAATGAGGCCAAGTCAGATGTTTTTAGAAAGACCTGGAAAAAAAGTTGTCATCCTGGTGATGTAATGGCCATAACACAGAAAATAGACTGTTCTTAGTCCCTCTCAGTTCCCACAAACACACTTTCCCATATCACTAAAACATTGGGAAGTTTCAGCAGTGAGTTTTGCCTGATTTTGTAGAATCAGGTATAGAAATCAGGTATAGAAATCAAGCAGAGGCTCTATCTGGTGCAATATTGTTGACTTTAGTATTCATTTCTTGCCTGGTTTTTCTTATTTTCTGAGTTTGTCTGCTGCAGTTTTCTGCCTCTGTGAGAAGGAAGAAATTTAAGGCAAACCTACCTCTAGCCAGACTGTTGCATGGAAACCTAAAACAGCTAAAATGTCTTATTTTGCTAATAACAGCCCTTTTTGGGTTCTAACAAAGCTAGTGCAGTGTTTTTCCAACATCAGTGTGCTAACTTTGTACTAGTAGTGCAGTTCCCTGAGATGATGATGAAAACTAATATTAAAGCTATGCAAATTTTGGAATATAAAAGGACACATTTCAGGTGGCTATGCATAACTGAGCCTTTGGTATTTGGGCAAAGAGTTGATTTGCATACTTGAATATATTTTGCACCTTATTTGATCACTAACTAATCAGTGCATACAGATGGCAATCAGATTTCTGATCTGAATACACAAATAATACCTTGTGAATTCAATCAAGGGCTGTGAAGCTGCAGATGGGGAGCCCTACTCAGTTGGAGTGAAAAGTTATTAATATATCTCCTATGATTATGAAAGTGGAGGAAACAGGGTTTTTTCATTAGTACTTTGAAAGGACTTGCTAATTTATTCATATGTGGAAGATAGTTGAGAAAGTAAAAATTGGCTGTGGACTCACTCCAACTCCACTTCCCAATTTTTATTTTTAAACTTTATCTGCAAGAGTCTTATCACTTACTGAGGAGCAAGTGAATGGTATGAATACTTTCAATACTTTCAGAGCACTTTCAAAGATTTTTCCCATTTCTGTCTTTCACTTTCCTTAGGGAAAATAAAGAATTTCTGTGAATGCTATGTGGAGGTGCCCACATAGGCTCACATATTCCAGAGAAGATCACTGAGTTTATAACACTGGAAATAATTCTTGTTTCCTAATTGCTGTAAGTTTTGCTAGCATTTAAAGAATCCATATGGATGTCTGAAATCTGAAAATTCCACTTGCTGTTTTCTTGTCTTTCTCCTAATTTTTAATTCTGTGTTAATAGTTGGACTGGTAAATTGCAAATGAAAGATGTCCCTGTCCATGGCAAAGAAGTTAGATGGTCTTTAAAATCAACTTAAGAAATGTTGTGATCTCAAGCAACTTTTATATGATCTTAAGATTTCTATATTGGCTTGTAAAACATTGTATTTTTGTTTTGTATTGCAGCAGATTCTGAGAAATACATTACCCAGCTTTACTTATCAGTCATGCAAGTAGCATTCTTTAAAAAGCTGGTAAATGGGGAGCTTAAATACATTGTGACTTGTAGAGCTACTTTTTTCCCCAATCTTGTTGTTCAGTGGTCCATAGCGATTTCAGCCTTGGAAGTTATTTTTTTCCATGAATGTTGTCAGCTATAAAACTCAAGCTATTGACCTATCAGCAGGCTTCTCCCTGAAAACAATTCAACTTCAGAACCCTTTCTTTGAAGGAACTTGACTTCTAACTGGTTTGACCTTCCATTGACTCCCCAGCCTGCTTTTCAGTGAACTGAAATTTCTGTAATGGCAACATCATTAAGAATGCAATTTCTTTTCCCGCTGAAATATTAGCTACATTGGCAAAAGCCTTTGTACAAGTATTTTCATATGTGCAAAAAGCTGCTGTCCGAGGGAAAGCACTGGTGTTACTTCTTGCAGTCGGGTGTTCATGCAGTGATAAAATACCATGGTCGCTGCATTAAATGACTCCACTGGCCTGTCTCTTATGACTAGAAAGGTTTCAATCCAGTGTTGTAATCCTGGCCAGCATTTTAATATTTGTGTGATTTTCTGAAAAATGCAATTGATATGCAAGCCGTATTTTGTTATCTTTTTTTTGTTGTAAACCAAGCTGCTGCTGATTTTTAACTGGAACTGTTGTGTTGCTGTTTTATTACTAGTTTACTCAGCAGCAGCTTACAAAAAGATTATTTTAAATGTAAAAATTATAAGAGAAATGGGATTTATGTTTTGTTATTTAATTTACGTTCCTATTAGATGGAGTAATCAAGTAGACTAAGGCAGTTTCTTAAAATAATGAGATTTTATTTTATCAAAGTGGACATTTGTTTTAAATGAATCATTAATCTTGTAGTTAAAGAACTGATTAAGAACATTCTCTGATTTGCATTCCTTTGTCTAAATTTGATTTAGGACAGAGGCTATTATAAAAGAGGTTGACAAACCTATTTATTATAAAAAATAATATCTCTGGTATCTTATATATCCTTTGCTATTCATCATCTGTGCTCTGTTTTACTTATTGGACCTAACCTTTCAAGCTCTGAGACAAATTGGTTTAATATTTTCCTTTTCAATAACTCAAGAACTATGGGACTAGTCAAATTAATCTGAAATACTCTGCATATTCAGAGGTGTCAGTGAGTGCTCAGAACTCTGGCTTCTGGGGCTCTCCACAGGCCTTTCCTGCCCCTGTTAGCTTTGCTGTGGTGATCACATTCTACACAGCCTAGGCAAGGGCAGACACACTCTGCAGTGCCTGTGCAGGGTTGGGTTTCAGGTGGGAAAAGGCAGCTGCTGTGTGTGAACTTGCTGCTGCCTGGCAGCACAGCCCAGCAGTGCAAGGACCTGCTTTTCCACAGCTGGGGAGCAGAAGACTTGATGTTCAGGGGTGTGAAACTTAAAATATGTGGAATCACTGTAAGAAATGAACTCTAGAAACAGAAATAGTTATAGAAAACTGTCTGTTAGATATTATATATATATATATGTAAAGACTCAGACATTAGCACAGATTTTTTCGCTCCGCTGTTTGAAATCCTTTTTGTCATTCAAGTTTAAGCATGTAGGGAGTTATTAAAGAAGTGCAGTGAGTCACAACTGCAGCAAAACTTGCTTGATGTGAGTGTCCTGTAGTGGGCTGTGACTGGTCACTGTTTCTTCTCTGTCTACCTCTCATCTCTTCAATTGCAGGTAGGGTACTCTGCATTTTCAGGATCAAGGCTTCTGTTTCTATGCAAAAGTGTATGGCTTTTCATGTTTGCCTTTTTATTTTTCTCACTTGTATTTTTCTCTGTACTGTATTACACTGTATTTTTCTATTTGCTTGAAGAAAATAAAAAGTGCAAGAATAATTTATTCTCTCAATTCAGAGGACAGGAACCCACCAGAAGTTTGCAATTTATCTCCGTTCCCCTCTCTCCACTTGCACAGACACATTTCAAAACTGAAGCTTCTGCTTTCATAAGTTTTAGAAAAAATTGACTACTGTCACCCAAAATTAAAGGCTCTAAATATAAAAAATGGCTGCCTTATGAAATCTCACAAAAATGCTGCAAGGAAAGTAAGAAGATTTTAATGTGACTCTAAAGATATCTAATATTTCCATTTCTGAAATATTTCTGAGCAGCCCATAGTATGAAATATTTATTTTTTTCTTAAGCAGTTATCAGTTAAAATGGAAAAAAAATCTTTGTGGTAGCATTTCAGAAACATATCTCTTAGGCAGAATTCTTGTGTAAGAGTTCTAAATGCAAGATTTTGAAATTTAAATGTAAACTAGCAATTCATACCTGTAAATTATTATTTTTTTGTTTGTTATTACTCTGCTCCTTTTGTGACTTCGAAACTTTGCCTCAAGGTCAGGTTAGAAAAGAGTTGTACATAGCCAGTCATAGATTCCTGGAATTCAGTGTTTACAGGCAGAGTTACGAGCATAACTTTGTAAAAGATTCTGATAAAAAGAATGTACCACTCAAATTCTCCTGACCAAAGGAGGATATGGAAGTGATGTTTGTCTGAAAGAGAAAACATCTCCTTTGTGCAAAGCTGTGAACAGTAGTGCATTATAAATCAAGAACTTTCAGGTGGTGGTGCCCCATCTTCTCTCCTTCGTGAACACAGAGACCACTTAACAATGACTGCAGATATTCCATGCAGGACTTTAGAGCTGCACGTTTTCTTTCTTTGGGTATGCCTGGCACATGTTGTCTCAATTGTCTATTTTTTTAAGATGCATTGATAGGTCTGTCATTGACACAAGTTCCACAGGTCTGTTTTAGTTCTGCAGGTGTGTGCTAGGCTGGACTGTGCTTTGTTATACACCCAAATAATGAGATCCCAAAAGCAGAAGAAATGAGTTTTTAAGTCAAGTGGTCAATGAGTATTTCTAAGCTAATTTAATACTTTTTTTTAAGACTAGGCTATTTTGTGATAAAGATAGTCCTATTAAAATTGGACATTATTTTTTATTTAATTAACTTTCAGAGCTATAGGAAACCTGTAGGAGAACTAGGGCTCACCTTCCCTTGGGATGCCTTTCCTAGGGATTCTTCCCTCATGGTGGCTGTGTCTGGGCTCCTTGTTTGAAACCATACACTGAACTGGGACATTTGTGTACCTTGGCTGTAGCTGAGGTTTTGGCTTGCTGGTTATGATTTGGCTGTTGTTAAGTAATGTTTTTTGCTAATTTTTGTGTTGTCCTGATTTTGCTGGTTCACCCAGTGTTACAGTCAAAGCTTAGAACTGGATACCTTTTGTTTGGTCAGTGAGATTCTTTTTTAACTCTTCACTCTTGGTTTCATGTCAGGTAATGATCATTTCTGGTGCTTGAATATCTTGTGTGGAAAGGCTTTATCTGGTACTGTTAAATGCAGGTGGAAGCAGTGTGATATATCTGTGAATCTAAGAACAGCCTGGAAAGCACAAAAGTGAACAGGAAGAGGTTGGTCATTCTCTGCATCCGATTGCAGTGGGCTGCCATAGGATGTGTGGTGATTGGCTATGTCAGGGCACGCAGTGACAATTCCTCAGAATTCATACTCGTGGCAGTGCACTGTTCAACCACTGCTGATGTGACAGCTCCTGGCCCCCTAGCAGAGTGTTTGCTCTCCAGCCAGAAACATGTCCTGTTAGCATAGTCTTAGATTTCAGTTTACAGCCTTCTCATCTTCAAAGATGGCAGTAAACTCTCTTGATGGAGTGCAGAAATGGTGTTCCAGAGGTCAAACTTCCATCTAATCCCTTACTAGCCTTAAGCCACCTAAACTTTTCTTACTCTGGCTCAGAGCTTCATGCCAATGCAACATGCATTATTGGTCTGTTATGGTGTGCTGAAAGAATCTATCTGCTTTAAAAAGAGGGAAAAAAAAAAAAGAAAAGAAAAAACCCTACAAATGGTATCCACCATTTTTAAATTACAGGAAAAATGGTTTAAAAATATCAGGACTTAGACTTTTTTATATGTACTACTTTTCTGTGGTCACTTCTATACACTCACTGGGAATGATTTCTGCATACAGCTGTTTTGTAATATAGAAAGAAATCTTTCTGTAATAGTATCTTTATGATTTCCTGTGAAATAGTTATGAGCAGTATTTTTCTACTTTCCTACATAATGATGCATTGTGGATTTCTTCTAAGAGTGCACTTTAGCAAAATATAATTGTGTTTCAGATTTCAGGCAAGATCAATAATTTGGAAGCAGTGGTGGAAGCTTTTAAAATCTTGCAGTAAGCATCTCAAATATGGAAATATGTTTGGAGAAAAAGGGAATAAAATCAGGAAAAAAAGCAGGGAACTGATACTGGTAGGTGTGAGTCTTCATTGGGAAGGGAGAAAAGAAACCTGGGGCAGCAGAGGGAGACAAGTTGAGATCTGAGGTTTCAGTGCATTTGGAGCCACTAAGCGTGACTGTCTCAGCACCTGTGAATAACAGTCTGCTTTTGGGAGGAAGGGGTGAGGGATTGTTGGTTTAGAACTAAATTCTGGCAATGGTTCTCTGCAGAATAATACGTAAGGAAAGGATCAACAGTGGGATGAAAGACTAGCCAGGTGGATTGCTGGTTTTTGATCCATAAAGTTAAGTTCCTAGGCCAAACCTGAAGGATATAGGGTGAAAAATGCCTTCCTGAGGATATAGGTATACAAACAAGAAATGCTCAATAAGCTGCCTGCAAAGCTTCTAATGTCTAGGTTTGAACTGTATGAGAAGAAAATCTCCTGCAGGATCTGTGGAATTGGCATTGTTCTGTTGAATAAACACTGCCGTGCTGGTCTCAACTGGAGTCTCAGATGCTTCTGCAGTCCTATTAAAACTATATTTTCTGATTGACTGACTTCTTTTTCTAAGTAAATGTAAATGTTTTTGACTGAGAAAAGCTCAGACATTTATACAAAAATGTGGAAGATATTTCCATTTCTTGGGAAGTAAGATTAAAGAGAAAAAAAGATTTAACTTATAATGTCGTTTCGTGCCTTACTAAATTTCTTCCAGTGTATATATCCTCCTTCTTACAGTAAATTTAATAGAACAGAAATGGTTCATTATCATGCTGGGCAATGTCTTACACAGACTAATGTACACATACTGATTATTCTAAAAACCATCCACAGTTCCTGATTTCGATTAGTATACTTGCTGGTGAATCTGATTGCAGGGAACATTTGCATTTGTTTGGAGTTTTGGAGCTCAAACATCCTAACTGCAATCTGCAAATTGGAGAGGCTTAACGTATCACTTAAATATCATGTGTGTTTTAATTACAGAGTCTCCCCAATTTACTCTGATGTTGTGAGATTATGGGACTATTTAGGATCTCTGTATTATCTCTGTTCCTTTAAACTCTTATCCAGCTGTTCATGCAGAAATGCTTGTGCCTTTCAGGGTGAATTTTATTTATTTTTCTTAGTTTTGCTTTGTGGAATCCAGCCTCTGAGATTTTTCGATATTTGTGAAAAGCATCTTTGTTTCAATGGTAAATTGTTTTGTTCTGACCTATCTGGGGATTAGTATATTTTCATTCTTCTCTTGGTGTATTGAAAAGAAAAAAATAAGCTTTTATGGCAAAATATGCAATTAAGGGGTAAGCAGTTAATTTTCATTATTTATTCCTTCAAGTGAAAAATGTCCTCAATGTATTTTGTCATTAGGATCTTTGCACAGATCAGGACTACACAGACACCTATGAATAATACTTGATCTATAATTGTGCATTTATTTATCACATGAATCACACCGGCCTGATTTTTTTGGTTTTGGGTGGTTTTTTCCTCTGGAAATGAGTTTTTTTATCCTTAGGCCACTACTTTCTCCTTTTTCATCGTCATCCAATATATCAGCATATAGGCAGTTTATTGGTCATCATTGTTTACTCTCTGGGAAAATATTATATGTGTGCAGTGGGCACAAAATTCCTCAGTAAATGAACTAGATGTGCTATTGCTATTTTCTCCTGTAAATCCAGACCCGCTGGAACAAACCTCAAATGAAAGTTCCATGATCAAATCTGCACAGAAAAAACCTCTGACTTTTGTCTGCCAATTGCTATTATAAACAGGCATGCTGAGAAGCCAGAAGGCTGCATCAGGAAAGTGCTGGTTTTCTATTCAGTGGCTGGTCTTCTGCAGTGGGAGTCCTGGATAATCATTCTAGTGCATGATTTTCTCTTTTTGATGGAAGTTCAGAATTCTGCTTTATTATCCAGTAAAGTATATTAAGTGTAAAATAATTCTGTATTGAAATAGAACGTTTCAAAGGTATTTGATAGGACAGCTGCAGTAGTGTAGCTAAGAAATAAAACATGAATTGAACTGATAAGGAGGAATTGTGCCCTTTAGTTCATATTATGGCATGACAAGTGTCAGGCCTCTAATGCATCAGTCTCCTTGTTTTCATGGTTTACAATTTACAGGGCCTCAAGAACATTGGTTAGCTTTTATCCCTTATTTGAACAGGATGAGTTTCAATGCCCTGAATACTTGCATGTTGTTCTCTGTTGGCCGTCAGGCAAGCCAGAGCATGTGACTGGTTAAGTCTGTGTGTCAATGCTGGCTTATGGAACTGGTGTGGAAGTCAGTGGAGGTTTGAAAATTGGAGAGTGGTGGGGATTTTGGTGTTGTTTTCTTGTTTTGGGTTTGTTTTTTTTTTTTTTTTTTTTTTTTTTTATCTCACTGCAGAGACTTCTGAAACAGGGAAAATAAATATTCAGAAAACACTATATTTTTCTATTATTCTTAGTAAATACATTAATGCATCATAAATATGCCAAACATATATGTTTTTTAATTTAAGTAGCCATAGGAAAAAGTGCATATTGTCTTAAGTGTGAAAATTAAAGGTGTTGCAACTATTCAGTAGTTGTAGTATGAGTGCCTCAGAGTTGCACAGCAGTTATGTTCCTCATCTGCCAGGAACAGGTTCACACATGCTTACTTGTTTTATGAACATAAGTATTTGATTTTCCAGGCAGTCTCTTGGGAGATTAGACTTGGCCACAGCAGTAGCCTTAGAAAGATTTCTTGATCTCCTTGCATTTGGTAAGTGTTAATATGGATCAAGATAAAGACTTGTTTACATAGTACATGTGTATTTGTATCTTACCTTAAAACTGAAAGCAGAGGTTACAGCAGCCCAACTAGCCCTGGATTTTTCAAGCATGTGCTGGCCTGATGCCTCTCTGTAATGCATATTTTTAGTAATTTATCTTTTTTCACCTGTCAGGGAAATCTAGTAAAGATGGTTGTACCCGTGTCAAGTGCAAAGATCATATAAAGTGTCAGTACAAAGCTTAGAACAAGTTTGTAAAACCATTGCAAAATATCACCTTTGCATTTTAGAATTCTCAGTATGTGACTGGAAGTCTTCTGGCATGTTTCTCAAGTCTGTTCTTAGTGATATGCTGTCTTTGCAGCATGTCTGACATGCAGACATGTCTCTCATGTTCACCTAAGCTGCCACTCTGGTCATTCTTAGGAGTGCTTTTGTGCTCTCAGTGATTTCCCAGTGCTCTGACTCCCCTGACAAAGGCCACAGCAAATGGCGACTTCTGCATGTGACCTGTGTCTGTGGCCCTTTTAGTAACTGTAGGGCTATGCAGATTGGACGAAACTCCCTCGTGAGACCCCACCTGCATTACTGTGCCCAGGTATGGGGTCTTCAACACAAGAGTCACCTGGACCTGTTAGAGGAGGTCCATGGAGGAGGGCATGGACATGGCCAGAGGTATGGAGTACCTCTCCTTGAAGACAGGATGAGAGACCTAGGGTTGTTCAGCTGCACAAAGAATTAGCTTTGGGAGACCTTACAGCAGTCTTGCAGTGCCTTGAGGGGGCTTATAAAAGGGAAAGAGAGAGGGCATTTGTATACAGGCAGATAGTGACAGGACAAGGGACAGTGGTTTTAAACTGAAAGGGGACAGCTTTAGTCAGATGTCAGGAAGAAATTTTTTTACCATGAGGGTAAAAAAATGAGATATTGTATTGATTGCCATGAGATATTGTAACATGTTGCCCAGAGAAGTTTGGGATACCAATCCCTGGAAGTGTTCAAGGCTCTGAATAGCTGGCTCTAGTGAGTTGCATCCCTGCCCACAGCAGGGGTTTGGAGCTAGGTGATCATTAAGGTGTCTTCCAACCCAAACCTTTGTGATTCTCTACTAATTATTTGGGATAGTAATACTAATTATTTGGGAAAAGGTTCAGTGCCATTTGGGCATACAAGACACACTATCTTGTTTGCAGTCCCAAAGTTCAAATTCATAGAATTAAGCATTTTTCAATATTTTATTTGTGAGAACTCACAAGCTCTGTAGAATAAGCATGAGATTATTCATATGTAGAAAATTTATCTCAACACTTTCAATTAGACTTTAGACATATAGTTAAAGTGCCTCAATACTTCAGTGGGTTGAGCATCATATAATCTTTCAAGCATTCAAAGATAAATCTGCCAAAACACAATGTATTTTCCTTAAGCTGTGCAATTAGGAATTTCTGTTTTGTTGTAGTGTTTAAGCATTGGCAGACTTTACAGGAAATATGTTTTTAAGGTGTGTTTTGTGGCCTATTCACCTTACCTTAATATGAAGTCCCATTTTGTATACATAAGGATTGAAAATCACGTGTTTTGTTGTAAATAAACTGCAAACTTTATTGTTGTCCAGAGTACCATGGAGAAGAAACTGTTGCATGTTTAACTCCCCAGCCTACCTCCTACTCCTTCTCTGGAATGCTGAACTTTTGTTTCCTGCAGCCAGTAACACTAAGAATTGATATCTATAAGGCAGTATTCCTTCCAAGTGTCTCATAGTTCATATTCACAGTCCTTGCTACAATTGCAGATTAAAGGCAAGCTCCCTCTCTCCCCTCAAGGATTTCTAGAACTGTGACTTATATTACTTGCAGTTTTGAATGGTAATAAGTCTGATAGGTTTTATTCCTAAAAGAATGATTTAAGGGAAGTAGTGATGGTAATGAGCTGATAGCTCCACCAGACATCAAGTGAAAACATATGCATCTAGTTCCAGTCATATGAGCTTTTACGAAATAGAAATGTTGCAGGGGTTATAGAATGAACAATATGCATGGAGGTGCTGTTAACTATTCAAGATACATCGACTGAATATACTCTGAAATAATTTAGTGACAAAGGATACTTCTAATTTTGTTGGTTTGTTTTTTTTTTAAACCAATATTGTATAAGAAGTCATAAAAATGTTGTTTGAATGAACAACAGTTATTTATAATTCCTCGAGTTTGCTGAGGAAATAGAGTAATTCCATATATGTCCATAAATATTTCTGTGATAAATTTTTATTTTTTAAAACTTTCTTGATTATTATTCAATTCACTTTGAACATTGGTATTTAAATTTTGCAGCATTTACTGCCTTAATTTAGGATGTCATTCTGAGAGTACCACTCCCAGTTTTCAGGTAATTAGTTTTGCTTTATTTCAACAACTTTTAATTGTGATATGGCATCAAATATAAACTTTGCTTTGGCTTTCTTTTTATTTTTTTTTTAAATTTCTTTTACTAAATACAGACTTTTTTGCTTGCTGTTGTTCAGTAGGAGAAAATGGGTGTCAATATTCACACATTCTTTCTCTTTTCTTGAAAACATTCTCTACCAGGGGTATATGTATAATCTTGATTTTTTTGAGAAATATCTACGTAAAAGAATAGATAATTATGTTCTCCTAGGGAGATGTATAGTTTTTACAACAGGGAGGGAGAATCCTTGGCCATAAGGATTTCATCTGTGTTTCCACATTTTTTGAAATTGTAATGCACTGTATATTTTATAAGGTTTGGGAATCTTTATTACTTTATTGCTTTATTATTCATTACAGTGAATGTATGCCAACCTTAATACCTTGAATGTGTTTTATCATAAATAATTACTTTTTCATCCCATTTTTCAAATCATTACTTGTACCATAATTTATCACTGTTTTTGAATGGTTTATTACTATTTTGAATGATATGTTGTGGCAGAGGTTTTTTTCTTCAAAGATATATTGGCATATTTCATGTTTTATTCCGTGATTTCATTGAGGCTGACTCACTAATTCATCCTTCTTGTGTTGTGTCCTGTTTTATTTCTGCTGGTGTCAATAACAGTAACTTTATTTTACCTCACTTGGTATAATTTTTCTATTATTTGGTATAATTTGCAGTGTAAGAATTATTTCGTTAAAAATTTTGAAGGCTTATGTGTAAGAGAAAATAGTATGGGGCAATTCAGGTATCACTTGTGCAGCTTGGTAGAAGTTCACCCTGTATATCTGGTGAAGAATAGTGAGCATGCAATAATTTATTCAAGTTTATGATGAGCACAGGGTGCCAGTGAGTAAAGGCAAATAAAAACCTGAAGGTCTGAATCAATACCACTGAAATGGGAAAATTTACATCAAGTTCTTAGATCAGTCTTAATGGAAATGCAGCAGTCAAGTATTGGTAATCTTGACATTTCAGCTAGCATGTGGAGACATACCTTTCATTACTGTAATTTTGCACAGGCTTGCAAAAGCAAATCCTCAGATCTTTTTGGGAATGCCTTTTATAAGTTACTGAGAATACGGTTGCTTATCCTGTAGGTAAATTCTGTTAAGCTCAGATCTTTTTGGGAATGCCTTTTATAAGTTACTGAGAATACGGTTGCTTATCCTGTAGGTAAATTCTGTTAAGCTCAGAGTTTGCATGTGGACCACAGAGTGAGCTCCATATGGCTGTCCAGGTGACGTAGATTTTGCCCTCTAAAATGTTGTTCAATATTTTTCTCAAATACTTAATTGGAAGGAATTTTTTACATTATTTTCTTTGTGTGAGAGAATAATATTTTGACTGAAAATGTACTTATTTTTGTCCTCTTTTGTTCTAAAATTAAAAAAAAAAGAGTTGAGTAACATGCAAATCTTAAAACTATTACAGTTGTTATAATTTTTATGGCATTGTACTTCACAGGCAGTGGTGCAACACAAAGAATATATAAATGATTTTCAAAGCATCACATAAGAACTTTGTATTAAAGGTAAAAGAGTTTTCTAAGTCAGTAGTTAAAGGTCATTTTCATTTGGTCATTCTTTACCTTTTCTTTTATATTTCTAGAGAATGAATCCATTGTATTCTCAATCCTTGCAGAAAATAAAATTAGGGGTCTTAGATATTATTTTTTTTATTCTATATACCTATTTCGTTCTTTAAGCTCCACTTACCCTTTCTGTGCACCAGATAATAAATTATTTGAACTGCTAAAGATGTGGTTTTGATTTATTTTTTTTTTTAAACTCAAAAGTGCACAGAACTTGTGGGGAAATAGAGCAGCCTGTAAAAATTTATCTGGAAATACTATTCCAACTCAGGAATCATATGTTGACCTATTCAAGGTTAATTTCTCACATAAATGACCTGTAAGAAGTATCTGAAAGTCAAAATAAGGTAGCCTGTCTAGGTAGTTACCTTGACAGTTATTTTTATAAATGAGACTGAAATGGGCAGAGAGACTGACAAGGAGTCATTTCTGTCTGTCTGCTCTCTTTTTATTTGCTGCATGAAAATCTCAAAATGTCTTAGGTCCATTATGGAATAATGTGGGAAGTGATTACATTCTAAATAGGCATGACGAGTCATGAAAGCCAGTTCTCTTCAAGCTCTATTAAATGTAACCAACTTTGAGGGTTTTTGTTTTGTTTGTTTGGTTTTTTGTATGTACAGAACCTGGTTGACTTGTAACCAAGAGTAAGTAAGTGTTCTATGCATATTTGTGTCCTAGCAGTGTGATTTAGCAGAATGAGAACGGATCAGCAGAAACCTGACTCCTTACTTCATCCACCTTCTACAGGGTGATCTGGAGCTTCTGTCAAGGTAAGAGCTTTAAAATGCAAACAGTCCCATTTTAGTAATGTGCAAAGAAGCCTCAGTTAATTTGGTTGAGGGTCTGTTTTTGTAATTATCAAGAAAGATTTGCCTTGATCATGATATTGTTTTGGAGAATGTATGATTTTTTTGCAAAGTTGTCTTCCATTTAATATTTTCTTTGTTCATTGTTTTAATTAATTTTTTTTGTTATTATGGGATATGTCCCTTTAACATAACTCAAGTAAATGCCTTTTGCATGGTGTATAAATACAGAACTTGAAAAATCTCTACAGGTCGCTACTGCTATATTAATCCAGCTAAAACTGATAAGAAAAAAAATTGATACAGAATTGTCATACTGATGGTGAGATCTGTAGGAGTCTTCTGTGTGTTTTTGTTATGGGATATACCGGTTATATTGCTATTTCAGAAAAAGTTATTTTCTCATCAAACAGCTTTGAGTTTATGGACTTTTCCTGGAGGAAGGCTCCTGTGGATATCCTGCATTCCTTATCTGAAGTATGGCATTGAGCTCCTGTGTCAGGTATTTGCAAAAAGACCCATGCTACCTTCCATGAGACCTTCCATGCTACCCCAATAGCTTTTATTTAAGAAAAAAGTTTAACTAATCTCTTGCAGAATCCTTCAGTGATGTATGGATAATGATTTGGTGGGGAAGGAGTACAGGAAGGAGGGCCAAGCTGACTTGTGATTGTTTCAGTCTCTTGGATAGTCTAGTACTTCCCATCAGGCATTTAGTGTATTATAGCGGTATATGGTTAGATTACAGAGCTAAGTTTTTATAGTAGCTATCAACCTTTATTTTCCAGTTAAAAAGGGGAAAATTCATTTCATTAAACAGTAGAATGTAGAATATAAAATTTAAGAACCTTTTTTAATTTTTCATAGTGACTCATTATAAATGAATGGATATGGAAAGGCAGGAGTTGAAAAAATTCACCCTTTGGCAGTTTCTTTTCAGGCTTCTCTTGTTCTTTTTCATGGAAGATTCTAAAAAATGTGAAGTGTTCTAAGCTTTGTTTTGTGTCTGTTATTCCTAGTAGTATTGATACCTGGTTTATATTCATACAGATAATTTATTCATATTCACCTGTAGGTCATTTTGTATGCTGTCACATGCAGTGGAAAATGTATACGACTGATCCACTGAATGTTAATTTAACAGAATTGTGGGGTAATTCCGTTTGGAAGGGATCTCAGGAGGTTTCTAGTACAACCCACTGTTCAAAGCAGGGTCAGTCCTCAGGTCAGCCTGGGCTGCTCAGGGCTTGATCCAGCTGGATCCTGAAAACCCCCAAGGCTGGAAACTGCACAGCCCCTTTGGGCAGCCTGTTACAGGGAAAAAACATCAGGCTGGTCAGGCATGATTTATCCTTAGTAAATCCATGCTGGCTCTTCTCAATCACCAAGCTTGGCACGTACTAAGCAATATGAAGGCTAAATAACTTCTCAAGTGCATGAAATGTGACAGATTTGTTAAGCCATTATCCTAGCGAGTAATTTCAGAGGAACCTTGGTGTGCGTTGGAAACACAAATGGAAACATTTTAAAGGTCTGGTGGGTACTATTGACCTTGTATCCTTTATCTCAGATTCATAGTTTCTCCATGTCTTTGCATTTAATTTCTGCTTCTGCTGTATAAAGTCCTGGGCACAAAGGAAAGTGGAAAAAAATTTTATAGTATTTTTTTTCTTACTTCAGAATGTGAATACTGATTTTTTTTTTTTTTTTGTAGTTACTTCTAAAATTTCTGTCAGTGTTTTGTCATTCTGAAATGTCTCTGAGCCACTGAAAATATTTTACTTGGTACTGCAGTAAAAATAATGGATATTTTAAGAAATTCATGGTTGTGCAACTGATAAGCCTATCTAAAAGTGTGAACCTTCTTTGCTGTTAAGCAAGAAGCTGTTGACTGTAAATGTAGCAATACTTCAGTGAGTATCTCCATTTAATCATCTGTCAGTAAGTTTATATTAGAGGAAATATTAGAGTTGCTTAACAGTACAAAACTTTCACTATCCTATTTTTAATGTCACATTCTTTCCTATTCCTTGTGGTTTTATGACACAGGCCAACATGACATGATATGACATGACTAGACCCAAACTCGAACAGTGACATATTCTGTTTTCTAGTCAGATTGTTCAGGCCTCATGTCTCAAATGGGACAGACACCCACTCCAGAGCTGAATGTAGATGTACTTTACAGCCTGACTGTCTGAGATATGTGGCCCATAGGTAGAACTAATTTTTTAAATATGTTTAAGGAAGGAATTAATGAAAATAAATTAATTTTAAGACCTATTTGGCAATGGATTCTGTTAGCTATTGTCAGAAATGAGAAAGAAGGTAAAGGAATGATCTGTGGTAAATGCTGAGGCAATCTTGAATAGAAAAATTATTCAGCACAAGGTCTTTAATAAGTGTATTTCTTTTCCATTTGATTTAAATATTCCATAAATGTTAAATTAGTCTAAATAAAGTCTGAAAAAAATGTGGGACATAGAAGGTTTAAATATAGTAGATCTATTGTAGCTGCCAAATCAATTCTATGCAACCAGAAGTGCTTAAGTGTTTCTTTTTCACTCTAGCTGAAAATTGTATTTGTTGGATGCATTAAAGAACAACTAACCAAAAATAAGATTATTTCTAATGTAGTGTAGTATAGTAGTGATAACTGTGATAAAAAAGTGACTCCTGGAGTCAACCTTCATTCATTAACATGTAGTTAATGAGCTAAGTTTTATTACACCAATAAAAATGCTTCCAGTTTATAGAAAGAATTTATATTTCATAGAAAATAGAGTGTATAAACCATATTTTGTAGATGCTTAATGAGAAGTGTTTATATCGTGATTCTATATTTTGATTGAGTATGAATTCTCCCATCCCGTTTTGGACAGAGGAGTTTGCCCATTATGCAGTTAAATGAAATAACTGAAGAATATAGGAGTTACAGGGTGGTGGCAATGTTATTACTGTGCCTAATATATCTTACAAGACCCTGAAATGCTGCCTGTGGGGCATATTCCTAAGGATGCATTTTCACAACTGTAACTCCACTTTTTATGTGTCTTGCCAATTTTAGCTTTAACATGTTTAGTTGGCTTTTGATTTCACCAGTCCGTTTCAAGAGTGCAATGAATTCTGGAGCTAATACACAAAAAAACCCACAAAAACATACTTGTGAACAAAGCCAGATAAATTACAAAGTCAACAGGGGTTTTCAGTTACCAAGCTGTTTGGGTATTGTAGTCAGACGTTCATCACACAATGCTTGCTTATATTAATTGTTTTTATTTGGTTCTCTCCTCAAGATTTAAAGAATGAGAATGAGTGGCTTATATGGTTCTTGAAATTACTTTTTTTTTGTGTAAAAAATTGGGCTAGAAGTTGAAAATTTGAGAGCCTCTATTTTCTGTACAAATGAATGTATTTGAACAAGGAAAAGGGTGATTATGGTTTGCATAATCCTCTGCCACATCGATGTTACAATGCAAAATAGTATTTGAAGTTCTTTAACTTCTTTAGGACTAAACTTATGACTTTGTAGAGTTATGTCTAATGATCCATCATTAATAATAAACATTTGAGCAGCCTTAAGGCTTGATTTTTAACTCATGGAGAAAAAAGACTGTTAAAAAATAAGCTGTAAAAAGGTAATTCAAGTAATATAAAATTGTTCTCAGATCCAGATCATTATTTTATTCTGGTCTTTTTAATAATTGAATTTTGTATTATATCACTCTTTCCATTTCAAAGGTAGCTGAAATGAACCAGAAAGAAGAGCCCTAGTTGTCATCTTAGTACCTATTTCCCCCCAGCCCCATGCTGTTTCTTGCTAACTTCTGGCTAAATTCCAAGGTTACAATTACATTGTTAGAGAAACAGAAGTGTCCTGTCAGTCAGCTATTAGCAAGAGATACCAGAAATAAAAAAATGTATGTATTTGTACTTACATATTGGATTATGGAGCAGAAATCATCTGTAGCATTCAAGACTACAAATGCATACACTGACCTTTATTCTTCCTCATGAAAGAAGCAACTATGTTCTCTTAAAATAAAACAAATCCCCCAAATGCTTAACTGATGTGACCACTGGTATTTTATTAGGTCTATTCCCTCTGCTATGCTGTCTTTTCTCAAGATACTGGTTTTTTGCACTGTGAATCTCTTTCCAGGGAAACAGGGAGAAGGAACTTGAAAAAAAATAGCAAGGCTAGTCTCTGAATTGGTTTTGCCACTTCTTTTCAGAAGATTTGTTGAGATGGCCCCAGAGCACCTGTTACCTTGCCAACCATAAATTAAATGTATTCAAGTTCTTCTAGTGGTAAATGAAGAGCTCAGTGGCTGTTCCATCAGTCTAGATCTCTAGTGCAGTGGCCAGGTATGCAGTGATCACTACTTCTGTGAGGATAACTCTCTCTTCCTATAAAAACCACCTGCACAGAGCCCATAGCAAAATTTTTTTTTCAAAGGCAGAAAAACTGGCAAACTTGAGCAGAAGAAGTCATGGGCATAGGGATGAGTGTAAAAGGAAGGATGAGTGTAAAAGGAAGGCTTCTGTTGAGATGAATGGACAAATTGGCCCCCTTAAAAGTAGATGACTTTGAAACATATGACACATGCTGCCTGCTTATATATCTTACAATGAAGACATTTAATTCAGATGTGGTTTAAATGACCTAAATCTAAGCCCTTTATGCAAAATCAGACATTACTAAAAACCAAAATTAAACTCGTGTGAGTAAGACCTTATAAGAAAAATTACAGTAAAGTAAGCAGGCGTGATTGTAATTAATTTTTTTTTTTATTAGTAAGAAAGTTCAGCTAGATCATGAATACAGGTTGTTTATTTGTTTGCTTGGTTTTTCTGAGGAATTAAAACTATGTTATGTTGAATCTGTCATTCACTTTGAATAATCAGTTTTTTAAAAAATACATTTTTGTACTTTGTTCATTGAGCCACTGAGTGCTGTTCTTTTAATGAGAATTTTGATGTGTGTTTCCCTGCAACTCCCCCTTTCCATGTTATTTACTGTGAGAATGTGACCTTATTCTGGGTCATGATTCAGTTTAATCTTTTGGTATGATTTTTATCATGGAAGACAGGACAATATGTAATAGATCACAACATGAACAAGGTTATTTTCATGAAAATTATTTGCTGTAATTTTTCAGTAGCATGCTAGTAAAGAACCTTTATGGTTGCCATTAACCCTGAGTAGAGGTTATTTTATCCTTCCTCAATTGCTGAAAGGGCTTTTAATGAAAATAAAGCCTTCTGCCAGGAGAAACTAGAAATTTCTGTTCATAAAAAATGCTTAAAAGTCTGATAAACTCAGACTAAGAGTAAACATGAATGATGTGTATAGTTATTATGTTACTGTTATTTATGGATAAGGGTTGATGGACAAAACATTTCTCATCTGTTTTTTGTACTATCTAAATTGGGCCTTGCAGACCTCTACATAAATATCTAAAACAAAAGCCTGCTCAGGCAGGCAGGTGTAGGAGAACTATTGTTCTTATCAGATAGCCATACATTTTAAGAAATTTACCTTCTAAGTCCAGAATCTAGGCCTATCTCTGCAGATGCACTGTAAATATTCTGCCCCACCAGAAGAAGCATTTCCTTAAGCATTTAAAAATGTCAGAAGTATTTTTAATAATTAACAGAAGTCTGTGAGAAAATGAGAAATGTGAACTACCTAGACTTTTTCCGGTATTGACAGCCCAGATGTTACAGGAAATAAGAGAGATTTTACTGGCTTCATTGGTCTGCTCTGATCCATCAAAATCTCTGTAGAGGAAACTTATGTTGATTATGAGTCTAATTACAATTCCTTTTTAGAAATCTAATTGCTTGTAAAAGGTACAAGAATGAGCAAGTAGGAGGTTGCTACCCTCTGTACATGTTGGGTAAAATTCCAGCTGGCAGGGCACTGCTTTCCTCATCTCATTTATCCTCTGTGTTTTTAGCCTTGATGTGAGTATAATAGAAGCTTCTTTTATTTTCAGCCTTATCTGGGTTCCATATTCTCTGGGAATTATTCCTGGTCTACAGAGATGTAAGGGAAAGAAAAATAGTACTGTAATCCTCTTTTGAAAGAATCGGGGTCTTTTGGATAATTATATATATATATATCTATATAATTGGCAGCTGATTCAGATTCACTGGAGGGCTCTTTTTCTTTCTGAGCCTAGAATGTGGCCAAATACAAATCTCTAGGAATAAAAAGAATCTGTGGGATTGAGAACAATGAGGTTTTAAAGGTGAGAGTGGTTCTGAGGTTATCCCTCCCTCAGGTATGAATGGCCTTAATATTTTCATGTGGAAGGGTCTTTTACCAAAACTGAGATAGCACTGCAGACTGAAGGAAACAACAGAAAAATCCCGTGAATTCTGCCAGAACTGAGATTAGTGCCATGGGTTATAGAAGACCTTCATGATGGTAAGACCATTCTCTTTCAGAAGTATCTATGACTGCACAGCTTATTGGAAAACTAACAACAGAATTTTGAACAGAGGTAGTGGCATAAGTACTGTTTGTGGAACCTTAACCTGGGACCAGCAGGCGTTTCCCAGAGGAAGGAGCTGTCAGGGAAATTTCCTTTGGCAATCCCCTTTGGCAGACTTTTTCTGGATTTATGCATACTGTAGCTCTGGGTTCTCTTTGGAAATCTCTCCCAGACAGCCTTAACTAGATGATCAGATGAGTTTTTACAATGGACCAAGAGCCATAACTTACAGAGAAAGGTTTCAGGGGAAATTTCTTCTGTCAGCCTTCTTCTTTGGCAGGTCTTTTATCCTTACTTATACTGCAGCTCTAGGGTGTGTGGTTTTCTTAACCTTAATTCTATGTCTTCATCTAATCCTTAACCCAAGACCTATAAAAATAATTTTCTGCAGCTCCCATCTTGCTTTGGCAGCCCCTTTTCAGCCTTACTTGGCAGCTTTAGGCTTTCTTTGTTTACAAACTATAAAAAAAATTGTAGGTCTTAATGACAGTTTATGACAGTGTGTTTGGCAACTTTTACTCTTTTAGGAAAATGTATCAGTCCTTCATTGTTGTGCTGAATGTGCTGTAAATTCATATGCTGCATGCTGAATAGGCATGCTACTCTTCTCAAATACTTACATAATTTAGTTTGTACTAAAATTCATTCTGAGGGGAGGTAGTTACTTTTATGGTATGGAATGAATGGAAAGATCTGTCTAAACTCCTTCAGATGAACATATGTGGTATCTGAAAGTCTGTTTAAAGACTGTGTAAAGAAGATTGTCTTCTATCACCTAACTGCTGTATTCTCTCACTCCCCTAAAGTAATTGAAATACCTAATTTTGTAGATGTTGCATCAATGATTCATACAGAACCAGAGTGCATAACAAGGATATAAGCACTTCCTATATTTTACTTCAAGGAGGAAGTGATCTCTGGTGATTTGAGCGACTATCACTGTTACACTTATTTTAAAAGCAGGTCCAACTACATTTTAAACTGGAAATTTATTAATATATGATACCTTTCACTCGAGCAAATTTTCTTCTCTGTGTAGGGGGAAACGAATCACCTTTGCTCATTAGGCACATGCAGAATGTAATTTCATATGGTATAAATGTTTACTGGCAGATTTTGTAACATTGGCTGGGATCATAAAGTCCACAACACAATTAAAGTGGCAAGAGTTTAACAATCCCCCTGGTTTATTGCTTAAAACATAACCTGACGATATTTCAGAAATTCATGAGGTTTTCAAGTGCTGGGGATAAAAAAAGTAGTATGATAAAGCTATTTAATCTTGAAATATTCAGGAGAGGAAGAATACTAACCCATATGAAGGTGACTCTATTTTGGTAGGAAAAGGCTTAAAAATATATATGATCAAGGTCTAAAAAGTAATAGCTTAGGAGGAAAGTGATGACAAGCAGAAATGTTACTCACAAAATTCTATGGTTCTCGAGTTAAGGGGCAGTCCCTGAAACCACTATGAGATCAGTATGAAATAGGTATGTTTTTATGCAGAATGTAGAAATTCTGAAATTTCTCACTCCAGGAAGTTATGGAGTGGCAGAGTTTGAGACAAACTTTAGCTGCATGGAATGTAGGATGTCACAATAGAATCTTTTACATTCTTAAATGTCAGTCAGCTTCACTTATGTTCTGGTTTGTTTTTTTCTTGATTAAAGAAACACCTTTACTGATAACACCTATCAAAAATTTCATCAAAATAAAGGCATGTATTTTAAAAATAATGAAGACTCTAATAAGATTTTCAATTTCTTTTTTTAAGCTATTAAAATGGAATCTTCCATTTATGATCCTTTTCCTCAGTAAATATTGGAAAATCAACATAAGTGTTTCATTCTCCTATTCTTACACACCAACGTCAGCAGTCAGATAATCTTGTTGTTCACCAGGGTCTTGCCTTGGATTTCTTACAGAGGCTTCATGATGGTATATTTTAGAAGAGACCTCTAAATATGAGGCAGCCAGCTAGAGGTCCCCTGGAGGAGTATGAATGTCTTAAGCCTATTGGAAATTCTTTCTTATTTTTCAGTAAAAAACAAGTCAAAATTTTAAAGATAAGGAAACATGTATGTTCTAGACCCAGACAATTAGCTGTAAACAGAAAATTACTGAGAAATATTTTTGGTAAATTCTCTTCATGTAGTTTGCAAGTGTTGATGATGGAGGCTAATTAGAACATTAAGGGGAAAAGGATGGTGGTTTTTCTACCTAGAAAGGGATTGAGCTGTTCAGAGGAAGTTGCTCCAGAAAACTGACAAAGCCTCCTCTACCATTAGGAAGGAGAAAACTTAGGATCCATCACCTTTTCTTCCATACTCTGAGCTTATTAAGTAGCTCTTTTCCACTTTCATCCTATGCAGGACATTATAGGTGATTTCTTCGCAAGGATTATATTGTGCAAAACTAGCATGCATGCTTTTCTATGTCCACTAAAAATAGAATAGTATTGGTTGTAGATTTTTTGAAAAGAAAATATCAGAGTCATTGCATACAGCATCCCAATTTAAATGATGGCACTGCAGTTTTTCACTTGTAATAGTTTTCTGTGAAAACTTGTTCTGCTAAAGGCTCTGCTGTTGACAAGATGATCTCATTTCTCTTTTTGTGGAAAGAACTTTCAAAAGCTTGATTTAATAGAAAACAATACTTATTCTGCTAGCACTAGGGGTTTAGAGAGGATTTTATTTCATTTTTCTTTTCCCAAAGTAAATATTTCCCTCAGAGTAGTGGAGTCCATTCTGAGATCAGCAGCAGAAATTGAGATTGTGTTTACAGCAGAACCAATAAGGAGCTTGTCTGTAATTTTGTATCCAATCACTTCTTTGGATTTTAGCTAGGAGGAAATAATTTTTGACTCAAAGATATTCGTATGATATGCACTATGACTCTAATTATCTTTTTAAAGTTCCATTTAAACATAAAAGCAAGGGTAATCAAAAATATTGGAAAGAAAGTCTTCTTTGCAAGAACACAGAACTTTATTTCTACCTACAAGAAAGGATTAAGAAATTAGAAGATTTTAAAGATAAGATTTCTTCAGTCACAAACATGATCTCTGCTTGCCTCCTCTCCTTCTCTTACATGGAGAATAGCTTTGGTTGTTTTTTTTTTTTTTAATCTCACAAATGTTTCCAGTAAATGAATGGACATTTACATATGATGTTAAAGTAAATTTCCTGAAATTTTATTTAAATTGACCTCTGGTATTCAAGATAAACCAAGGAAAATATTTAAGTACAGATTAGATTATGTTTATTTATTTAATATAGAGGTAGATTTCCCTGCTTCATTTTGTGTGGTTTATTCCCTACCCTTTGATAGTATTGTTAGCTTATGCTTCAATTAAGTTCTAGGAAATACCCTGTATTTAGACTTGCAAGTATATCTTCCCAGAAACCTGTTAATTGCAGAGTGATGTCTCTTTGTGGTGAAAGCATATTGATTTTCCATATTTTTGCCATCCTAAATTAACTATGTGTTTCAGAAACGGTCATACTTGTTATATAATTATGGATTACTAGAAATAATTAAGAATTGGTTTATGTACTGGTAAACAGGATATAATGTAAAGTTTTCTACTCAAACTGTGGTACATTTTAAAGTTTCTTTTCATTGTTTATGTAGTAATTGATTTCAGATTTTCTGTTTGTTTTCCCCTAGGTTGCTCCTGATGATATAAGTTTCAGATTTGTTTTACACAGAATGTCCATCTTTGATGAAAATACATTATTTACCTCTAGTAATGCATGCCTTTCTAGCAAATGTAAAAGATGGATTCATATACCTGGCTGAGACATAAAATTAGAATTTTAATTTATAATTATTTGTGCTTTGGCTATTCTCCCTGAAATGTTAGGAATCAGGACTTAGTCCCAGCAGACATTTGTATATTTGATCTCAAATAGTTTCAAAGCAATCTTTTCTTGTAGTAAAGTTAGAACATGTGCGTATTATTGCTGCAAGCCATGGAAAGTTTAATCTCTGTTAATATACAGTGGAATAGCATATTTTCTTAGATCCAGAGCCTCAAAAGTCCTTGGGTCTCAGCTATGGAATGGAGTTCCCAAATGGAATTACTTCCTGACATGGTGCTGCCTAACTTGCCTTCAGTTAAAATTTTCTGGGCATTTAGGCACGTACAGAGAGTCTGCCTCTGTTTTGTCACAGTTGGTTGACCTGGTACGTGTTTTGTGCTCAGGTCTGCTCCAGATCCTCACAAAAGGATCCTTCAAGAGTTTACTGAGAGAGGCTACATTTAATCAGCCTCTTCTTTGATACGCCACAAGCATGTGCTTGAATTCCCTTAGCTCAATATTGTATCTCCATTTTGCAAAGGTACAGCAGTCTGAGATCTGCTGTCTTTCAAGTGTGAGGGATTTTACCCTACTTTTTCCATATAGGTGAATTTTAGAGCTGGAGGCTTTTGCTAATTTGTTTGGAGGCACTTGCCATTCTTTTATTGAAACTGTTCCATTATGCCATGAAAAAGCAATTTATTGTTTGAGCAGGAAAAAAGCAAGCAAAACTGTCTAAAGGGATTTTGAAATTCTGAAGAGGTCTGCTCTTCAACTCATTCTTCAAGACAAAGTCAATTTAAAATGGACAGATATTTTATGGAAAGCACAAATCCAATCTTCAGAACAGGTGTCCTTTCAACTTTTCTTCCCCTGCCCGTGTTCCCTCTCCAAAAGGTTGAGACATTTTGGGCTGTTGCAGTAACTAAAGTTCTTCCTTTCCTGTCAAAATCGCTTATGAAAATCCGGTAGACAGTTGTTACTCTAGATCAATTCAATTTTTTTTTACTGTGTGGACCTCTTTAGAAAATTCACATCAATAGTGCTATGCAGCATAAGAACTTTCTTGTCTTCATGTACTGTGGATTTTTTTAGAGATAGTTAGGACATACCTTGGATTATTTATAGAACAGACATAGTATTACCTGTAGAAGAAGCAGAATTGTTGCATCTTCATGGTTCCCCTCTGAGAATACCAATTTAGATAGAAAACTGAATTTAGTTTTTGTTTGCTGCTTCAAATGATCTGGATTTAGGTTAATGATCTCTAAATAAGAAACTTGATCAATTACAAGTAATTTGGTTTAAATTCCACAGATTTTTTTTTCAGTAGAGGAGGTTCAGGGCTAATGATTACTTTGGAGTAAATTATTTAGTGTGAATGTATAATGCATGCATTGTAATATATTTTGTTCTTCAGGTACTCTGACTTTTAGCCTAAGATACTCAATAAAAGCATTAAGCCTATATTTAGAATAACTTTTGTTCTTTTCATAAAGACAAGCCATCTGCAAAATCTGTGTGTACATACATTGTGGGAGGGGGGCATTTAGAGGTTGTATCTCTAGCAGTCTGGTTCACTTAAAGTTAATTTATTTTCTTATGTAACTTGATTCCTTTCACTGAGGCTGAAAAAAAAATCAATTTCTGTGATACGTCACCTCTTCAAAGTCATAACCCATGCTGCTGGTTCATGACATGATTACCATGCCTTCAAAACTTCAATTAGCTCAATCTGAAATAGAATTTCCAAAGGCAGTGTTGTCCTTTGAGGTAATATAAATGTCAGAAAAAATGTACTAGCTGAATAAATACCATCCACTTACAGTTAAATACTGAGACTGCAGATGGATTATGGCACTTAAGCAAATAGAGCCATATTGTAGAAAAGGTTGCAAATATGCCTTTCAACCCTCTAAGTTCTGTCCAAGAAGAATCAATATTAACAAAAAATAGACCTGCAAAGTTCTAAAGTAAGATGCTTTTCTGAGCTGCATATTTTTGTGAAAATTTTTCTGCTTTGAAATCAAATTCACTTGAATTCATTTAATTACCTTTTTTTTTTTTTTTTTTGGTGTGGGTACTGCTGATACTCTTAGTTCTTAAGTTTCCCTAAATTTCAGATTGAATTTAAGATAAATTGAGAAAACAGTATAATTTCCATTTTGAAAGAGTTTAGCTTTTTTGGTGCACAGAAGCTTTGGCACCCAGTGCAGCATCCGTGGATGTGGGCTGGGTTCTTCAACTTTGCACATTGTGGATGCACCTCTGGCTTTTTTTTTGGAGAGATTACAATTGCATGCTTTGTGCAGTCTTCACTTCTGTTAAGCTGATAATATTAAAATTTGATTTAGGATAAAAGTAGTCACTGGAAAGGGAGGTTGACAGACAAAGTGGTTTAAACCTAGCCCAAGGTTACTGTGTGTTTTTTATTAAGGGGGCAGAAGAATGTCTCCAAAAAACTGTGAGCTATGGTGACAACTGTGACAAATGCTTGACTGGCAGGCTTATATGCAGGATTTGAATGGTCCTGGATTGTGCAGCATGCAATATGTTACAAAGCTGGCTTTAATAGTTTGCCTACTGGGCCTCAAAGGCTTTCAGTAAGTTGTCACAACAACAGTTTCTTTTCAGAATGTTTGTACTTTCCTTTTTGTGTTGCTGAGTGACTAATGTGATATGTGGGGTATACACCTTACTGTAACAGATCCAAGGCTTCAGAATAGTGTATGTTTAAGGCTTTCACGTAAGACTATGAACAGTGAAAAAAAGACAGTAGAAGTCTTCGGAAAAAAAATAAATTCAGAAGCAGTGTGGTTATTGGCACTTGGATTTTTTTGGGGTATGTGATTCAGTGACACTGGATTCTCTGGATTCAATATATCTCATGGAATATTCTAAGAGCTGCCTAGGCACACAATGATACGCCCTGTCCAGGCATCAGCGTCTTGGTCTTCTTTCTATATCAGACCCTAATTTAAGAGAATGTAAAAGTCTTTAAGGAGACAGTAAGTGGAGGAAAAGCAGTATGTTTGGTGGTTTTGAAACCCCCTTGTTTCATCTATGTTCTGCAAATCTGTATGTTGTGAAAAATATAAAGAAAATAACTAATGTACTTTTCTTCAGCCAAATTATGATATGAGGGAACACATTGAGATTCCAGTGCACAGCTGGAAGTTATGGGGCAAGGAGAAATAATTTAGTAGGGATGTTCCTCAGTCTAGCCTTAAATCAAACAAAACAATTATTATGAACAAACACTGATTTAACGTTCTCATCAGCAAAAATTCCTTCATGGACCAAAATGGAGAACAGAACAAACTGTTCATTTTCAGTTCCTGTACAGTGAAAATGGTGTTGGTGTTATAAATCAGTTTCTGAAAGCTACTAGAACTATCAAGCAAAATCCAAGCCCTGCTATCTATTTTGAAATGTTATTCTCTAAATGGCAGATTTAATACTGCTCACCATCATTTTTTAAACTTCTGGTTGGTGTATCTGAGATGCAGAGCTGTGATAATGCCCTTTATTACACAGAATCCTGTGTAACAGCTCAAGCATTTATTCCAGGGTATGAGGGATGGATTTGATATGACCAGCTTGCTTTTAGGTTTTGTGTTGGGAAAAGCAATTACTACAAGGTAATTGCAATGCTGCTGGTTTTATTTGGAACATAAGATGACTATTCCAGTACAATTTAGGATTAAATCTGGTCAGATTTTGATAAAATCCCAAGTAAATATACATGCATAAGAATCATGCTCTGTCTGATAAATACCCAATATCTATAAACAAAAGTTGTAGTGGAAACCAAGCAAAACTTCATGTTTCTTTCATTGGTCAGATGGTCTTGGTGCTGCACGAGATGGGTGTTGAAGGGCAAAACACCCTTGATGCTCGTTGAATGTTTTGGTGGTTTTGGTTTTTTTTCCATAGCATGTCAGCTTTAATTTTGCGTGGTATTTGCCATATTCTATATTTTACTTTTTCTTGCTTTAAAAGTACAATATTAATATGTTGTGCTTTGGGAATGGTATTGTTCAATTTAATAGTCTTGCCAAAACCATGCTCACTTCTGCCCTCCCCCTCCAACTGGAAGACCAAAAGTGAAAGATCATGGGTGGAGCTGCCTTGTGACGTAGGATCTGGCTTTCTGAATATTTCTTTTTTATAATTACCAGAAATATAACTACAGGAGCTCAAATAGACTTCTGTATTGTTCACTAGATAGTGACACCTTTGTGATGTCATAACTGGTTATTGTAGAAAGGATTACAGGGTACCAAAAAGAATTGTGACTTTAAGTGTTAAGTAAGAGAAGAAACCTATTAACACTTGTGGGAAATATTTGAATGATCTGACAAAGTCTTGATTTCTTGTATCTTGAATTCTTCCTGAAGTAATATTCTGCAGGTTTTTGAAAACTGTCTGAGTAAGCATTTTTCTCTTGCTGATAGATACCCTCAGCAAGAGAGGTTTTTCATATGACGTTATGCAGAATATATGGTGTAGAAGTACAGACATTTGGTAGACCCTGTGGGACAGGTGAATGAAAGTGTTTGTAAATCTTCTTTATCAAATATTTAAAGTATTATCATAGAGAAGATAATTCTCTGACTGTATAATGCAGTGGGAGGCAGATGCGTTTAGTTCTTTCTAAATTCAGATCTTAAGCTGCATTGGTCTCTTTGAAAGGTTTGCTTTTGATTGACTCTATATAACTAACACAGTGTCTAGTTCATGAAGTGCTGATTTATTTTTTAATTTTTCTTTTTTTTGCAAGACCAGGTGATACCACTGGAAAATTTTAAAGCTAATCTATTATACTCTTTTTGATGAGGAAAACAAGAATATGGCTTTACTGACAACAATACTGAAAGAGTAGCACCTCAATTACCTTATCTCTTCAGGACATAAATTAGATAAGTATGGAATATGAAAAATGGTATTTTTGTAAAGCTCCAAATATCTTGAAAATAATGAATTTAGTGTAATCCAATCAAAAATATGTCTAACTTTGCTTTATGTTTAAAACTGTACTTTCCTTCAGCCAAGCAGTATATTTTTAATTGAAGTGTGGGTCAGAGAGTGGCCTTACAGTTATCTGTGTGAGACACAATGAAACTGGAGAAAGCTGTAAAACTGATTGAAGTGCAAAACTGTTCTAATGAATAGGTTTACCCATAAAGAACTATTTTGTTTTATAAGGACAAAGAGCTGTTTTTTATGTTGACAAATTAGAAGCACTGCTGCCACTGAGACTGAGACACTTTCTTGATAGGTCAGTGCTATTTAAAGATCCCACAAAAATCTATCAAAGGAAATACACAAAGAAAGGGCATGCATTTGACTCTTTTCTGGAGGTGACCAATAACAAATATAGTTTATGTTGAGCTTGTAAGGAATGTGATTATTTTAGGAGGTCAGGCATGGAAAGAAAAATAGGAATACCTGAATCTGGTAACACTTTGTATTTAATAAGCACTTTGTGTGTAATAAGTGGCGTTATTTGTAATTGTAAAACTCACTTTCTGAAGCCTTTAACTTAAGATATTTTGATGTGACTTTCAGAAAGTCAGAGCTAAAGGATATGGAAATAATAATTCCATAATAATAATAATAATAATAATTCCACAGCAGAAATGACTCCTAGGCTTTTGGTTGTGCAAGCTCTGAAATAGGTTTTATCAGTATTATAAAATACACAAATTGTTAGAATGACTGGTTTGATATTAGATTAATAAAAAAACTAGAGATGGATGAGTGGGAAACATGCAGCATGAAATAAGTAAGAGAAAGTTGAATGCCTTTCAATTAACCAAGTAATATTTCCAAAATTATTGGTGACTAGATTTTTCTTTAGCAAAACCAAACTATTAAAAATAATATCTTATAATTTGCCAGTTGATCACAACTTACAATATATAGGTATATATTTGTTGTTTGCTAAAATTATTTAAAAACTTCTTGAAAACATTTGGGAACATATAATTGTGCAATGAATATTGTGCTGCCCTTGTTTTATGTTGTGGCAACAAAAACTTTAACTTTTTTAAATGCTGCTTATCATTCTCTGTGCTCTTAGCCATGTTCTTTCAGCATTTAACACATTTGTTTTTCTTAATTAATTTCCTGAATTATTATTTACTTTTTAATTCTGCAGTCTTGGATTTCAGTGTTCTTAGGACTTGTCAGTACCAGAGATAACTGTATCCTTCATTGATTAAGTTAATATATTTATCTGTTGAGATTTTTTTTTGTTTGTTTGGTTTGTTTTTTTTTTTGTTGGTGGTTTTTTTTTCGTGTCTTGTCTTCCTTTCAAAAGGAACAAGTAGCTCTGTTCTTTCAAAGATGTATATGTATGTATATAGTATAAAGAAAAAGCGGTATACCTTAAAAACCTTGTGAAACAGATCAGTAACCTTAAACTGGTGTGGAAATAAACAGTTCTCTTTGATCTAAAAGCATAGCAAGATAAAATGTACAGATGTTAACTCACACTTCTAATTTCTAATCCTGTGAATGTGATTCCCTTTATCTGAATTTCTGTCTGCACACCAGAAGTGCACTTATGGAATTAGGAGGATTGGACAACTAGAAATTTGTGAAATACTGATAATACCCAGTTTTGAGTAAAAACATTAAAACAAACTTTAATATGCTCCTTGTAAGTAGTGATAGTAGTTTGAAATTAATTTCTTGTTAATAATCAAGTATAGCTCTTCTGTTGCAAGCAGTGCTAAGGTCCTCCTCGATCTTCCTAGTTTGTCATATGAACAATTAGTGCTCAAGAAGTTGCTTTTGACCTTACCTGGTGTTGGTGTGGCCTCCTGCAGCAGCTGCCAGCACGCACAGGTTGCAGCAGGGATTGACAGACAGTACAAGGGAGCTAAACTCTCTAACCACAGTAGAACACGAGACTGTAGGACAGCAAATATCACTGTAAAGAGAAACTGAAAGGAATTTCTGTTCACAGATTAGAGAATCTTGGATTCTGTTTCATGTCACACCAGCTTGGGCAGGGGATGTTCCCTTGTCTCCAGCCACATTACGGGGTGGCAGTAGTGTAAAACAGAGAGTGGCTGCTGTTTGCAGGGGCTTGTCTAGAATGAACAGAAGAATAAAGCCAGTGTAATACTAAGAACTAAAGCAGTATGTAATAACACTGAAAAGTACCTCCCGATTCAATGAATTGTGTGAAACAAAAATTTCTTTTGTACCTTATCCTTGGACTGAAAGGCCACTGGAAAAGAAACTCCAATAAACCATAGGAAACATAAAAAATAAGGGTTTTTTTTTTCCTGCATGAAAATATAGTTTTTGAACTATATTGAACTATATTTGAACTGCATGAAAATATAGTTTTTTGAACTATGCTATTTATATAAAGTAGAACATGGAAGGAAGAAAGATTTACTTAGAAATATCAAAAAAGTAGTCTGTAATCTGGGATGTGTGAGAACTACATCCCTATTTTGAATCAGAAGGAATCAAAAAACCCCAGAATTTATGACATCTAGGAAAGATCCTAAAAGATGATGATGCTCTGACTTGTAACAGTTTCTTGGAAAAGTTTGCCTAGATTCTTTTTTACGGTCCTGTGTGGTCATCAGATAAAAAGGGTGTGCAGTGATGAGTTAGGAAGGTAAATGAAGCCAGAGTACAGTGGTTTTGGAGGGGCTTAGAAGATAATGCTGTACTGTGTAAGAGGAAAACGGTAATTAAGGTCTCCAGACCTAAAACATTGATATGTGCAAGAAAACATCAAAAATAAAACAAAATAATTTTGATTCAGCCACTGACTGAATCTGACTATATATTTTGCTACATTCATCTGAAAGGGCTGTGGGAGTTGAGGGGTTTTGCTTTGTTTTTTTCCTAAGGTTGAATTTATATAGTCTTCAGCTGAGATTCTCATTAACTAGGAAAACATTAGGATGCAAGAACTTGAATAGCACCTGTACAACCTGTCGAATTAATAGATCTACAGCTACAATTACAGAAAAGCTTTCATGTCCAAAGTTTATCCTCAAACTTTAAATAGAGTGTTTGAAATCAAGTTCATCTGGTAATGACTTGACTGAAAATATTGACAGGGTCCAGGTAAAAAAAGCTATATTTGTCATCAATGAATGGCAAGTAATTGATTCAGTGGAAGAATGGTTACTAAAGAATTTATCTAGATGATTTAGTAACCTGTAGTATAATTTTTGATATATCACATCTTCATTGCCTTAATAATTTTGCTTTAAGTACCCTGTACATGCCTTAAAAAATTTATTTACCCCTTTTTATTTCAAAAAAATGTTGATGGGGAAATAGAAGTAGACACTCTTCTACATGATTTTTAGGAACTGTTATTTAAATTGCTTTTTAAAAATTCTGTCCATGTCTTGATGGAAATTTAAATTAGGTTCTGGATGCCAGTCTTGTAATGTAAGGCATAGTATACACAGAAGTACAGAGGCTTCTTGTACTGAAATTGTTGGGTTTTTTTCATAATAACTGTGACCTTTTTAAACCATTTTAAAATTAGCTTCTTGGTCTCTTAATTTTATGTCACATTATATATGAACTCTCTTGTTCTGTTTTGGAGGAAATCATGCATAATTTAGTAATAAAACAAATATATTTTGTTATGCTCTTTAAAATCTTAGCAGTTCTAGCTCATATCTGATGTGCATGGGTACTGCAGTCACTGAGAGATGCCACAGTTAGTGTCCTACAGTGCATTTCACATGAATCTGTACAATTCTAAGGGAACTGTAAAATATATAGTACATGCCTATATTCTTTTCTATAAAACATGTGTGTATAACATGAATCTCCTGAAGAATCTGATGAATAGTTTCTCCCTTTGTAAATTAAAGGGAAACAAAATAAAATCCTCCCTACAACTTTTATGGCCCATATATGAACTAAGGTGCAGACTATACCTAGTTGTCATTTAATTTCATATAAGGAAAATGCATTTCTTTTCTATCTAATTGAGATTTGGGTTGCCTTTATAAATCTGTTTTGGTGTCCCTGAGGACATTGTCAGTGAAAATGTAAAACTCACATGGTCTCCACAACTGTCTCCTAAGACCATGGTTTTGGCTTGGAAGTAACAGAGTGTAATATGAGATACAGCAGTTGCCAAGGTAACTGTTCTTTTCCCATTTAATAGCAGCAGGTGAATGGTTGCCTGGATATCCACAGTAATTTGCTGGGGCTCTAGTAATTCATGAAGGACGTACACATTCTTTGCCAGACTTGTTTTTCTCTCACAGAAGCTTTGACTAAAACCCCAAGGTACATGATAAGTATTAAAATATTTTTCAATATTATTAAATAATTATTCTTCCTTTAGTGTTGTGGTTTTAATATTAATATTTTAATACTGTTTTAAATGCAGAATATTAGATCAAGATATTTTAAAATTATGATTGTTCTTTTCAGAAGAACTTAATTTCTGATTATTTTTTTTAATCTTGGTTTGCTATTTCAAAACACTTCAGAAATTTAACTAATTAACACCATATTTAAGTCTGGAGCTAATGAGACAAATTTTTGAGTGCAATTTCTGGTTTGTTTTTACTGCACTTTCCTCTAGTGAAATCAGTAAGATGTTTGGAAATAAGACTAGTCTCTCATTCTAATTCTACTGCAGCATTCTCCTGAATTTAAAAGGAAGTACACCCAAAAAAGATGTGTTCAGATTTTATGGACTTTGAGAATAAATGGGAAAGTTCTCATAAAATGTAACATAATAATTATTTTCAGTGATTAGAACATAAGTCTTCAGTGTGTCATAATTAAGTTTTAGTTTTACCGTATAAGACTGTTTTATTCAGTCTGTTGGCTAACCCATAAATAATCTGTTGTGTTGTTTATTACTTAGTTTATTATCTCATTAAATACACATAAGCAGAATGGAAATAAAATCTTACGTTTGGGACAAACAAAATATGTTTTAGAGATTTCACTTGTGCATAAATTTGGCCATCCAAGCCCCTGAACATGTCATCTGTGTGTGGCCTGAATTTCAGCTGTTAAATACCTTAGAACTGAGAAATCTCCTCACGTAATCTCTAAATTTAGCACTTTATATGAAATAGCATTGATTAAAGAAAAATATCTCTCTTCATAATTCTGTTACTATTATGAACAATAAAAATGCCCCCAAATACTAACATTGCAAACAAGCTGATAGAACAGAAGTAATCAGCTAAATAAAGCCAGCAGCCATATTTACAAAGAGAAGGACAAGACAGGCTCAAAGCTGTTCCACCATTAAGAATTAGATACATACTCAGTGGAACTCTTCTGTGTAATGGCAATCATGTCATTCAGAGAGACTTGATGGAAGTCTTGTATTTATTTAGTTTCTTTAGGTTTTCTCTTAGAGCACTTGTGTTCTGAAAAGCAGAATTAGTGCTGGAGGTGAGTCTTTTAAAGCTGACAGTGAAACTGCTTTATAACAGAAGTCTAGTCTGCTTTCTTTCAGTTAGTGAAGTAAAATGGAAGGTGTGTCATTATATGGGATAGACAGTTCTTGACTCAGAAGGAAGTTGTTTTTCCTCCCTAAAACAGGGTTGGAGAAAAATTTGATTAGAAAAATAGATTTGTTTTAGGCATTCATCTTAGCCAAGACTACCACCTGACAGGTAGACTCAACATCTTGACACCACTGCAAATGTTAATGCTATCTCTGATTTGATGTGATAACCTCATTAGATGCTTATTCAACAAAAGTACTTATTTAAGTAGATCAGACTCTTAGAATTAACAAAACTACTGCAATTCCCAGTCTGAGGACACATTTTTACTGGGGTGTGTGACTTCAAACAGATGTGATAGTTGTTTTCTTCTCCCTTCATGACTTGATACTAAATCCTGTAGCTAAAGTGAATGACAGCAGTGACCAAAGCACAGCTCTAAGATTCTGAATTGACTTGTAAGTTACCTGAAGTGCAGCAGTGTGTAACAAATAAACCTCTTCAAGGCTTTCATTACAATTATTTTTTAATGTTGCATTATTAAAATAAATTTCTCTCTTTTCCTATAAAGATTTCCAGATTCAAGTCTGATATTAAACAAAGGTGAACCCAAAGAATGTTTGTAGAGCCACTAATCATTTCTGAACAATAGAAAGAAAATGCCTGATTGATACATATTTATTCACTCTGGTTCTACATGTCATGTTTTTGATTTATAAAGTCTCTCAATAGTGGAATAAGTTGGAAAATACTGTCCTTTTAAGCTGTCAAACTAGTACGCCTGATTATTTCAGTAGGGGAAAACGGGCCTTTTTTCAACAGTACCCTTGAAGTTTGCAGCTTCAGTACAGTTAAATGTTAAAAACAAAATTAACCCAACGACACATAAAATAACAAAACTGAGTGTACTTAGATACTCCTAAAGTTGCATTTCTCTGTGGTAATTGTATTATTTTCTCCTATAGGTGTAAAAGGGCTTCTAGAAGCTGTAAGTACCAGGCATGTGTTTTCTTCAAAGTGACTACTGTTGCAGAGGTGAATCATCAAATCATCCATGTGTTTTGTTTTCAAAATTCTTTTTAGTTTATAGAAGTAAAGGTTTGCACTCGCTGGGAATTTTAACAACTCTGGTGAATTACATCTATGAAATACAGACCTGGGAGTCCAGAAAATAGCTTTGAAAGATTTCAGTATTGCATTTGAATAGAAGAAGCAGTGAATTTATTTTTTTAATTATTATTATTATGTTAAAGGCTGGGTGCTTTTTGTGTATGCAGAAGCTGCAGAACTGATGTAATATTTACAAAAAGATTAGCAACATGGTAATATTTGAAAACACTCATCTTGTCACATGAGTGATCTTTACAAATTGTTAGATAACCGTGTGTTCTGCAGCAAACTTCTCAGCATCTCACTTTATCTACTCTTCTTGTGGCTGATTTTTGGTATCTAAAAGGATAGGGTGGAGGTCACTAGAGAGCAACTGCTTGAAGAACCCTTTTGCAGAAGAGTAAAATTATATGTGTAAAGATTTCTTATGTGAATTGTTTCTTAAAATTTGAATGAAAAAGTTTTCAGGCTATGGATTGAACTTCCGTCAATAGTAAATCAATATCAGATCAATTAAAATTTTGTCTGAACATCTTTTAAATTTCCTATCGGGTTTCAATGCAATGCTTATATAAATACTTTTTCTTCCTTATTGAAATGATACAGAATTTTACTGGCTATAATTCTTCCAAGGTAAGTTATCTTGTGTTAGGAGAAAAAGCTGTGAGAGAACAAATGCTTGGACTCCTGCAGTAAAGGAGCAGAAATTTATTATTTGTTCTAATTTAGGTACAGGAACTAAAGTAGGTAACAGAAGTGAGTCTTGTGGAGCCAGGTTGCAATAGATTTTAGTTTGGTTTGGATAAGTGGCTATACTAAGGTGGTTGCATGTTTTACAGCAGATTGAAATGAGCCCTGTGAAGATCAGAGTTCCTAAAACCTATTTCTAGAAATAAGCTGTGACTGCTGTTTATCAGCCAGTGGGAGCCCAGTGTGTGTGTTTGGGCTTCACTGTACTGTGGCAGTAAATAATGTTATGGACTGTGTGTGAATTACTGACTCTTATAAATGAAATTTATCAATGTGACTGGTTTTGAAAATAATGAATGGGTTTGAAATGAGTAAAGTTTGTCCTGTTGCTTATGATGTACACTTTAAAAAAACTGATTAGGAAAAACAAAGGTTAAATCACAGTTTAATCTTGTGTTAGTCCAAATGGCCACCACAGAATAAATGCGGGTAAAATCCTACTTTGAGTTATTTTGACAACATCAACAGTATTTAGGGACTTAAAAATTGAATGTGTGCAAATGCCATCCAGTATAATGTAAAACTTAATCTCCAGCTTTCAGTAGGTATTCTCAAGTTCTGTGTGTTGTGGCTAAATACAATCCAGGCATTTATGAGTGCAGATGGTGTTTTTAACCAGCTGTACCACTGTGATGTAAAAGGAATTCCTTGTAACATAGAAGGGCACCTCATCAGCTGAGGGGAATGCAAGAAGTGCTCTAAATGAGCCTGTAGAAACATCTGTTGCAGTCATAAATATATATGAGTCTGTTCAGCTGTATGGAATTAAAATTATGTTTCAATAACACTTATTTTAATAAGCCATAAAAGAGATTGCATTGCAAATTATAGATGCTGACTGAATTTTAAAATCAAACTAATGCTTATTTTTGTGCTGCATTTTCATATCCAGATAACATTGTGTTTCCCTTAATACAGTTAGAAATAAAGCATTTGTCAAAGAAAGTAACAGGCTTGCCCTGTATATTTTGTGAAGAGTCATAGTTTGGGCTAGAAATGATTAATAAATTTGAAATACATTTGTGTATTACTCGTCACTTAAAAAAAAAAAAGGAAATTATCTCCTCTGTATCCAAGTGCAAAGTCTCTTTAACATTCCTGTCATCTTGGAACTGGTGAAAAAGTCTTTTTTAATGAAGGTCCTCATTGTCTTTAATCGTTAGTGGATTTAATTAGTTTATAAATTCAGTTAATTGTTTTGCAATATTTACAGTCTTAGAGAGCTCTTGTCAATGCTAGTAAGGTCAGAATGAGTTTCTGTACCCTTGAGAGAAAAAAGAGGATGAGTCATACCTCTATCCCATGGATGGGATTGTTTTCTTAAGTCTTAATGGCAGAATTCTCAATCACCTAAATAGGACAAAATTTCTCTTTTCATCTCTTATATTTCTGATCTGCAAAATAACTTTCTTAACATGTTTTCAAAGTTATGCTTCTGTCAATCCTCAGTAATTTTTCTTTCTGTTTTTTGTTTTCCAGAATGATCATGTGGTTTAACCCTGGCCAACAACTAAGGACCACACAGTCGCTTCCACTTCTCCCCTCTCCCCAGCACTGCCATGAGGGGAAGAGAATTGGAAGGGTAAAAATAAGACTCTTGGGTTGAGATAAAGACAGCTGAATAGGGAAAGCAAAAGCTGTGCACACACAGAGCACAAGGAATTTGTTTCCTACTTCCCATGAGCAGGCAGCCGTCTCCAGGAAAGTGTGGCTCTGTTGTGTGTGGTTACCTGGGAAAACAGGTGCCATCCCTCCAAATGTCCTCCTGTTCCTTCTTTCCTCAGCTTCACAGGCTGAACATGATGTCAGATGCTATGAAATGACCCTTTGGTCAGTTGAGGTCAGCTGTCCCGAATGTGTCACCTCCCAGCCTCTTGTGCACCCCCTGCCTCCTTGCTGGTGGGGAGTTGTGAGCAGCAGAAAACAGTGCTTACACCCAGGCAAAGCTGGTGTGTAAGTGCTGCTCAGCAAAAACTGCAGCATCCCTGCACTGCCACAGTGTTTTCAGTATGTATCCAAAACACAGCCCCATACTAGCTACTGTGAAGAAAATTCACCGTATCCCAGCTAAAACCAGCACAAATGGCTAGTTCCAGTCCTTTCTCAAGTTGACTACTGTGTGCCCTCTTTAGAAAGGTGAACTCGATGATGATATTTTTCCATTAGTATTTTATCATTTTGTTCTACAGGTATAGCTTACTCTGATTTCCTGCTGCAAATCCTGTTTCCACTTACTGATCATCTTCAAGCAAATATGTAATACATGCCATAATCAATCTATCTCAGTACCCTAATCAACATCCATTTAAATGCAGCACAGGTTTTATGTCTGCCTGGACTTGCCAATCTAACTGACATGATCTGGATTTATTAGAAAAGTCCTAAATACTGTTACACTGTCAATTAAAAATAGAACTCCTGTAGTAGTCTGAAGAACATGCAAGTTGATATTTAGCACTTACATTTTTTAAATAACCCATTTAATGATAAATTATGTCATTAGTACATGATGAGCAGATTACTTACTTACAATCCTTACCAGTGTATTAAAATTGTTATCTCAGAATATTTGAATAGTGATTTACATGAAACATTGAAATGTATTAATCTTTATACTCCTCATTTAGAAAGAATATGATAATGAAAAAATTAATTGTCGGAAATTTGTGTGCACTACTCAGAGAGAAGCTTGGATAATTCCTGCTCCTGAAGGACTATTTCTGTCAGGCCTTGTTATGCTTGACTTGTATCATCCTTGGGAGCTGCTCTGTCAAATTGATGTTTATTTGATATATTTTTAATTTCTCTTCAGTAAATTTGTCCAAACACATGCATCATGTGCACACATGCCTGCTTGTACACTAAGAAGATGAGCAGAAAGGGACACTGGGAGATGTCAATCCATGTTTGGGTAGTTGTGGCTGTCTGTATGCTGATAGTCATGTTCAGCTCGCCTGCACCTTCTACTGACATTCGCTGGGTCCTGCCTCAAGGTGGAGCTGTTATATTTGCAATGGTGATCAAGATTTGAAAAGCAATTTCTTCCCCCAAATGCTGTTTCTGATTTGAATAGATGTATGAGTTATACCGGTAAAGAAAAACAGCGAGAAATTTTCCTCCCCCTCAGCAAAAGCTGGAGTCATCAGTGTGTCACGCAGGTGGATGGGCGTACAACACTGACTTTTATTCAACCTGACACCACCTTTTGTAGGCTCAGGAAGATGCATGCCTTTCACTTGCAGTAGGATTATGACAATGTGCGCATTCCAGCTGTCAAAGGCAGTGCTGTTCTTCTTGTGGCTCTTTGTAATTGGGAATGTTTTCCCAGAAGACAGTATGTGTGTGTGTATTGTGTTCCAATTAAGACTATATGAGGCATTTATGGCAGGCTGTCAAATCAATGGGACGCTGGGAGTATTTTAGTCTCCATGCTATAGTCTAAATAACCTTTTAAGGACTCTGTTCCCTCAATGTGGTAAATAAATGCTGAATGTTTTGTACTTAATAGGCCTTGGAGTAATGTGTTCCACATGGCTTTATTGCTGGAATGAGACCTTCTTATCGCTAAATACACAATAGTGACATGAGGTCATTTCAGCATGAAGAAATGCATAAATCTCATAGATGAATGAAGTCAGTTTGTTGTGAAACTTAGTTAAACAGGAATACTCTAAAGTAAACCTTGGTGGCAAATTTAAGGAAAATTAGAGAAATCCATAAATACTTAATCTAGTCATCTTTGACCTTCAGTTTAATACTATAAATGTCTGTCTGAGCTGGATTTGTGAAAGTGATGCTCATTTTTTCCTTATTTATATTTCTTTGTGTGCGAATATCTTTATTCTGGTAACTTATAACATTTTCTATATAATGTATTTCTAAAACTTATTCTTTGGAGTGTGTGAAAGAGATTGAGCCAAGCCTCTCTCTTAACAGGTGTAAAAAAAGACCTGCTTTTAGGTCGTTTTGTGTGAAGTTGACCTAAAGTGAGAAGAAATTAAATTAGGCCCTGAATAGCTTGTGCAGCCTGAACTGGGAGCAGGTCTGGGGGACTCTGCTGGGCTGGGTACAAAATGCCCATTGGAGATGGGGTTCGCACTTTGAAGCCAGTATTCTATACAGAGCTGGGTGACATCCCTTTTGTTAAGATGCTTACTCACCAAAAAATACAGCTTCTAATTGCTGGCAATGTTGGTAAAATGGGATTCAATTAGCTTTGACTGGCACAAAAATGGAAAAAGAAAAAAGAAACATTCTTGAATGGTGAAACGCTTCAGTGTTCTAAAAACTAACATTTTGATCACTTGGGCCTAGACTGGAAGCGTGGACACTTGAAGATAATGCACAAAACTGAAGACAAATTTCTTATTTATATATCTTGGGTTCAATGGATATTTTATTTGCATATTAATTATGAATGGTTTTGTCCATTTTGTCCAATTGCCTCCAAATTTTTTATTTTTTTTACTTGTTACTTAGAACTTTCTCTGTGCTTCTAATACATGTATTCATGCAGGGAGGGAATTCGCTTCAGTTAAGTATCTTCATCACTGTGAAAGATTGGTAAAAAATAAAAGCAATACTGATTCATATCTTAGTGATGTAAATGATAATTCTGCTTTAAATCTAAACCTAGTTCTCCTATTAAAAATTACTGGGATGCAAGTAGTTCCAGCTGGTTGAAATAATAAATATGAATAATTAGGACTGAAAATTGTGATTGTTTGAGCTTTTAAACTTTTTTTGTTGTTGTTTGTTTTTTTTTATTTTTAATTTTTTTTTTTTTATTTGGGAAGCTCTTCCTCAGGAAGAGAGGAGAAGCTAAACCTTGTGTTGTGGAATTAATCTGTTTGCCTTAGTCTGTGTTGGTTGTTTCGCATAGTGTTTTTCAGAGTATTTAGGGACATGTTTAATACCCTTGATGAAAACAGATGTTGAAATTCTCTGCTAACGGGACTCCAAGGTATTTGGCTGTGCAGTCAGTTCTGCCAATTTACTTCTGTGTTTTCTATGTGTTTTAGGTGCTCCAGGCCCAGTTTTTGAGTAATTTTGGTTCCTGCCTCATATGCTGTTTATGGTTCTTGGATGGTTCATGTCTGTTCTTAGAAAGATAATTCCTTATAGCATTATTTAAAGTTATTTGAAAGTAATTTGAGGCTGTCTGAAACCCAGAGCACAGTTTTGTCAGTTTATTCTAATTTGGTGAGAATTAACTTGGACTTGCTTTCAGACTAAGAAGCAACTGAACACAGCCTTGGCAGTTGTCAGGACTTTATTGCAGGATGATGATGATTATTTATTGTTGCTGTAGTATGCATGCATGAATGCTTCCTTTTTGTTTTATAGGTAAGTTTCTTCAGTTTAGAGCTTGGATCCCCAAGAATTAAAATTAATGTGGAATAAACTTTCTATCCCTGTCCCGTCTCAGCTTATTCTGAGAGCTTTACTTTCTGTCTTTCTGCTCAGCTTTTCAGAAGTACTGCAGATAGCAGCATTCAAAATTCAAACTGCCAGTTTCAGACCCTGCTCTTGCTTATCTGTGCTGGTTCCAGCTGGCAGCTGCAGCTCAGCTCAGCTTGGAGTGGTTGGTGTTGTCAGAAGCAACTTTTGCTATTCTCTCAGCAGAAGTGATCTGAAAAATATGGCAGAAGGAAGAAGATGAGCTGAATAAGCTTCTAGCCAGCTAATAGGGGTAATTTCACAAATCCAACAGGGCTCGAATGTCTGAAAAGCATACTAATGCTCACGTTTCCTGAGAAGAGCTTGCTGTATTGTTTGGCCTTAGCAGAGCTATGTAGGTGGATAACTCATTTTACAAAGATACTGCTCCCCTTCTGTCAGACAAATGTATGTCATCAGGAAAGAATCTCTAAAATTTATGAACTGCAGACTCACTTGCATTTTTCAGCCTTTGCTGGTATTTGATATATACAGATAAAGTAATGACTAGAATATTCAAAACATACCCCCATTTTCTTTAAACATTCTGGCACATTTTAGTTTGTTAAAATGAAAAAGAAATCTGAAAGAGAATAATAATGTTGAGAGACTGACTTGATTATGAAATTAAATTATAAATTATAGGTGACAGCTATGTTGTCCTGGACTTGTCCTATCACTCTTCTCTCAATTCAGTGGTCTCGATCCTCATCCTCCTCTTAATCATTTTCAGAGAGCATGACCTTGGAATATTTCCTTGGGATTTCAGTAAGTTGTGCCTACAAATATCAACTATACTTATTTAAGATGAATCTGTACAGGATGTTATGATGCTCTCAGAAGATATCTGAATATCTGAGAGTGTTGTATTTGTGCCCATGAGAGTGGGTATCCAGTTGATCAGACACATGCTGAACAGACACCACCTGTATAGAAGAATAGATCCTATACAGAGGACTATTGTGTGAATTGATTTTCCTGAATGAATGCCTTTGGCATAGCAGCCTGAAAGAAGAAGAATCCATGGGGGAAAAAAAACCCTCAAGCAAACATGTGAGGTGAATTCTCCAGGAGATGTATTTTATTACATCTGTAATTTATTTATTTGTGCATCACACATATAATGAACTTTGTTAAGTAATTCTAAAATAAAAATAGATATTAACCTCATAGGTTATTTTTTTCTGTCAGTCAGGCTGTTAGAATACCTTTACGCTATTTAAAAGTTCTGGAAATCTTGCTCTTACAATCAAAATAACATTTCTTGAGCATTGAGTTACCCAGTTCTGTTCGTGCTCTTCTGCTGTGTCCATCACCAAGTTATTTGTTTTCCTGATCTGTTCCTATGGGAACCATGTGGTTTTAATTACACATTATGATGTGGGATTATCTTTTTTGCTTTGGCAAGATTGCTTAATGTCATTCCATCTCTGTAATGAAAAAACATGTATTTTTCAGTTGACATAAAAATATTGTCAGACGATAAATTAGTGATGATACTTTCCCTAAATTCTATTAGACTGATATTTTGGGACTCCTTATTTCTTCTTTGGGGTTTATTGCTGTTATTTTAAAAGTATTCTCATTAAAAGTCCTGCTGCACTGTGCTGATCTGGTGGATGAAGGAAGTAAATATAGTCATTGTGGAAGATGTAAGCAGAATTAGAACTGCATTTACTTGCAGAGGAGGAGATGAAGCAGTGTACCATTTAGAGTTTGAAGGGTATTACAACAGCCTTTGTATTCAGAAGTTTGGGCTTTCTTAAAAAACCCCTGCATTTGCTCAGGATAGTATATTCTCAAGTTGTAGAAACACATAAAAAGCTGTGAGCAGTACTATCAGAACTAATGTATTCAGCAGTAATAACTTTAAAGAAAAATGACTGCCTGGCACCCTATTTTTTTCCAGGAGGCATTTGTTTGACAGGTAGACCTATTGAGAAGCTGGCAAAAAGTCAGCAGGAGCACTGGAGGTGATGCATGGTCAGAAGGAGGCCTAGAGGCAGGGACTTTGTCTACTGACTCTTCTTTTGACTCCTCTTGAATTCTATGATTTAGTGACCTTTCATAGTTCAGCAGACAAGGAAGCTAGCTGGCAAATACATCAGTGGGACTTCGGAGACAATTGTATTTCAAGATGCACAAAATACAGACGTACAGTAGTGCTGTTGAGGGGAGTGTGAAAGTCAGAACACTTTTGCCCAGGTGTTTCTTGTATGGATTTAGTCAGGTATGCTGCCACTGGTAGTGTCAAAGTGTTTTGTGAGTGCAGTGATTGAAAAAATAGTTATGACCAGCATTATTCTGGAATGTACTGTCTGAAAAATACATTAAAGCCTACAGAAACTGAAATCCTTAATGGAACTTGTCTGAGCCTTCTAGTAATGAGGAATTTTCAAAGTTATTTCGTAATATTTCATATTAAGGTGAGAGTTGATATAATTTCAGTACTATTTCTCTTTATGCTGAGAGAAATCTGCTGAAGGTAATCTGCTTAGTAAATTCTATAAATTACAGAATTTTTTAAATAAATTCCAGTCCCTTCCCCCCTCTCCCCCCACCTTGTTTCAAAGGTTTTATGGGACTTCAGCATAATCCTTGTATAATAAAAAGCAGAGAATCATATTTAGTTTCTGAAGTTTAACCCCTGAAATTAAGAAAGATATGGATTTGAGTTTGTGTTGAGAAATTGCTGTAGTTTTTGCAGTAAAGCAGCAAACCTACATTTTTCTGGCCCTCTTATCCACAGTTTCCAGAAAAAGTAACATTGCTTTTAAAATACACTGAGGATAGTAAAGGGGGTGTGTGTAGGGTGAGGTAGAGTTAGTGTTTTCTTTCATGTTAAGTGTTTTTCTGAGCTGACATAACCAGAAAATTATAACATTTTCTGCATAAACAACAACCCATGTATTGATACTACTTAGGGAGAATAGAATGATCCCTTGATTTCTACTTTATGCCAGAAAAATGTCAACTACAGTTTTGTAGTTAGATATTTCTGAGTATTTTTTAAACCTGCAGAATAAAAAAAAAGGATGATGTTACATCCAAGTTTCACCCAATAGGTTCATGATTTCATGTCATTTTTTATAGTGTTTTTATGAAAATATAGATTGAAAAGTTAGCACTTTCTTGCATGCTATTCACAAGATGATGAAACAATTAATCTAGTTTCTTTAGTAATTCTATTATTTAGTTGGAACTAATTACAAAATGTCATGGGTCATGACCTGAAATGACTTGTATATTTCTATAGTTGCTTTTTAGAAAAGAGAATTATTTCTGTTGAGACTTGACATAAATGTTGAGACAGAACAATCAGTACAGGGATTTATATGCTGTTGATCATGCTTGATTTCTTAGCGTTACTGATCTATAAGTATTAAGCTGTCTTTTAAAAAGCATATGCTTTATATGGAGATGGAAGTTATATATGAAAGAAGTGGGCTTGTTTTATAATTTCAGTGCCCTAGCCAGATGATCTAAGCCTGTGATGTTCATAAACACACTTGCTCTGCAAACTCAGTTTAACTGCTCTTTATTTGATAGGGGTTTACTGAGTATGTGCAGGAATTCTGCATTTGCAGGAATTAATTGTAGTTTTCTTGTTTTGTATAATCTCAGTCCTCATTGACTTTAGTTGTAATCAATGATGATCACTTTTTCTAAAATCAGATACATCATAAAATGCATTCCAGTACTTTTTGTTGACTTTTAACAGTAAAAAATTGTGAAATCTAACTTAACAGTTTTAGGACAACAGTTGTAACATCATCATCCTTTTGGTAATCTTACTGTAGAAATTGGTTTTATTGATGCCTGTTACAAGAGAAGAACTTTCTTTCTTGTGCCCTTCTGTGCCACTCAATATGTAGAGAAAACCATGCCTCTGATGATAATGTGTATTTTGAATCATATTCAAAAAGATAATGTTTAAAGGAAATTAATTCCATTATTGCAAGCTCTTGTTACTTGTCCTTCATAGTAACACCAATGGAGACTGTGTTGCATGGCAAAGAAAACTGGGCTGCTTTTATTAATTTTCTGATCTAATCAATTGTAAATTTGCAACATGAACTTTAGTTAAATACTTGTATATTGATGGGAATAGCATTCTACTACCTTTTTCATTGTATGTGAACATTTTTTGCTAGTGGAGGAAACTATTTTCCAGCAGCTTGAATATCAGATTTGCATGAATTCTCTTCAAAAGCCAGAGTTAGTGTCATCACAAAGTTCACCTGAAAGTCTTCTAAGAGAGGCTTTCTTTGTATGCTGTTTAGTGATTTTCTTTCCTTTTGCTATTTGCATTTGGGATTTGATTGGTTTATAATATTTTGAAGATTTTTCAAAACTTTGCAAATGTGTTGTAACAACCTGTAACAATCAAGGTATTCTGTGTTTAATATTGCATTTAAATTTTATTTTCCTTTTTTTATCAGCATGAAGGTAGTGTTGTTCACACAGTAAAGTATTTCAAGATTGCATCATTTCAGTGTGTTACTGTTTCACTTTGCCTAAAGCATTTGAGCAGCTGTCTTTAGTAGTTTATTGACCTCATTGCTCAAGTATTTGCTGGATTTTATTCTGAATTTCCACTTAGAAGATAAACATCCTTTGGAGTAATTCTCAAAACTTTGTATGAATTTTAATTGGATCAGTATTTCAAATCTATTCTAATTTTTCTCTAAGGAACATACTAGCATATGAGAACAATTTTTGATGACTCACTGTAGGACAACCTTTACACAGTATTAATTGAACAAGCTTCTGAATTTCTAAAGTGAATGATGCAAACTATAAAACTTTATCACAAATTTTACTAAAATATATTAAGTAAAAAATTATTAACTTGTTAATAGTTACCTTATTTAAATGAGTGGCCATTTCCTTTCTTCACTTTTCCCAGAATTCAATTATTGCTCTACCCCAAAATGAAGATTTTTACTATATTTTTACTAGATATACTGATTTTTATTATTTTTGGTTTAAATTGTTTTATTGTCTAATTTGGGTGGGTATTTTTGTTTGGTTTTTTTTTCAGGAAGTGAGTTGTGGTGATGTTTTGCTTTGATTTTATTTTTATCAGGAGAAGTCTAATTGTTTATTTTATATAAAAGTCACATTAGTGTCATTCTCAGTACCATAAATTATTTAGTTATGCATGGATGCCTTTGTCATGGATGCCCAGCATTGTCTCTTATTTGTGTGTAGAAATGGGTCAAGAATTTGAAAACTGTTAAAGTCAACTAATCTCTATTCAGTTTTCATTTGTATTTTTAATAGGATATGACTTTTTCTTTGTTCTCTAGATTTTTTTGCTAATCTTTTATTTCTCAAAAATATTCAAACTCATAAGTGTATGAATTTCTGGATATCAGAAGTGTCTCATAGCATATACCTTTGTTGAAGTCAAATTGTAGTGAGTGGGTGTGGTTTTTGATTTGACTTTTTTTTTTTTTTTTCAGCTGAGTATAGGTAAAACCAGAAAGTCAGGACCTGAAATTTAAGTTCTAATAAGAATCAAATGGAAAATGCCTTTGTGTCTCTAGGCACAGCCAATGTGGTACACTCAGAACAAATTTATTTCCCAAATTTATTTATTTATTTATTTATTTATTACCAGGGAGTAAGTGGTTATTTCTGGAGATTGTTGCTCATGTAATTACTGGAAAAGCTGATAATCTTATGATAAAGTGTCTAGCTACAAAGTAATACTAGGGTATCCTGAAAATTGTGTTTTCAGGACCTCACATACTGTGAATTTGGTGCTAAATAAGCAGTATAGGAGATCTATAATTTTATGTCTTGATCTAAGAAATTGGTGTGTTGTGCCCTACATTCTCAAAGGACAAGGAGTATCAGTGGTTTGGGTCTTGTCTGGAACCATTTTCTCTCTTAGTTTGTGCAACTGGACTTCATAATTAAAACTGTTAAGGTCTTCCTCTAACGAGTTTGAAAGGGCTTAATAAAAAGTTGGTAGTATCTTTATCAATATTTTCACAAAAATAAACTGTTCAGAGCTCTTGATGCAGCCCTGCTAGATGATAGTCTGAAGTAGTTTTGAATTTAAGGCTTGTACTTGTTGGCCACTTTAATAGAGATTGGTCACTGCCTCATTTTCCAGCACATTCTGATTTTAACTTTATATGCTAGGTACAGGCAGAGCATAGATAGAAGATTTGTCCCTTCAGGAGTTGCTGGTAAGGTTTGACAAATGTCTGGATATAGAATGTATAGGGTGAATCTAGTCCTTATGCATACGTTGGAAGACCTTGAAATTCTGAGGTGTTTCACTGATGCTCTGGACTTGGCTGTGATTGTCTACTTACCTTGTTATAGCTGCAGGACTTCAAGTGTGTATGTGGGAATAAAAAAAAGTAAAAGGAGGCAGGAGTCCCATTAAAACCAAATCAAAATTCTGGTCCATGAAATGTCAGTTGGACACTGATCACTCTTCCTCGAGGTGTAGTTGAGTAGAACCAAGTGTAGTTCCCTGCAGTTGTCCCTCAGTAACATTACATTTTTCCATGTGTTTGCTGGCTGGCACCTGCTCTTTTCTCATCCTAGGTGTGATCCAGCCTTCTGACATGGACAGCTGCTGGGTTGGCTCAAGCAGGGCTGTGGATGGTCTATCGTGGCTTCTGGCTAGGCCAGCGATCCAGTTTTGTCATTTGTCACCTTTTGCTGGCAGTTGTAGCAAGGAGGTGAAGAAAGGCTGGAATTAAAAGGTGGGGAGGGGGAAAAAGCTATCCTCCTCATCCCACTGGCAGCTCTTGTCAAACAGCTGAGGTGCACAGTGGGAAGCTGGGCTGCTGGTCCTGCGCACTGCTCTGAGGGAAGGAGCCCAGGGATTCAGTACCCTTAGTTCAGCACTGATACTGAAGAATTTACTGAATTTATAAACCTGAAGGAAACTCAGTTTCCCTATCTGTGTCTACCAATTTTTTCACATCAATTTGGTGAACAACATAACTTGGTAATATGTCAATGTATTGCACAAAGGCCTGCTTTTTTGTTTTGGTGTTTTTGTTTTGGTTTGTTTGTTTGTTTGTTTGGGGGTTTTTTAGGGCGTCTTTTTAACAGATCCTTGCATATTTGCTGGTTTACCAGATTTAATTTGTCACACAAGATCATGAAAACTTAACACAGAATTCGGCTTTACATCAGATGGGCGATCTCCTAGTTCTGTTTGGATTGAGTTGGTTTTCCTGAAGACTACAGCCAGTGTCAGCTTTCTGCTAATACAGTGGTCTTAAACAGGGGAAAAAATTCTAAGTGATTAGGTATCAATGCCTTGTTGTTAGTCATATCTTTTAAATCACACAGTATTCAAACGGAATGCAGAAATCCTAACGTGCTTCAAAATAGAGATAAAGGAACACTGCTGAAATTACTTCTGGGCAACTTTTAGTTGTCTGCTATGTGAGAACTAGTTCTTGATGGCATAGTGGAAAAAGAATTTCTGCTTTTTTGGTCTATGCACCTGATCCTCTTCAAGTGTGTCTTGAGAACTTGGCATATGTAGGTCTGGAAGCAGTACTTGACTTCTTTCAGGGACAAATAAAGCTCAAGTTTTTTTATTTGTTTGTTTGTTTTAAATTAATTTTATTTCTGTAGCGTTTGTGAGACACTGAAAATACTTTTGGCTAGATTACTTGATTGCATGGCTCTGGGTTTAGGAGCTTTCTCAACTGTCGCTTGAGGCCAGAGGTAAGAATTATGCTTGTTTAAGGAGAGCTGGTTATCACTTTGACTAGAAAAGTAACCTTAAAATACATTGTTCTTTATGAACAAAATTATTTTTTCATTTTTTTGCCTTTCTTGTCGATCTTTGTGGATCTGCCATGTCTATAAAATAACTGCTGCTTACCATATGTGATCTTAATGTGTTGTTAAATTACAGTTTAATATAACAATTTACTTTAGTTAAGTAAATGTCAAGTAGTAAACAGAAAGCAGCTTCAAATGTATTCAGAAATGGCTAGAGCATTATTGTACTAGAATGTTTGCAATAGAAAAGAATTTTTGTCTCTTACATGAACTAAGTAGTTTTTAAAAATTATTATTTCTCATTTCAAATTTTTTTAACTTAGAAGAAAAGAGGTACAGAATTTTTCTCTGGTTCCCCTTTCCTTTCCTCCTCCCACCCTCAGCAGTTAAAAAGAGACTTAGAAATACCACCAAATCTCTCATGTGAATTAGTGCAAGTGCCTTATGTCCCACATGCTTGTCCCTAAAGACCCAGTTTTCAATTTAGATTTTTTCCCATGACATGCTGCAGAGATTCCATGAGATCATTTATTCTGCAGTGCTTTAACAAGAACAAAAATGTTGAACAACATTTTTTGTAAGGGACTATGGGACTATTTCCTAACTATTTTATTTTGTTATCTGAAACATTTGGACATTAACATTTATTTTTAGTTATAATATTTTTAATGCATTGTTTTTGCATTTGAAAATTTGCAGTTTCTCATAGAGAAGAACAATACACCTTTTCAGCTGTATTTAATTTAGTAGGTAGTGTTGCAATATTTCCATTTTGGTCTTGAAATTGTTATTATATTTCTTCCATTAGCACACAGTATTTCATCAGTCATCATCATAGCAAATGTCTTCAAAGACACTACATTTTCTCTAAGTCTTATGGCTAAAACTACAACCACTGGCTGCTGCTTTTCATTCCTGTGTCACAAAACAGTAAAATACAAGAAGCAATATTTCAACTTACTGCTACATAACACTATGAAACACAATAAAAGCTGCCTTGCAAATGCCTTTCTTTCCATGCAAATCAACTTATTAAAAGTTAAATAATGGAATTAGTTATATTGAAGTTATTAATAGTTTGGCAGGCCATGGAATCTCAGCCTCTGAAATTCACAGGCAGGCTTTGGGGCTGTAACAATTCCAGTTCTTTATAATTGCTGTATAGAAAGGAGATTTTCAAGAAGAAAAAGCTGAAAAAGCTCAAAATTTTTGCTTCTCAAACTTCAGGGTTTCTGAAGGCAATACTGAGTCAAATCTGACTATTGGGACATAATCCCCTCCAGTTTAAGAAAGACCCTATTGACCTCAATTAGAGTAGAACCAGATTGCCTCTGTGTGCTACAAAGGCTTTTGCTCTTATAATTTTCAGAGTATCAGTATTAAAATTGGGTACTATCTTATTATGTGCAATGAGAGATTTTACTGGGGTTAGAGAGAGCTTGTCTTCCTGATTCTGGCCTTCAGGTCAGATCTAAAGAATTTCTACTGGAAATAGTAAAGTTTGCTCCCAAATTCACATTTTTGAGAGTGAATAGTGTTATGCAATTTGGCCAAAATGTAAATTGTCAATAACCTTGTCACAGAATGGAAGCAGCTTGGGTAACAATAAAGTAGTTTCCATAGTTTTGTCAGTTAAAGGCAAGTACCTGATATTTCATTGCCTTTTTTGGAGAGAGAGATTTATGGGGAAAAGACAGAAATTAAAAAAAATATAAATTAAAAGTCTCTAAACTGGGACACCATGATCTTTAAATTACTTATAGGTTATCAACACTTAAGGCTTGAAATGTTGATTCTGAACTTGGCTTCGTGAAGCAAAAATAGTTTCTGTTCCTTCTCTCTATGATTCATATCTTGGAAAACACAGCTGTCTTTGGAAGAACTCTTACCATTCTTGCCATGGTGCCAGAATCTCTTGGAATAAGAGATCAAGAGAACCCTTGGATATTGCTGCTCATCCTTAAATTAGGAAAAAATTGGCATAACAAAAGAGAATTTTATAACTTAGAATAATAAATCCAAGTCCTAGATAAATGACTGAAAGAGAATAGAGAGGAACAAAGCCTGTTTAGTAGAAGTATAAACACGTACTTAGACTTTATTTCACTGATTTAAAATATATCACCCTTTTTAGCTTTCCCATAACATTTGTACTACTGGAATGTCTCAAACCATTTATTTTAACTTTTCTGGTGATCAGAAAAAATAAGCAGACTGAGAAAAAGGTGTTTGTCAAAGCACATCATAATTATTTTGGTAGCTTGCACACCAGGGTTAGCTTTTTACTTTTCTGAGTGAGTTCTTCATTCATACAATGGCTTTTAATTTTGATATTTTATCCTAAAAATATTTTAAAGTGAAAACAACTGGAGGAGGGGTAAGGGGATGCAGTAACTGGTCATGGTGAGATGTTTGTTTTAATTTGAAAATCAATTGATAAATATACATTTTATTTTAGGGCACTAAAAGGATGCTTCTCAGTCTGGAAGTTTTCCCAGTGATTTTACTCTTGGAAATTACAGAATACCAAGAATTCCAGTACATGAAAATGTGCATCTGTACTATGATACTGGTAGCTGAAATAGCTGTCCCTAAAGTCTGTTAAGAATATTTCATCCTGGAATTTTTGAAGAACAAAAGCAACAACTATTTATATTTGTGCCATGTAATAATGATTAAATTTTTATCTGAAACAAATATCCTATTTAGGTCTAGTTCAGTCCCACCATCATCAGCATATATTCTAAAACTAAAAAACAATATAAAGTAGAACATATTTGAAGAATTAGGTTTAGATCTAAAAAAATCTTGCTACTGCGAAGGATGCGTTTTTTCAAATGGCATTTTAAGTCTCCCAAAAGTGTGGAACAGACTAATGAGAAAGTACAGATTTCACGAAAACAATTTATGTTAGGAGGTTTTATTCCTAGTCCATGTTTTATGATTAATAAGATAATATAGGAGGAACTTCAAATAAGAGAGCATTAGCGGAGTGTTTTGGCTTTTTGTTTGGGTTTTTTTCCCCTTTCCTTTCATATTTTGTTTGTTTAGAAGGAAGTACATCTCAATGTGGATAACTTTGTTTTCTTTTATACTCGTATACTATCAGGTATGTTTCAAAGAAAAAAAAATCGAAAGTGGTAAGTTCCTTTATGTCTTTATTTCCTTTAAAACTAAGTTGCTAACCTAATTTCTATTGTGAAATAGTTTTTGTGATATATAAGAAACACAATAAGCATTTTGCAGCCCAGGTAGTCTTACTGTTTTTTCCATGGCATGACTACATTTAAAAAAAAAGAAAGGAGAAGACAATGCACTTACTTTTCTGCTCAATGCTACTGCATGGAGAATTATTTGTAGAGGCTTTATTGACTTGATGGAGTCTTAACAGCTGTACTGTTGCACGTACTTATGCATCGTCCAGTGCACATCTAATCTAGGTACCTTCACTTTAACTACAGGCTTACTGATAAACCTAAAATAAATCAGTGTTTGTGGAAGAGGTATTACAACACTCCAATTACCTCTTCTCATTAATACTTTTAATAGTGTTGGTGTTTTATTGTGTTTAAACATATTTTCCATTCAGTTCTCTGTGATAACACAGGAGGTGTGGCCAGTTGTTATTCACATACATTCCATACACAGCAAAGCCCAGCTTTTCAGCTGGGTTCTGCTTTCTGAGTTTATCTATGTCACACAGGTAGTAAATCTGTTATTTTTTACTGGGGCTTCCAAAACTTTATTCTTCTGGAACACAGAGTTTCATGGACAAATATCCAATCTTTTTCAAAGTAATTTTGTTGAGAATGGTCTGGTTGGCTGGCCATGCTGCTGATAATGTACTTGGTGTCAAGTGAGGCAGGGGATGGAGATGTCAGCAAGGTCTCATTCCAAACAATGACATGCCCTCTTAGCTGAAGAGACTTTAGTGTCTGTATGCCCTGGAATTCAAGGATGCTACCTCAGCTTGTTTATAATTCTTGATTGTGCTTCAGGGCTTCTCACTCTGCATCTCACACGTACACCACCAGGGGAAAAGGGCAAAGGAAAGGAATGAGAGTATGTTAATGTCAGGGCTGAAGAATACACAGGTCCAAACACATACAAAAGTAGATGTAATGAGTTTGCCAGATCCTTCTAGACTTGCTTATGACTTTGTTCCATTTATACAGATGGGAAGGGATGGTATTAATGAGGCAGATTACATCGTAATGTTTTTTCCATGGAAAATTATTGAGAATGACTCCATCAAATCAAAGGATAGAAAATATTATGATCTTATAAATGAAAGCTCATCCTCCAGAAGTTAATAAGAACTCTTATTTGCTGGCATTCTTTAAATGTCTGTACAGCCATGTTCCCTTGTTGTAGTACTCTAGTTTTCTTTACACATTAGTCAACACCAGAAATATAAATTTCATATATCTACTTGATTAAGAACATTCACCCTGTGTTTGTTTGGGAGGGGTTGCTGTTTGTTTCTGGGATTTTTTTGGTGTTTTGGTTTTGTTTGAGTGGTTTTTTCGTGGTTTTGTTTGCATCTTGTTTTGGTTTTTGTTTTGGAGTGGGGTGTTGGTATCATGGTAGGTTTTGGGTATTAAAAAAAAAAATTTCCCAAACATTGTGAAGCATCTATATTTGATCTATTTTGTTTTGTATAAATTATTGAGGAAGCTAGTTCAAGTCTAGGTCTCCAGATTCAGAGCCTGGTTTTACTTGTTGCACTATAGTCTTCTCTTAAATTGGACTTCCACTACTTCCCTTAAAAAAACCATGTCCCTTCTTAGTTATCTGGGGTTGAATACACGTGGGATGAGTGTTATGGCAAAGGGAAAACTGCCAGGCAATGACAGTGGGTTTGGAAATGCTCTGTTTGCAACTGTGGTGAGAAATTCAGTGAAATGTTTGAGAGAAAGCTGAAGGATATTATGTTTATTAATTCATGTATATCTGCTCTATGCCCACACAGCTGCAACAGATATTTCTGGTTAAAATAATCTGATCTATGTGTGCATTTATATGGACAGAACATATTGAAGTATTGCATTGGCTGTGAGCTATGATCCTTCTGTGCATGGAAATATTTTATTTCCTAATTTGACATACTGTAGGCTCTAAAATTAAGTCATCTTTGTCTGATGAAAAAGATCACTTGTGAGTTAAATGGATTTATCATCATTGATCGTCTTTTAAGATGCAGTCTAGATATAGTTTCAATCTTTCTTTAGGCTGAATCTAAAGAAAAATGAAGACAGTTTTGTTCTGCTTTGAATGTATATATGTGGAAAAAAAGGGGGAAGAAACTATTATTGTTAACTTTTTAAATTTTTTTTTCCCTAATGTCTTATATTATAAATACTTTCTTACCCTTCCTAGTTATCACAATGGTCTCTTTTACCTTATATTAATAAGGAACGTGGTTTTTTGTCATAGCAGTAGTAAATTTGTAAACCAAAGTATTATTTTCTTACTTCAGCAGCTTTTTCCTATGTATGCCTGAGGCACAGCAGCAGTAAAGGAAGGAGGAAACATAATGCTTGTTTTCCTTTAGACACCTTGCATATAGTACTAAATAGCTTCAAATGTGGGAAACAGCCTGTGAGTAATTTTGCTGATAAAATTCTAATCTTTGTGCCTTCATTTCTGAAAGACCTTCCTTTTTGAAGTAACTGTTTTTACAAAAAGACAAAGAAAACCCTCCTGTAGAAAGAAAAAGTGTGCTACCAAATAAATATTAGTGCCTATGAAAAAAAAGACAACAGGACACTCTCATATATATTTCCTTGTTTTCCTCATGCCATTCACTGCCTATCCTTTGACTGGTTTGATTACAAGCCACACCTTTTAAAAATTAAAATGTGCAGTCTTACCACTTTTATTTCTTCAAGTGAGCCTTCTATTCTATTCTATTCTATTACAAGAAGAGGCTAATGACGCATAGATTCAATTGGTATCTCAATACTAGTGGGGTTTTTTCAGGTACAGGGCAACTACAAAATGAGGAAAATATTCTGTTTCTATTATTAAATGCTGTCGAAGTCAGTGAGTGATTCAGAGAACAGTAGAAAACTTCAGGAATCCATATTCAGTCTTTGACTACACAGAAGTGCTGCAAGAGCTGCTGGAGACCACAAGTTTCAGACCACAATTGCACCCTTTCACAGCAGCTTTCAATTAAAATGAGACATGTTCACTTCCATTCCCACCACCAAATCCCCCTCAATATTTGGAGTGGAAGCTTGTTCCAAAACCTGATTTTTTGATGGCTAGAAATCTTTCTTTAATAGGCATTTTTTCCACTCCTTTTTCCCTGGTGTTGTTCTCTATAACTGCTTGATAAAGAAATCTGTTACGTGTTGTATCCAGGGTTAGTCTACAATCTGTTTCTGGAAATTCAGCCTCCTGTAATGATGTGATTTTTCACTTCTTGTAAAAGTAATATATAGATCTTTAATATATCCAGGGTAACATATCTATATGGAAGGAAATGGATCTCATTAAACTTCCTTTAGTACCGTTGTCAACTTTTTTTTTTTTAAATTTCCGTCCTGAAACAGATTCTTTTTTTTTTTTTGGTACAATTTTTTGATCCCTGACAAAAGAGGAGATGCTTTCTGTCTTCATAGTGTGAAACATAGGTTTTCTTAGAGCCACTTTTTGCTTTTATCAGGTCTTTTAATTTCATAGCATGTAATTATACTAAAGTGGGTAATATCATTGCCATGGATAGATATACTTGTTATGGAAAACCAGGTCCTATTAAATGGGTGAAAATTGCTTAGAAAGAAAAAAATCATATGTGTGATAGAAAACTTGCTATCTGAATAGAATATTTAAAACATGATATGGAAAGAGAAAACTTCTTGCTCTACATTTAATAGCACCACAGATCTCCTTGTAATCACAGAACAGAATGAGAGAATATTCTGAGCTGGAAGGGATCCACAGGGATCATCTAGTCCAGCTCTTTATGTGAATGGTCCATACAGGGATCAAACCTACAATCTTGATGTTATGAGCACCACACTAATCAGGCTGTCAGGCCTGGTTCTTTTCCCTAGATGGACCTGGTGAGGATAGGCTGAGAAAACTGAAAAAGGGCAATAGTCAATTAAAAAAAAAAATCAAACCAGATCTTTAAGAGACAATATCATATTAGCCAAATATGAATATTTGTTAATTAGCAATATGAATTTGTTTAGGAGTAAATGTTGAGCACTGTATTAGGGAGTAATTGAAGCAATGACAGTTGTGTTCTTGTTAAGGATTATCACATAAAAATGTGTAATATTTCTGTCGTTCTTCTTAATTAAGCTTATTCACAACAAGGTAAGAACAGAAAGACTAATGTAAAAGTGTTAAAGCAGCTGTTGTAGGTTTTATCAGGAAAAAGATCCAGCCTGGAGAATCAGAGTTATAACAAGTTTCTTTATGGACCACAAATATGAGGCCAGTGGGGCAGAGAGAAAAGGTTTTTGATACTTATCTTTTTAACAGACATTAAAATAGGAAGTTTTAGTGCTATGGGGAAAATGTATCAGAATGCCCTTATTTTCAGTACTATACTATAGGAGAATGTTTGATTAATAAGGAAGGTATTGATTTAGTGCAAGTTAAGATGATACAGTTATGTTTTCTATTATTGAAAATTCAGTCTCTTTGAACCACCAGAGATTATGGGTTGTGAATTGATACAGTGCCTCCTCCCACACTTGCTTTAATCACTTGATTAACACCTGCAGTTTCACTTTTCCTTGACTGCTGAGAAGTAGATATTAATTTCATAGTTAAGCAAAAGTTCATAGGTAGCATTTCTATTTTTGAGACTATAAATAATTACTTAGAAATACTTTCAGATGCTTTAAGGAGATGACTTATTGACCTTTTCAGAGAAAATGAAAGTAATTTTATTAAAACTTGAATGAATTAATATTTTACTAGAGCTCTGTAACTTTAACCAGACCATTTAAACCTATGAAGCCAAGAAAATAAGAATAAGCTATAAAAAAGTTTTTAAATGGCTGTGTCTCAAGGGTGCTACTTTAGCAATGAATACATGTATTTCAATAAGATAAGGAGAGATTTGTTTACCATTATGAATGTCTCTTTGTCATCAGAGATAACTATTTCTTCATGACAAGGATTTTTGCCTGTTCATCTGTCTGTCCATTCCCTTACACTGGGCTGCTCATCATCTCTCTATCAGAAAACATTCAATGAAAATTGATACAGTGGCAAGTAAAAAAATGACTTTTCATGGATTTTCTTGTTGTCTCCCTTTTCAAATGTGTACATTTTTGGATTTGAAGCTTCAATTTGCCTTTTTTCAGGGACTGAAGAAATTTTAATGACTTGGGGATAGTATAAAAGTACAACGAAAAAAAAATCCAGATTTCAAAAAAGTCTTTCACATGAAGAGGGTTGTAAAGGTTCTGGTTATAGAAACCTGAAATATAGGTCTTTTTGCCAGGAAAGTACTGTTTTTTAGTGTTTATAGAATAAGGCATCTTAAATATCTTAATATGTGCTCTATTGACTCATTTCACCTTGTAAAATAATTGTGTGATTTGAAATCTTTAACATAGCTTGCAGATGCCTTTATTTGCATTCTCTTTCTAGCTCTGTGCTGTAATGGATATTGCCATTGCTGTTACATTTTGATCATGTGAGTAGAAAAATAGTTGTAAACCAAGAAGGCAAAATGGGAAGGCAATTTGTCCCTTGTCAGGTGCTCCTATGTCCTGCAATGTCCCCAGAACCAAGTCTGGGGTAGAGAGTAACCACAGGGTAGCTGAATGTCTGATGGTTCATTACATAATAATGTAATGATGATTCTAATGAGGGAAGTTTAAAATTTAGTTAATAAATACATTTATTTTGATTCTGCAACCATAGTCTGCATTATAACCACCTCCATTAGCATCAACAATAAAGTGCCAGTTAAATGCCCACAATGAATATGAAGAGTGTGGCTTTCAGATATACTGAAGCTGAAGAAGCTTATGCTCTTGACATTGTTTTCCAAGTATCAGACCTCAGATTAAGACAATCTGTGGGTTTTGTATCTGAATTCTGCACATGCATGGAAAAAGAATTTTGGTGATTTTTTTTTTTTTTTTTTTTTTTTTTTTTTTTTTTTTTTTTTATGAAGCAGATATTCTGCATGGGCACTGCTTTCCCAAGAAATTAAGGGTAAGAGCATGATGAAGCTTTATCTTGGTATTAGGGGAGTGTATCGGGGGAACCCTCAGTACTTTCAGAAAAAAACTACCTATCCAACATATATATGTATTGTCTAGTGCCTAGAAGGATTGTGTTCTGATCCAGATCCTTTTCAGGACCTTACTTGGGACTCAAGCTTTTGTAGAACTTGGTAACATATCCAGCAAAGTTGATAATGCCAGAAATGCAAGCCTTTAGTTGACAGACCATCAGTTGAATGCACTAAAATATATCTCTTAATAATAATAATAGCAGTAGTTGTTGTTCTTCAATTAATGACTTCTGCACAAATACAAAGATCACATAGTCCCAGTCTAATTTTGAATATGTAGCTAATAACAAAGCTACAATAATACCAGCTATAGAATAAAAATACAAATCCTCCATTCATTTTTTGAATGCTGTTCTATTATTTTTCTCATCCTTCTGTTTATAACTCTTTGTGCAAGTAGGTTAAGTAATTTGCAGTGTGACTTAGATAATGAACTAAATTCTCTAAAATTGTAGTTGTCAAAGAATGGCACTCTTTAATTTCCATTCTCATGTGAATTATCCAGAGATGAAAATAAGCTTAGGCAGATAAAAAAAGCTGATACGTGCAACTGTAAGATGGACTCTGTAAGAGTCATCCACTAGAAACAAGCATTCTGAGTCTGATAGTCTATTTCTTTAATCAGCATGAGGATTTATTTGGTATGTTTCAATCTGATAATCCTTAGCCAGCAAACTGGCTGTGGCACTCTGCTCTTGCTGCTGATGTGCACTGCATCCAGATTGCTTAAAGTAAAATGATCTCCTCTTGTGTTCTGATGTGCTTTACAGAGATAAAAACAGACTAATTCCCCTTTGCCAGATGTATCATTCACTTTGTTAGGCACCTAACCAGAATTGATAATATGGTCATTACAACTTAGAAATGGAAAAAATATACGGTATAAATACATCTCCTAATGAATACTCAGATTGGGTTAAAACACACTACTCACTAAACATTACTGTAAGTGCACTAAATGATCTCAGAATTATTGCTCCTTCACATTATTATTTTGACCATGTGTAGTCCCTGATGCTATGAATGTCTTGTTTTCTGCATATGTCTGTCCGTTGTTCCACACAGGGCTGGGAAAATATTTTCATATTCTCTCCAGATCTTGAACTGATTAGAAACCGAAATGTTTAATTAACTTTTCTCTTGGACTCATTCACCCTACAGAGCTATGTAATAAGAGAAAGGAAGAAGGTGTGAGATGTAAGAACCTCTGGATTTCTTGCCACAGCTATGAACAGCCAGCCTTTGTGCAGAGGATTCTTCTGATCAGAGGATTCTTCTGAATTGTTTTCAGCTGTGGTGAGATGTCAGGCAGATGCTCTAGTGAAGACCAATAATTGTAGACCAGTGCTGTAGAACAAGATGACAGAATTTGTCTGTGATAACCAAGTAAACAAGTGACAATCATCTAACTGTTTTTTTAAAACCACGCTTAGATATTGGTGGTTATTGGGAGGTTGAAACACAGGTGAGATGATTGTCATCTATTCAATATGATGTTCCTTGCCAGTGCAAGGAAAATTTTTGGTCTCGTTGGAAATTCTTCTTCAATGTAAGCATTTTTCAATACTTAAAAGGTGACACTGTGTACAAGCTGAGAAAAAAAACCCAACCCAACAAACCACCATCAAAATGGGAGGGAGGGAGATTCTCTATTTTACCAATAAAAGTGATTATTGAGTTATGACTGCTATGCTGAACTGTGAGATGAATGCCAAAGCTTATCCAGCCCAGATGCAGTTCCATTTACACCCTAGAATATGAAAATAATTTTCACTTGTTGTGTAGAATGTAACCTTCTGTATAGTGTTCAGAAGACTAATAAATCAGCATTTTTTAGGTATTTCAACGTGCTATCCAAAAAGTAAAGATTCTTATTGGTTCACGTTTACAGTTTCCTACTGAGAAATAAGGAAGACTTATCTTTTATTAAATTTTTACAAATACTGTATGTATGTAAATAATAAATGTAGCTGTAGTGTTACTTGGCAGCCAGGTGAAATACTTAATCGTTTAGGAAAATGTTTAATACTGAGTGACTATATCCCTAGTTAATAAGCTTCCTAAGAAATCAGAAAATCAAAAATCACAGCAAAGCTGATGCTTTCAAAAGTGATTATTACAAGATAATTTTAACAGATCATTAGATTGTCAGTACATTTTAAAATCCTGAAGCATTTCCAATGTTTCTATCTCAGTCTTTTCAACTCCAAGTACCCTAATTTATCTCCTTCAGGACACTTTTCATACTGTTACTACTACTAATAATGTCTCAAGTCAAAGAGAAAAACCACCTTCAATTGATATGAAATTTACTAAATATATTTAGCCTATAATAAAAACAATAAAATATCTTTCAGAGTGTTAGGAAAATGTGACCATTGCTTCTTTTTAGCCTTGTTTATATTTTTAAAATATTCAAGCAGTCAAGAGACTCAAAATTTCTATTGATATCTTTGTCTGGAGTTGCTCATCAGTTTTCTGGTTTAGTTTCCATTAACACCTCGCATTTTGGACTGGGGGGAAGGGAGGAATAAAATTAACATGTGTTCCCTGTGCTGGATGAAAATCTTGAGCCTGTGCAGTTGTGTGCTGTTACTGCTTGAGGAACTGTCCTGATTGCCAGGCTACACAGCCCCGCTTTCCAACATTTCTGAACAGTGGCTTTGGTTGAATTTTCTGTTTGTTTGTTGTTTGGGTTTGAATTGTTGCTTTTTTTCTTATTTCACTCTGAGGAGAAAGACAATGAATTTTTGGGAAGAGTTGTGCTAACATGTTTTAAAGAGAATTGGAAAATTCTCTAGAAAACATGAGGTTAGATGGTTCGGAGGCTGTTGTCAGATTCTTCTTAGCAGCCAAAAAATATTCAGTGTTCTGCATCTGTGTTTCAGAGAGTACTTTAAAATACAGAATATTTTATTTAATTTCAGGAAGTGCTCTTTTATTCTTAATGGCAACCCCCTAAACTTTAAAAGCCTATAAAATCTGCCATTACACAGAAAATTGTGAGAAGAGAGTAGTGTAGTACTTCTAAATACTGCACTGGTAATTAGATGTTGGATGGCATAGCTACTGCTGATTATTGACTTCTCTGTTCTTCATATACTCTAAGTGCTTAAAGGATAACAGAAAATGTCACTACTTTCCCTGAAGGAAATTGGAAAATCTAATTTGTCTTGCGATCTTTCAGTGAAACTAAAGACAATAAATTAGGAAGTATATTTTCTACGCTTCACAGACTCCATGTGCTTGCAAAGCAGCTGTCAGTGAAGGCAGCATTTTATACTGAACAGCACATGTGCAAAATCATGAATGATATTAGTTAAATTGTACTTCCTGATACTGAGCTGATATTTGAAAAATACAGACTATAAACATGCATGTAGTGAATGTATTTAATGGATGTTGGAAGTTCTTCCTCATTATTGAAATACCTTTCTCACCCTGCCCCCAATGAAAACCAAATTCCACAGCAAGCAGAAATTGAATATTCTTCCAGTGTAACATTTTCTTATGCATCCATACCTAATTCAATGTAGCAATGATGAGATTTACATATATATGTTGCCTTTTTAATGTGGAATCCTTGAAGGTTTTCATATTATATTAGCAACATTTAAATAAATGCCTGAAAGGCAGCCCTTCCCAAGGATTGTGACTGTTTTCTGACAGTGAAAATTGGAATAAAACCATTTACCTTTTTGTACTGAAAATATAGATAGCTGGACTGTTAATGGTAGGCAGGACAGACTGCACTGATCAGGTTCAGGGCATGGCTGGACAAGTGTATCAACCCAATCAGCTTATAAGCAGAGAGTAACTGGAAGGAAAAAGTACTGACAAAATTATGAAATAACAAAAGAATGTTTGTCAGACCTTTGGAAAAATACCAAGGCTGGAATCTGAAGGACAATGCACTAGTGCTGTGCAATATTTGTAGTGTGGGACAGAAGAGGCTAATAATGAGTGTATGTGTAAAATGTCTATTTACCTTTTCCTATTTGTTTTATTTTTCTCATATTTATAATCCTGCATTTTCAGGATGCTTTGCTCTATGTGGGGAGCTTAACACTGCCATTATGAGTACAAAAAATAACTCTGTCCTTGAGTATCTCCTTGCTATCAAATCTCAAAGTACCAACTATGCAGATGCTATAATAATTTGAATGGCCACTTATATGCTAGGATTTGTTTTATTCTTCCTCTGCTGAGTGAGAGTAGTTTTTTATAAATGCTGAAGAAGCAAAAAAATTGGTTTTGTTTCCTTCTTATGAAAAATAATCCTTATGAGAATTACACTATTCATAACCATAAATTCTTAAAATGCTTAACACTTGGAAGACTACTGAGCACCAGAAAGTTTGCTGAGAATGTATTGCATCAAACCAGATATATGATAGTAAAGAGTAATTTTGCACTGATGCTCTCTACATTTTTTATGTATGTACATATTCTTTTTCAATATATACTCTTGTAACTGTGACCATCTAACTGTGAAATGGCTCATAATTTTTAACTTGTTCTTATAGTTTTAGCAGGACTACATTCCACTACTTATTTAGGAAGAAATACAGTAATTTATCCTTAGTAAATGATTTAAATGTTGGCTGGCATACAGTGTATACAGAGGGCAGCTGAAAGAAAACAGAGATAAGGGAATTCTAACATAACAAAATGCCTTTTAATACAGAGCTTTGGAAGATTATTAAGACTGGAATCGAAAGGGTGTGAGGTTAGTTTTCTGCAATATTAATGTTAATTAAGGCAGAAAGAGACTTGTGCAGTTTTTATGCATGCATGGAGTTGGTGACTTCAAAGTAAGCAATGTGATGAGGACTAAAAGTCAGAGAACAAGCAGTGAGAAGCTGTGATGCCATCATGCTGCTTTTCCAGAGGCAGAAGTTGTGGGGAGCGGAGTAAACAGGGGAAAGATGAGGGCAGCACTCCAGGGGGGCTTGCTGGAAAGAAAAGTTGACAAGAGCTGCTTCTGCTGTGTGAGGAGCCCAAAGAAAACTGCTCATGAGATTCCGCAAAAATGAGAAGGTCACTGAATTGCACCTTGCCAAAATTCAGGTTAATTATGAGCTTGACAGAAAGCAATCCCTCCATCTCTTCTCTGAACTCTATATTGATAAATTTACATGCCTTTATAGCACATGGTACGTAGATAATTTTGATATTTCATTGTTGAGTTCTGTTAAAAATCCCTGGTGTATGCTGTCTGGCTCTGGTTGTGTCCATTGCTTGGCCTGTGTGTGCTCTCTTCTATAGGATTCCCAAGTTAGGACCTCGATGGTTTCCTCCACAGAAAACAAATTCAGAGAATTAATTTTGCTTCTTTTTAAATAATCTTGGCCTTTCTCTGTGCTGTCTTCATGCCATGAATGTCAATTGGCACTATAGACACTTTGGCAGGCTTTTTTTTTTTTCCTCTGAGGTGTTAGAAGAAGTACATAAAACTAGTTTTGATTGCTGTATTTGCTTGTCCCTCAAACTCTTTTTTCATCCTTGCTAACTATATTATTAAATTTAATCTGCTGATGTTTGTGATCTTTCTTTATCGTTCCTTTGGTTAAAATTTTATTATTTAATGTTATCTTCTTATCTCTATCCCATGCATAGGATTCTATCTTTTGTGTGGAAATATTTCTGGGTAAATTTCTGTAAATCTTCCCTTATTAAGTGAAGATTCCAGATTAAAAAAAAACCAAAAAAAACAACAAAACCAAAAGAAAAACAAACCTCTTTAAAAACATTAGACCAGCTCCTTATTTAGAAAAGTATAAAAAAATTCCTGTCAGATTTTAGGTACAATACTCCTTCCCTACCAAAAGTGATTTGGGTGTTGAAAAATTTTTCAGAGGAGAAACAAACAAAATCTAAGAATACACGAGCGCATAAGCTAAGAATAATAGCATCATTTGTATTATAAAAAATTATCTTGAAGGAAAGTAACTGCAAAGAAAGCAAATGATGCAAGCCATAACCTTCCAAAGTCACCTTTTTGTCATGGTGTCTTTTTCCCAACATCACCTTTTCTTGAATTTTAAAATTTAAATCATTTTGAAATTCATTTGCTAAACCATCTTAAGGCTATTTGTGCTATTTCAACAATAAATAAATTACAACACATTGTCCTTTTGCAGCATACCAGAGCTGGTGTGGGCTATTAAGTGTATTTCTTAATAAGCTTACAATACTTTTTCAAATAGTTTCCTGTATGCTGACATTCCCATACTTCTGTTTCCAGAATGCTGAAAATTCTCAAGCTTGTTATAATTTATACTTGTATTTATCATATGGTATAAGTGTAATACTATGTTTATAAATCTTGTCGCATTTTCATAACCATTTCCAAGAGAAACGTGTCCAAGCTGAAGGTGTGAGTCAAAGTATATTCCTCCCTCTCCTACTTTGTTTGTATGTGCCCAGACACAGTTACCAAATATCCTTGCAGTGCACTGCCTTCGTGGCCTGGGTGACATAAATTACTGCAGGAGATGGGAAAATGCCCTTTAAGACTGCAGAAACTGTAAGACCTTGCAGCTATTGGTGTCCTATTTTTATCATTTTTGAGATTGTTTTTTGAGCAGTGAATGCATTTCAACATATCCGCAGTAGGATACTCCTTATCTGTGGATCTTTGGGGCTTAAGGGTTCTAAGACTGTTTTCTTATTTTGTAAATAATACTGAACTAGATGATGATGTGAATAATGCATATTGTGCTGAGACAAGGCATATTTCCTGAGGCTGCCTCATAGATCCTGTGTGCCTTTCACCTTTCACCTGCAGCACAGGATCAAAGCATATTTGTGGATTATGTGCTGGAAACACCTTTAAGTGTTTCCTAGCAGAGTATTTAGGAAAATAAATTCTCATTTGAATGCTGGAAATAAGAGGATTGAGGACAAAAGATTAGCCAGATGACAGAACTGGGAGAAACTACTGTGAAGCAACTGTGATGTTTTTGGAGAAATGATCCGTGCACAAGAGAAGGTACAGAAGAAAGCAAAAAAATATGGGATGTAATATCTTGAATGTAATAGAGAAACTGAGAGAACACAGATATAATAAAAATGAGTGTAACAAGGGAAGCTGAGTTATAGGAAAGTAAAGTTTGATTATGGTTTGCTGGCCATTTAAACTAATGTTAATTTTTCTTTTCCATGCAGTTTGATTCCCTCTGCTTTAGTTTGGTGGTGGTTTTTTGTTCTTCTTTGTTTGGGTTTTGGGTTTTTTTTAATGTTGCTTTGGGTTTTTTTTTCTTTGGTTGGTTGTTTTTTGGTTGGCTGGGGTTTTTTGTTAGTTTAGGTTTGGTTTGGGTTTTTTTCCTCAAACCTAATGGAACAGCTGAGGCATCTCTGGAGCTTATTTGGTCTCTGGTCATCTCAGAAGGCAGTAGTGTGGTACATGAGTCTCCACTGCTCCAGAAGGAATCCATGCAATTATTAACTGTTCCTGGAAGAAATTATGACCAAATCATGAGGTAGGACCACAGTCTCCTTTTTGCATTCTCATGATTTGTCATTATGGAACATGCTTCTCTGCCTGCTGGACTGCTGTGTGCATCACATTTCCTTTCACACACTTGTGTGAAAATGTTCAGAGTCCTGTTGGTGCCTTTAGCCTGACTGCTCAGTGAGGCATGTGTTGGTAGTGAAAGCTAAATATACTGGAACATAAGAGGGACTGAAACCCCAGCAAGGTCCAGCAGGATGCCTGTGCAGCATTGGATACTGAAAGCCTGACCCTGTTACAACCTCTGGCATGGATTGAAGGTTTAGGAATGCAGCTGCTGAGGAATTCAGTAAGCAAGTAAGCTAAGAAAAGCAAGGCAGGATTCTGTTGACTTTTTTTTTTCTTCCTGATGAACATCACCAGAATCCAGCATTCTCCCTAAAATACTGACCTGGAAAACACCAGTAAGAACATACCTCCATATTTTCCAACTGACTCTAAAATCCAGAATTATACTTCTACTATGTTGTCTCGCATGAATTCTTGTTGCCTAAACAAATACGAAGGAAGATTAATGACCAACAGTTTATACAAGGCTGAATTTCTGGACTCTCTGTAAGGCTCACTTTAGTTTTTTTAAATTATTTTTAATGCATTCTCAAAGGTAAAACTAAAATATAGGAGGAAGCGTGGTCTTTTTTCTCAAAACCCAGAACTGCACTTTCTTCAGGTGGTACCAGTTTGCTTGGGATAAGTTCATTCCAGTGACCTAGATAATGAGGATTAAAATATTTGAATGAAATAACAATACCAATAATAAGAGACCATAGATAAAGGTCTATCTGTTTTACTATTATGTATAGATATAAGTCTCGGTAGTTGTTTAGGTCTGTTAGACATAATTAGAATACAGATATCCATGGCATTGTGGGAACTTTCTTGATCTAAGTGAGAATATTAAAATCTTTTGATTCTACCTACCCATTCTTTCAGTTTTGTAAGGACACCATTAGAATGCAACATGGAAAAGGCAAGAAGGAGAAACGTTTTGGACATAATTTCTTTACAGAGTTTGGGACATTAACATTAAACTAAGTAATATTAAGACACTTAAATTCTTCAGGCTTGCCTTCACTCCAATAGATTTTACTAATTTTAATGATGCAAGTGTCAAACAATCCTCCTAGGTACTATGCACACAAAATCCTATTATGAAGACTTATCCCAAAACACCTGTTTCATGAGTGCCACAGGGAGCAGCAATTAGGCAAACTGTGTTCCAGATGGTGCATCCTCTGCCTTTGGATATTTGCTTGAAATGATACAGTGTGGAGGGAAAAAAAAAGAAGTAGAAACCTTGCTGCTCTCTAAATATAGTATCTAAAAGCAAAGGACCTTAGCAGTTTGGATAGGCTTTAGTTGTAGAAAGCACAGGCAATGTGTTTAGTGAATTCCTGATGCGGAAGCACTCACGACAACTGCGCAGTACAAACAAGTTGTTTCACAACCCTGCTTATTAGGATCAGTTCATCAACAATCAGAACATTCAGATTGCCTGAGTGTGAAAAAAACATTATATACCTCTGGTCTCTGGTGTGCTTTATCACCATAACATGACTATAAGACTATAAAAATATGCCACTCTATTTTAGTCATCTAAAAGAGGTACATCCTCTTTCTACACTTAGACCAGTGCTGTAGTAATACTGTCTCCAGTTGTGGATTTGAAAAGTCCTCTAGTAAAATAAGCAGAGTGTAAATATCAAACAGAACAGTGTCATTTTTCCCCCTAATTTCTTAGTTTATTGGCTCTCAGAGCGAGGCACATCAAGCGTGAATGTGCATTGTGGAATTCGTGGTTTGTTGCATGGAACTTCTTACAGCCCTTGGTTACTTTAAGTAAAACCACAAAAACGTTTAGAACCTGTTACAGAAGCAAACAAAGGGAAGAATCCACTGGATAAGAAACAATCTGCTTATGTTGATGTTACACTTTAATGGACTTTAATATTTTTCCTCCTTAGTCAGGTTCTGTGTGTAGAAATGGCATTTGTAGAAGCTTTTCAGTGCTGTGAACCGTCACTGAATGTCAGCTGGCTCTTGCGCTTTTTCTGCTTGAAATGTGCTGAACTTTGGTGAGGGAGACATTCAAAGGCAGCCTAAATTTCTACTTCTGCAGGGATAACATTGTGTCTCTACATTTTATGAAAGTTCTCTCCATTAGAGAAGGGAACTCATTTTTTTTCCTCCACAAACTTCTACAATGTTCAGTTCTTTCAGCTGATATGAGGAAACATGTTTCCTTCTTCCTATCTCCCTAAGCAGAAGTAATCTGAGTGCTTCTCTTGTTTTCCTTGTCTGACAACTTTGAAGTAAAACCGTAAAAACAGAGCTGCATGATATAGTATAAAATTACTAATGTTCTGGTTTTTTTCAGTGGAAACTTTTTTCACAGTGAACCAATCTTCCTATAATATATATCACTTCCTATTATATATATATCTACTCTGCAGAGTTGAGAGAAATTCTGATAATCAGAGTGAATTTTAGAAATACATTATAGTTCACTCTGGTGTGATTTTGGGTTGGTATTATTGACAGATCTGTTCTGAAAGTTAACTTTCATGTATTTATAGTTTCTCAGCAGTTTATATTTCTATGTAATTTTCTCATTTTTTTAAAGTACCTTTCCTTTTTCCCATGTTTTTTTAGAGAGAACTACTTACAGCTTTGAGTTTTCATTGGCAGTTTGGTACAGTATTCTAGAATGCAGCCTATCATGCCCAGTCCCTCTGAAAACATCTAATTTATCTACATTTGCTTCCACCTCTCCTCTCTTTATCCAGTATGTGCCCCTTGAATACAGGTGTGGAAACTAATAGCAAGCAAGTCATAGTTGCCATCTTAATGTGTGTTGATAAACTTGAGACAATAAATACTTTTAAAGTGGATTAGGAGTTTGGTTTTAATGTGGATTAACAGCCTGAATTTAACCTCAGTTAATCCAAAAGATATTTCATAGGGCTAAAAACTGAAGCTACTAATTAACCTAAATCATATAACTTCTGTCCCCTTCATACCACTATTCCCTTAAATTGACACAGAAGCTATGTACCACCATCTAGTACATATTCAGATTTCACATGTAATCTCAGTTTGAGAGCTATTATTTTTCTGCAGTCTCAGTACTAATGCCGTTTTGAATTTTTTTTTCTTGGTTGGATTCAACAGGCCACATTTTTAAACTGGGGTTTCTCTTCCTGTATTTGTGGAATGATTTTAGAATGCTTCACTGCAGTATACCAGGATTTGAAACATATGACCTTGTCAGCATGAAACAATTCTTTTCTAGACTGAATCTTGCAGTACTGTTCTCTGCAGGTAAAATCATAAAAAGAGAAAAGGTGTGCTGCCCTTTTGATTTATTAAATTTGGACTACCATTTTACTATCTTTCCTCAATAAGTGTCTACATAAGGTTCTAGGAAGTAGTCATGTCACTTCCTCTACATCATATTCTATTCTTTCTGTTCCCTTGGATTCATGTCTTTCCTGGAAGAAGTTACTTTGCTAACTTTAGAAACTTTTGTAATGTTTGGGGGCAGATGTGTTGTGTGTGGATGTGTTAAAAAAAATTCTCAATTACATGTAAAATATAGTTATATAATGTAACTTAAATTATTTTCCAAACAATTTAAGAAAAGTCTGTGAAAGTAACACTGCAGCTTGAGTAGTGTTATACACAAGATGTACTTAAACCAGTTTCAACTGAACTGTTTCAGAGCTTAATGAATACAGGTTTTTCAAAACCGCAAGACTTCTGAACTCTCTCCTTGACATTTGATCAGTGTTGGATGATCTGAAAAAGAGGCTCCATTCATAGCTGTGAAAAACACGTTGGGTTTATAAATTTTTTTAAAGACTTTAATCTACATGCCTTTATGTTCATTGAATTTTGGTTTGTGTTTGGATTCAGCTGGATCCCAGAACTCCAAGTAAAATACTGGTTTCACCCAATTTCACAATGCAACCATGCAAAACCCACAAATTTCTGACAGGTTTTGATGTGAAACCATAACATATCTTGGCCCAAGTTCATACAAAATCTATGTGAACCTTTCAGTTAATGTGGGCTGCGTTCCCAGTTTGTAATGAAACATTAAACCAAGCAGGTTTTTTCCATGGCTTTGTATGTGTTGTACATGTTTTGTTTAAAACTCATGTCAAAACATTTCCGATACCTTAAAAGCAAGTCTGTTTTTCTATAGCCTTCAGTGTATAATTGCTTTCTCAGCTGAAACCAGAGGAAGATGTTGAGCTGAAGCCCTTTGAAGGAAAGCTGCTGCCAGAATGTCTCCTATTCAATTACTGTGGATCAGTCTCATTCTCTCTTTTCTCATTAGTCCCTTTGTTTCAGCATTAATCTTTGTTCATGATTTCACAGGAAAGAAAAATAGGCCCCTGGATATTCTACTGTGGTTTTGGTTCACCTGTTAGCTGGGTCAAGTCCCGCTTACTGTTGGTTCAAGGTTTTAGTGGGACAGTTATAAATTTGTACTTATTTTGGGTCCAGTGTATCAGTAACAAAAATCTTTCTGTTATTTCAAATATTCTGCTTATTAAGCCTGGACAGAGAAGTATTCTTTTGGAGAGTGGGAGAAAGTAGTCAAACAAAGGGCTTGGATTTAATCACTTCTTTTATGAACCAAACAGTGTGAGATCTTGCATATAATACTAAGATAAAGCAAAAGCTACAGGTATTTTCACCAGTGAAAAATTATGATTGAATTTTATGAATCATTATCTATACATCCTTTTTATTTTTTCCTGTGCTGATATCTACAAAGATTTCACTGATTGTGAAATATATTGCTGTCTTTATTTGCTTTTAAATCTATGTCAGTATTACATTCCATTTGTGACTGAGGACTGTAAGACCTGACACTTTTAGTGCTTTTCAGCTTCAGAAATCCCCAAATACTTGAAAAATTTAATTGTCTGTGTGTGGGAAAAAAAGAAGTGGTAGCTCAAAGAGGAGTTTCTCAGTGGCTGTTACCCACCTCAACCAGACCCTTCATTTGGAGAAGCACAGGGAGGAGTGGCACTGTGCACTTCCTGTGCTCCACAGCATGCTAGTTGTACCTAACCCAGCCCCCACCTTAAAAACACTGAAAAAATGGGGAATGGGTTACATTCAAATCATCCCAGGTACCCATGGAAGCCAGTGCTGTAAGGAGCAGTGAGGAATGTCTTAAGTGAATTTAGTAGGGGACATATAATTGGAGGACTCTTTATTTCATATTATTTTACTTGGCTTTGCTGGAAATGCCTTTCATAGTTTCCAGTCTATCTTTAGTCTCATTTTAGGCTTAGATTGTGTGCTGCTTGGGGACGAGGCAACCTTGTTTTCTTGTTTCTACTTTTCCAAGTACAAAGGATTTCAGCCTGTTATCTGTTCATTTATAATCATGTCGTAACACTTGCTAAATTCAGCAAAACAAGAAGTAAGCTTAAAAGCACATAATAGAATTTTCTGATAGTTTTATACAAGCAGTGGTGAAACCTGATTATCTTTTAAGTCTCTTAGCTGAAATAAAGTCAGCGTTGTTTATAAAAAGAGAACCATGTTACTCAGAAGTGTCTATAAAAATCTCTTATGAAAGCTCACAAAGGCATATTGCTGTTACTGGTTGTAAGAGGTGAGAGTTTCAGTTGTGGGGCCTATTTGTTGCATAGCAATGAAGTTTGAGTGTCATGTAATTATGAACCATAAAGAACATCTACCAGATATTTTTCTTTCTCTTTACCAGCAGGTGAAATTTCATATACTTTCTGTTTTTCAGTGAATGCCAAATTACTCTTAAGTGCCATTCATGAAGATAATTTACACAGGTTTTAGTTGCTTACAGTAATTCTTGGTGGCTTTTGCTTCTGTTTTAGTAAACATTTCAGTGTTACCAATAAGACTGACTAGTCTACAAGAACCTTTTGTTCTAATTGATCTCTCATACCTATATATCCCATCTATGTGTACATTTAGGTCATCATTTGAGTAGATAGGCTTGCTTTTCTTCCTATGCATCAGAATGCTGATCCTGTTCCAGGTTCAGTGTAAAGAGTTTTAGAGCTGTTTTTAGTAAGTGAGATTTAATATCTAATCTTATAATTGTTCTTATAATTGTTTATAGTGGCTAAATCCCACCTAACAGTCTGTGGTAAACAGTTGTCACAGAGATCAAGGGTGTTCTCCTTTGTGACATTGTTTTGCTACTGCAAAAGGATGTAGACGAAAGTAAACATTATGTTCTTCACTTGTTCAGGTTGAATACTAGCTATACCGCATCAAAAATGTATTGTTTTGTTTTGATGGCATTTAGATTGAATTCCAGGAATTTCCTATTCCTTCTTTGACCCAGGTCTTTAGAAGGAAGACAAAGGAGGATGGAAATAAAAAATGTACTCATCTATACCAGCATTATCAAAATACCAATATGCTTCTGCTAACTTCAGTAGCTCTTTCTGTGGGAATGAGAGCTCCTTACATTCCCCTTGTGAGTGCATCTTTCAGCACTTTTCCTGTAGCATTTGCTGCACAGGAACACCCTATAGCCTGTTACCGCCTGAATTATCTTTTGCTGCCCAAATGATATTGTCAAGGGGAGACCCAAAGTAACTGGTTCCTCTGCTCATGTCACCTACTTTTGATACAACCCCTCAGCATTTATGTGAGAGCTACAGTGAATGACAAGCTCCAGTGGATGACTTCCACAAAGGGTAGAGTCAGAGGTAAATTTCAGCCCTTCTGAGGCTACTCTCTTCTTTCCTATACTGGCACAATGGGATGCATGCACAAGCAGCATCTGCCCTTCTGAGGCTGAACAGAGTTGTTGTGCCTACTCTGTACTACATATATATATACACATACACATATATATATCTATATCTATGTATACTATACATAGATGTATATATACTATCTATTTATCTATCTGTATATATCTCAATGTATACTATAGATCATATTCCAAACATCCCTTTCTGTTGTACTTCTGTTCCCTGGATGACTTTTGCAGTTTGAGAGTGGGTTTGGGTTGTTTTGGTTATTATTATTACTCTACTTTATATAGCTCATATACCTACTGTTATAAAAGCAGCCTCACCATTCCACTGTATGTAGCACTTGAACAAACCATAAACATGTAGATGTTTAATGATAATTATTTTATTCATCTTTAGTAGAACTTAATAATTATTGTGATTATGTTATTAAATGGAACTCTTCAGTTAGCTCATAAAAAGTAATATGATTTAGATATTCAGTAAAGTATCAGAAAAAATTACAGCATACCTTCAATGTGTACACAACTCTAGTTTAATGATTAGCTCTCTTGGGATTGCTACTGGCTGGAGCAATGTACTGTAATTAAATAACTAAATTATAACCAATCTGAAAAATGTAATACTGAACTACCCCAAAATAGTGTAAACCAAAACCAATCATGCTGAGAAACTAATAGGCCAAACCAAAAATTATAATCTGCTACTAATTAAGATGACATGGAGACAGGCAATTAAAAACTAATTGCTACTGACTTTTTCATTTTTAAAAAAGGTTTTGATGCAGTTCATTAAAGCTGATTTTGTTTTGAATGTTTACTGGCATCTCGTTAAAATCGAGTGCTAAAGAAGTGAATTTAAAGGTTTAAATCTGGCACACCCTCATACTTTGTTTATTTCATACTAAATTTAATTTCACATGCAGTATGCGACAGTTATGGGACAGAAGTTTTGCTAGTGAGTTGGCCCATATGTTGAATTTACTCACTTATTTAAAGTGATAGATTAAGTCTAGAATTCTTTTTGCCAGCTTGGCTCAGAACAGTAGCTAATTGAAACTTGGCAGTAGAACCAAGGGTAAAGCATTGGCATGATATTCTTCAAAAAGCAATATAGGAGTATAATAAAAGGGGATGTTGCTTGCTTTAGGAATTAAGTCTTAATTCTCTACTAGTTTTTATTGTTCCATTGAACTTGTTGCTCTTAGTGACATTAATTGTAATTTCCTATAAATTACTTTTTAAATTATCTTCTCTTGTTTTAAAGTATTTGAGTGCATTTATTGTGACAGATGATCAGACTTCTTGTCCAATAGATGTTTTTACATGACAATTAAATATTGCTGACACAGTGAATGGCATTTCATAGCTTTTATCTTTTAGAGGGGTGCAGAGATTTTTATTCTATCAGCTTCATCTGAATAATTAAAACAAAATATAGAAAACTCATTTCTTCGGGTGCTTGGGCTATTTTAATTGCCATACACCTAAAAATTGTAAGGCCATGCTCAAATATTGGTAGAGACAAGTTGTTACCTCCATTGACCAAATTTTCTGTAAGCCAGTTTTTTTCTGGCCTGCACATTCAAAGAACTCAAATTTAGCCCAGAAATCATAAAGCCTTATCTTTTGTGGTGCACAGATTCCAAGATAACTATATTTACAGAGTTTAAACACATTCTTGGCATTTTTGAAAATCAATGAGCATTTCTATTTTCTAATCATAAAATTATTAGATTTTTTTATTACAGCCAAAGTAGCATGTGTTGACTACAGATCAAAAATCACAAAACTACCAGTCAGAAAAGAGGCCGTCTTTTGATTTTATTTCAAAAAATTCAGAAATTAGAAAATAAGAATTAGAAAAAATTAATTTTCCTTTACTCTTTTAATATAGAGACAATAAATATATTTCATCAATTTCTGTCCACTTGGGAGAAATCTGTATATGTAAGTATAAATATATATGTATTTAAACATAATATATGCGTAATGCATTCTAAAATTTAAAAAGCTTTCTTTGGGTGATTTGGAATTTTCAGTCCATGAGGCTAAACATTTCATCTCTGTGTAGTAAGGTGGTACAATCTGGCTAAGAGAAGCATATTAAACTACTACAGCATACAAAATTCATTTAGCATAAGCATAATTTAAAGCATTTGTTTTGAAATCCATAAATTCTGCCAATGCCAGTTAAAGCAGTGAACGCTATCGTTCGACAGTCAAGTAAATAACAGTAATGATAGTGATAATGGTGCTTTAGCATCTGTTCTTAGGCACTGCATCAAAGAATAATAGAATCATTTAGGCTGGAAAAGACCTCTTTGATCACCAAGTCCAAACACTACTGCCAAGCCCATCACCAAACCATGTCCCAAAGTGCTACATCCCCACATCCTTTAAATACCTCCAGAGGTGGTGATGCAACCCCTTCCCTGGCATCCTATTCAGCTGTTTAAGCACATTTTCAGAAAAGAAAAATGTGTCTGTTGTTCTACACTAAATACCTGATCTGCACAGTTGTCAGGCTGTCTATTGGAGAAAAATAATTTGGGGAACAGGATTATGCAATCATACCATCATTGAGGTTGAATGGGACCACTGAAGACCATCCAGATGCACTTTTTAATATTAATTTGACTTTGAGAAGTTATTATTTTTCTTGAAATTAAATCAATCTCAAAGGGTAGCTATTTTATATTTAGCTCTTTTATGTTTATAGTGAGACAATAGTAGGCATAATATTGAAATATGCACTACGGCTGTTGGACTGTTATGAATTCAATATCAGTTAGTGAGAGAAAATCAGACTTACTGTAGATATTTTATCCTTAGGTGCACTGCAGACAAAAAATAGATTAAAATAATCTTGGTCTTGACTGAAAGACTGAAAGAAGTGATGGCTACCAAAAAATACATTATTAGCATATTTGCTGCCTTTATGAAGAAGATAAAAATTAGGTTTTTGATATTTGAGATATATCTATCAGAGCCTCTGATGCATGTTTTCAGGTAAGTACAGCTTTGCTAGAATGTTCTGTTAAAATATATTATCTAGATGTGGTTTTTATTTTGAAAAGGGGACGGTAGATAGTGGCTTGCTTTCTGGTCAAAGATTTCCTTATTCAAATCCTTCTTGTGTTTCATCCAAAACACAAATAATGAAAAATTTTTGTTAAGCAGTAACTTAATTCTTGTGTATTCATTTTGCCTTAATCAAACATGTAGTCTGACTGGGGAGGGAGGGAAAAAAGTGAAAGGTTAATTACTTCTTTCTTAGGTAAAAATGCATAGATAGTCTAATCAAAGCCAGTTAACGTTGCTGTCACTTGATTCAACTGTTGAGAGAGATGCAAAGAAAGCTATGTTGAGGAATCCCTGTAGTGCAGGTAGCTCAGGGTGCAGCTGCAGTACCAGCTGCAGGTTGAGCCCTGGGTGAGCTGAGCCCAAGGCAAGAGGCTGTGATGTGGCCCTGACCCTTTGAACAAATGGCACAGGGCCCTGGGGCCCAGCTGGGTGAGAGGACACTCAGAGACACAGCAGGAGCTGGGGACCCCCAGAATTTGGCACACTCAGACTCTGAGGGTGTAAAAGCCCAGGAGTTCCTCAGTTCAGAGTCCCTCCTCTGAGGCTCCAGCTCTTATTTTGCTATTTAGTCATTGAACCAAGATTAGATTATTTCAGGAACTGGGATGTCTGGGACTCTACTGTGAGATAGCTGAGGCTGATGCTGTAAGGAAATGTGGTCTGACTGTGGGTGTGGGGTCTGCAGCAGTGAAGGGACCTAGGTTCCAGCCCAGGTGACTGTCAGAATGGATCTTGAGTGGTTGGACAGGGAAGTGTGTTTAATAATTAGGAATTAACAGAAATACTTCTACTTCACAAAAAAGAGTTACATGCTCTATTAGAGTCCTGTTCTTTATTTTGGAGTTTGGGAAAGATGGGACAGTTTTTTGGGTTTCAGAGGAAAATGGTGACAGTATTGTCACCCTACTGTGGCCTCATAAGGAAGATGCGGTAAAAAGTGAGGTTTGAGTTTTTCCCTGTTTTATTCTGGTTCCTGAAACCAGTTTGTGCCTCATACGATGACTGTAGCTGCCTCCTCGCCCAGTATCAAAATATTCCTATAGGCTGTACAAAAGAACTAATTGGCTAATATAGGAATTAGGATTCTGATGCAGTGCTTGTGTGCCTGTTTGGAATATTTTTTTTTTTCCTTCATAAATGCCAAGTGTTGTGTAATTATGCTCCTGTTGAAGTTAGCTGTGCCACCAACTTTGGGAAATTTAACATCATTGAAAATGCCCTATGGCACTGTTCATGTTGTATTGAGTAGCATTTGAAACTAAATATATTAATCCAAATATATCACCAGTTTTCTGTTTTCAAAATATATGAAAATATATGAAAAGAAGGGGCGAATTTGTCAGTGTATATTAACTTGTGCATATGCAAACCAAAACATTTTACCTTCTGTCTCTGTTTTAAGGATTTCATTAGTGCTGCCACCTATTTCACTGCAGAAGTAACCAAAGTCAATATGCTTTTCTTATTTATTGTTTCCTACTCCATTTATGCTTCTGCTTGATTGTTTTACTATTTCCAACCTAAGAAATAATTTTGGCCATTGTCTGAAATGTCCAATATTTCAAAGGCAGTTTGAGGAAAGAAATGCACATTTGCCAAGCATAAGTTATTGAAACTTACAGCTTGATTAGAGGCCAGAGTTGAGGCATGGCGTATTAAACTCTACAGTTTACTCCTTGCCAGTTGCTTAATGGTTCCATACCAGTCTGCTCCAAAGGAAAAGATTAGTTATTGTAGTAAATACCATTCTCCCAAGCTTTTTAGTGATTATGGAGCCAGTATAAGCCTATTCTCTATACTTAAATTTTACTTCTCACAGTCATAAGTTTGGTTTGTAAGTGAACAAATAAAGTATAATAGGTGCCCTAGATTTTGCACAAAAACCCCCAAACAGCAAACCAAAAGCAGATTATTACATGTAGCATAGTTAGTATATGCATCTATAGTGACAATGACTTAGCTTGATCAAGCATGATGAGGCTCTGCTCTAATACTGAGAAGTTAAGATCAGGAGTTGCAGCCTTGGTGTTGTTTATGGCTGTTATGAATACTGTGTGGAACAAAGGTCCCTGTGTGGGCCATGAAAGACCAAGTGAAATCTTGTGGCATTCAAAGCAGCCAAAGCACCAAGCAATTTTAAGTTTTCTTTCTCACATTTAGAGCTAACCAAAAGGAAATACAAAGAAAAAAAGAAAAAATCCATGTTAAATCCTTATTCAGAGGTGGAGAAAAAATTCTCCCGATAGTTAAGGTAGCTACCACAAACTTTCTTTGAGAAAATTAAACATGATTTTTTTGCTTATTTTGGAAAGAAAATAAATGTGCTAATTCTGCAGGTGTTTTGATTGAAAAAAAAATCTAAACTGCCATTTTCTGTCTTACATACTTTATAGAAATGAAGCGAATCCCCAAATCAAATGGGTAACTGAACCTTTAGAGTGAGGTACTTCATAGAAATATGCCTACCACAATGCAGCAGCTCTTTTGAGAGAGAATCTTTCTTGACAGGTTCAGCTTGATAAGTGAGCAATGGTGTTTTGATTAAAATAAATACAAATTGATTTGATTTGTATAGAAGGTAGTCTTGGAGCTATTCATCCCAGCCAATGTTTTATCAGCTTGTGGTGCTCTTAGAAACATAATAATAGGCTCTGGGAAGCTTTGAAGTGAAAAACAAGATGATCTAGAAAGTTCAGACACTTGTATGGCTAAGCAGCTACTGATGGGGAGTTTGCAAAATTACAATTTTGAGAGGAGTTGGCTGCCCAAGGTCAAATTAAGTATATGCCATTGTTAACTTATTTACTTGTCATACTTTATTCAGATGCTCACATAATTTATTCAGTTAAAGAAAAAAATATTTAAGAGAAACTGGGAAGTGGAGAGGTGGGACACCAAAAGTCACAAGAGGTGATAGATTTTATAATTGCTAAAGTCTGAGGAGGTTGAAGAAAGAATCAGTAACAAGGACACAGTTATGGTCTACAAAATGCATTAACTAGAAAAACTGCTAGTATTTTCTTACTCTGCAGCTGTCCAATCCTCTGATTCATCTTTGAATTTTCCTCTATGTGACATCAACCCACTTGTCATTGCCGCTACTTCTTTTTGTTGTCATTTGTTTACCTTCTTTCAGAAACAGTCTTGAATTTTGCATTGGTTTTAACCCTTTCCTTTGTTTCATTTCTTACATCATTCTATTCTTCAGACGTTGGGCAATTAGCTTTGATACATAGCTAAATATGCTCATTAATTTTTTTATAGCTTCTGAAGTAGCAAATGTTGTCATCTTCAATGATATTTATGCACTTGCTGGGCAGCCATGACACTAACACTTTTATATGATGTAGCCCTTCAAAAGCTTCAGTCATGGCCTTATCTTCTGCCACCTGGCTTCATTTTACTGACCTGATTGGATATAGTGTGACATAATGCCTCCGTTCCAAATGCTGCCTCATCATATAAAAATAAATAAACCCCCCCCAGATATTGGCATTATTTATGGCATTATTATTGACCTGCTTGGTTATTTAACCAAGCAGTTCAAATGATACACCAGAAACATGCTTGTGCTCAGTAATTCAGATAAGATTTTTGGACTTGAAACTGAGAATTTGGTGTTGCAGTGGCAGCTGTTTATGAATCACAGCTGGTTCCAAACCAGAGAATCGGTGTCTTACAGTGGGAGTGCAAGAAAGGGAGATGTGGCAAAAGTTTTCAGAGAAGCAATCTAATGGTGCCATGGTTACATTTAAGGAGCTTGAAACTCCTTGCAGAAACTTGTAATGTTTTAAAAATACCACAAAAGATTTTGAACCACTGGAGCGAAATATTTCCCAAAATGTCATTACATGTTGAAATATAAGGTTAATGACTCCCATATTCTCAAATGTGTAACACTGTATATGTGCTTTTCTATAATTTAAAATTTTTCTGTTCACTTTTATGGAATCTCTGTAAGTTTTGAAGAGTAGCATGGAGTATTCTGCTGGCAACTGTCCAGATGCCCGAGGGTAGCAGAAATTTGCATATTCCTTTGAATTATTTTACATTTCTAATACATCTATCTGAATTCTCCATTAGATAAAAATGAAACTTTGCCTTTAATGCATTAAGACCTTTCATTAGGTAGTTGTGGATGGAGAAAATACCTGAGATTATGCTTATTGTCTTATAGCCTTTGAATGCTATATTGTCTATTTTTGTGTCTCTGGTATTTTTGTAGCAGTTAAAAACAAACAAACAAAGCAACAAAAAAGATATAGAAGTATATTCAAAAAAAAAAAGCTGTAGATAGTATTGATGATGATTTATCTTCCATTTTTTTCCTCATTGTTTCATTTTTTTTCTTTCATCTACAGTACCTCATTTCACCTCTTTGTTGAGCAGCTTGTCTTCCTCACCTCTCCAAAGGACTTTCTTACTCCTTGGGTTTTCTTTTTTTCTTTAATACCTTTCTCTGAGACTGTTGCAGAAATGTTTATATAGAAGGTCACTTGGAGAACTTTTCTCAAACTAGGGCTGTGATTCATATAAGCAAAAGACCCTAAACTCTCTGTGACTTTACCTGAGGTCTGAAGGCCCCACAGGCCTTTATAGCAAACTTTATTACAAATGCTACCTAACAGAAAAAATAGCCAATTAATTTTTGACAGTAAAACCATATTGTATAAAGAGTTTGGTGGTGCACATAATATGTGTGATAGGGATTGTATGTACAGAGAGAAAAAGCATTAATTTTGTAAGATCTACATTAGTAAGGTAAAATTCTTTATGAAAACTTGGCTTTTTACTAAACTATTTTTAAGCCAAACAGCGTGGCCATAAGTGATAACAGATATTGCTGATTTGAGATAAAATATCAAATGTTGCTGCAAAGAAAGTGCAACTAATATTTTATTAATGTAAATTTTCTTTCTTTCACCTCATATATCTAATTATGGGTGAAAGAAAAGCAAGTCCACTTTTCATGTAAGGTTATTAACTTGACAGTGTCTCTTTAAGTTGTGAGGATGTGCAGAGTAGTTAGGAATGTGAGATACTGTAGGGTACCAAATGTGTGATGTGATGTTGCTAGGCAACTCCCTTATTGTTTTAAACAAACCACACAGAGCTGGCAACAGCTGTCAAAGCTCTTGGCTCTTGACAGTAACACCGACCTCAAAAGAACTTAGAACAAAAATCTCCCAAAATAAGCTCTAATATATAACACAATCCCACAGTGCTAGCAAATGTGTGAACCTATTTGTTGAGTTAGCAGATAGAGCTATCTGTTACAATTCTATAACTAAATATTTCATGACAATTATGTAATTTGTTTACATATATTTAAAAAAAAAAAAAAACCAAACCACAACTCTTAGTACATCAATTTGTCTTTTTAAAAGAATGCCTTTCAGAGCTGAAAATGGTAGCAAATCTCTTTGCATGTATTCAACGAGCATCATATGTGTGCAGTCAAGAAAAATGTGTATGTGTATGTGGATTTTTTCCTTTTCTCTGCTGTTGAATTTTGTATATTTTGATATATCAGAAACAGAGGTGAGATCATTTCTGTCAGTATTACAGTCCCTAAAAATTGATTGAGGTGTAGCACACTAACATCTATCAATATGGCAAAGATTTTAAAACGGGAACTAGCCCCCAAGATTTCAAAAGAGAGCCCAGATCTGTGCTGAAATAACCCAAGGTCTGTCAAAATTTTTGACACTAGGAGATAAGTAAGTCGGTAAACAGCCTCTTGTCTGGAAATACATATGGAATGCGAAAAATAGAGAGTAGCTCCTTACCACTTCCTCCTGACTGCTCAAAAACAAACCAGCTTAAATCCAGCTGTGGGGCAGTGCTGAGCTTCTGCTAATGTTCCTTAGTGCAGCATCAGAGCTCACATGCAGCATCACACAAGCTTGTCTGGCTGGCTGTTGTGTTATTCACCAATAATAATATTCACCAAAGTGCGGGTGAAGTCAGCGTCTGAGTGTCCGGGTATTCTCCTCATTGCTGTGAGAATGATCTCACCATCACACTACTGGCAGCAGCTTTGCTTTACCTCTGCCTGTAATTGTTCTATTTTCTCTGTTCTGGTCAACAAAACACGAACTTGAATGCCTAGCTATTTGCAGGGATTTTCTGAGCCCTAGAGATGCTCTCTGTGGCAAAATGAATGTTTAAATATAGAGAACAGCTGTTTTTCAAGTTGCTGCTTCACCCTACAAATGACAGACTAGCAGAGATTAAGCCTGACTGCCCTAGACCCTAGAATGTATGATTTTCTACTTTGTTTGATGTTTTTATCTCTGTCTATCCAGTTAAGATTTCACCCTGAAGGGAGAATTTTTTCCACTATAAATTTTGTCAAACCTTAGCCTTGTCTTTTGGAAAATTTCAGAATGTGAAAATAGCTCAGTGGTTCAGACCTATGAGCTGATGTAGCATGATATCCTGTCTCTAAGGCATGCAAATACTGATGCCTAAAGAAAAATAAAAAAGAGTGTAAGGGGATATAAATCTTCCTCAAGGTACTCTCTTGTTCTCTGACTGTATTTTTGCTAACAGGATTTCCTGAGATTTGTATCATTTAGATATTTAGGTATTTAGTGTTGATGTGGTTCCTATTTAGTAACATTTAAAAGCTCACTTTGCACGCTCTTCCTCTGAATCCACAAAACTCTTTGCAGCCAGGATGTCTTCTGGCTTGGAGCTACACAATTCAGTGTAGCAGAGCGCATTGAATCACATCCTTTTGTTTGTTCCAAGCCTGTACCTCTTAGTTTCACTTGATCATGCCCTGTGCTCCTGTAGACAGAGGCAGTGAATAATCTAGTCAGCTCTCCACCATGTCCATGCAATTCATGGTTTTGTACACTTCGATCTCCTCCTTACTCAAACTGAACAATCCCGGACTATTTGGTTGTTCATATGGAAACTATTGCTTATCTTTTCTTGGCTTTTTGCAGCTATTTTGTGACCTTTTTGGGAGTAGGAGAGAAGGAAATTCAAGGGGTACAAGAAGGATGTTTTTTTACTGTAGTGTAATGTTTGTTTTTTGGGGTTTTTTTCCATTTTTCTTTCATAGTAATTCCTAGGATTTATGCTGCTTTTTGGACTATTGTCTAGTACTAGTCCACTGTTGATCATGACAAAATGCTGTTTTCCCACCCCAAGCCATTTCATTTTAGAAATAACATTCAATTCTTCCCCACAGTAAAGATTTATCTCTTTTCCAGCAACTTTCTCTGACAACAGCCAATCTAACTGTTCATTTGTTGTTGTTCTCTCCAGTTTCAAAAGCAGAGGAACATTTTTTTTTTTAAATAAGTATTGATTGAGGAAAGAGGAGGTCATCCAAAAGTCTTTATCTGTTGACTGCTATCTGTGAAGCAGGGTTTTCCCTTAGTGGGATCAAATGGAGGACAGCAATTCAATCTGAAGTCTCTGTGGGAATGTTACAGAATATTTGAACATCTGCTTTGAGAACCTACTGGAAGAATAACCTTGCACAACAGAGGAGGAACATATGTGCTGCATGCTGAAGACCACTGGTAATACTGTTGGCACAAGCAAAAAGAGGAGAAAGCTAGTAGAGGTTACATGGAGGTTCTCCATTTAGTAATATATGTAATTTTGTATTTTTTAAATAATAATATAGTAATGAATTTATGGATAGGCAAATGATCACTATGGCGTGAAAGTCAATGGAAACTTAAATGCCCTGAAAATTAGGCAGAAAATATGTAACAATGTCTCCTCTGTTGTTTATTTGGAGCTAATACTCTTGTATTTGCATTTTGTGTCTGCAGGAAGATCATTAAGCAAATAGAAAAAAATGGAAAAAATACCACCATTCCTATGTAATGATAATGAAAAGATGGCTATTGCCAGATGCTTGTTCTCCCAATATAAATCAGAGTCTATTTTTCAGGCCTGCTGAAAATAGAGTTCTGCTTCATCCCCTGGTTTTGGGTGTTGCAAATTCAGGTATATTATTGGGGTCTGTCTACATTAGTGTTGCATGAGTTGGCAGGATGATATACAAGAAAATGTATTTATGCTTTTAATCTTGTGTACTGTACTATTAGTGTTATGCCTATAGATGTGTCAAGTCAGCAAGTGTTGATTTTATGGCCTGAGTCAAGAGAAGGCCCATTTTCTCTATGCTAATTGAGACAGTTTTTGAATGTATTTCAGTTTAGTCATTCATGGTTTGTAAATATTGAATTTAGTTTAACACTGTTTTAATATAGCTTCAGAAAATAATATGCTTTGGCTTTATATGGCACTAACACAATTGACCACATTGTGTAAATTATGTAGTTCTAGATATTAAATATATACAGAAAATTGTACACATACATTGAAATTCAGTGCTTCCTTTTATAGTGGTTGAACCACCCTGAGCTTATGGTCAATAAGCAAAAAAAAAAAAAGTCATTTATCTAAAAAAACAGGGTTACAGTCCTTCTTACTGGCCCGGTTTTCTGTTTCCCCAGCATGAGTTAGAATCAACATCAACACAGGCATCTCAGGAAAAGATGTACAAGATGACACTTTATCCATTCTATCCTATACTACTAGAGAGATGTGTTGTTCTAATACTTTTTATTCATTTCTGTCATGGTTGTAAAAGAGTGAAGACTGATAGTATTAGGCTGTGGGATATGTTTTTTGCCTAGAGCACATAGAACATTACACATTGTCAAGTTAATGCTTGATAAGTAGTGGTAAATTTCATGACATGGAAAAATTCCATGAGCTCAAGTATTTTTTTCAGGGGTTCAATTATCAAATAATGGTCATCTTTTGCCAAATTCTATATGAAAATATTTACCATTCTTTACACAATTTTCAACAGCTACACCTTTTCCATTGGGTTGAATAACACTTCCCTGTGCATGCAAATCCTGCTTAATGTAGTAGTATTTGCATGAATAAACCATTCTCCTTTCTCAGGTCATGAGACCTTTACCTAAACTCTTAAGATTTGACTTATGAATGCAAAAGGAACATCTGTAGCACATACTGGATATTGTAAACTTGTCAAATTAGAGAAATTCTGAGTAATATATAATTAACTTTGGATAAAATGTAACTTGGTACACTCAGAAACTTTCTGTTTCTGTCATAAGAATGAAAAGAAACTTCAGTTATTTACCCTTACTTACTTACTTTGTAGTTTGAAATAAAAACTTCAGAATGTTAATCACATTCATAGTCACTTGGTAGGAAATAAGAAACAAAACAAAATATACTCGTGTTTCCACATAATTTTTAAAGCTAGATGTTTACAAGAGCTGACGATGGTTTCCCCATAAGCATTACTAATACCCAGAGACAGAAAGGTACCATTTAATGTGATGTACCAGAACCATATTTAGGTTAGTTATGTTTCATTTCTCGAAATGATACCCCTGAGTGAATTGCTTTTTCAAAGTAGGAATTTGTGTCAAAAAAGCTGGCAAAATCACAACCTAAAATATCCTTTCTTAAAAAAATAGAAAAAATAAAAGTAGTAGAAGCCAAAAACCATCAAAGGGTAAAGTTTACATTTGCAGCAAAACTGTAGCAAAAATAGAATATGTAAATTTACTGTTTACAAATGTACAGTGCTGTGAGGAAACATACCTATCTCTGGGGTACTGCTGTGGTTCAGCAGAGTAAAGATTTAGCTCTCCATCTCTTCACAGCTCATTTTACTTCCAAGACAGTGCTGTGACAGAGCAGTTCAACAGACTAATTACACTATTTTGCATGCAAGTGGTGAAATGCGTAGGTAAATGCCGATTTACCACATTAGCACTTCAGAGGGAAGTGATTTTTTTGAGGATGGAAAATGGAATGAATATGAGTATCAGATTTTATTTTTAATCTCCCTTGTTTTTAAGCCAGGAACATTAGGAACCTTCTAGTTCCAGTTGCAGACATTGATGTACTGAGTTAATCAGCGCCATATCTAGAAGGTGTTGATTGCTTGCTTCGAATTTAGTGAAACTACAGCGGCATGAATTTTCACCTGCTCTTCAAAAGCTCATTCATCTCCCTGGATGCCTAAAATGCTCACCCTGCTTCAGAGCTGCTCCTACTGAACTCTTTAGACTAAAGAGGTCTTGGATATGCTAATCAGATATCCATCTGCTAATATATTATCAAGTAGCAGAGAGTAATGAGCAAGCCTGTCAGCCTTTGTAGCTCTCCAACACTTAGGGCATTAGTAGCCAGAGCAGTAGAGCCGTTAAAGTTGAAAACATGGGTGTTTGGGTGCCAAAGTACTGCTGAAATTCCAGGGATAAAACCTAGCTATGATGTTTGGAATTTTTGTCATTTATCCTCAGTTTTATCTGCTTGATACTAAACAGTGGCAATTAGACATTTGCTTGTAGGAGCCCAATAAGGGACAAACCACGAAGAAGTAAAATGGCAAAATGAAAATAGCTTTTATTTTGAGCATTCTCTCAAATTAAAATGGTTCATTTTCCTAGGACTAATTGTAAGTACTAAATCTAAAAAATAGGCTGTTAGCAAAGTAAAATACAGAAAGAATTCCTAATGCTTTGATGGACATTTAGAGGAGAATTTTGGAGAAAAAAACTTATGCAAGGAGAATAAATGGACTTTTCCCATTCTCTGATGAAGATAAATTAGATAGTGACCAGTAGAGATGGTTTTTTGAGCCTCTGAATAGGGAGTGAAGTGACAAAGAGAAATGTCAAAGTGTCATATTGTTGTCATATTGTTTTTACATTTTAAAAGTCAGAATTTCTGAGAAATATAGTTATTTCACAACTATTAGTTATAAGTCATTACAATGAGGACATTGAGAGGCAAATATTAAGTGTAGTGCATGGCTACATCTCAAAGTGCTTCTTTGGATAATCTGGCCTTAAGTCATGTAAGGTTTGAGAAGCCAAGTCTATTATGTACTAGTGCACTTGAGCAGAATGTTTTTGTGACACCTTGTCCTAAATAACATTTTTATCTGTAGGTACTTAATGCCTTTTAAAAATCTGGGACTTGCTGCTTGATGAGTCATCACAAAGAAGCCGGGGAGATGGAGGAGATAAAACTGGCTTCCAAAACATACTGACATACTGATGCCAGTTCCCCTCTTATCCTGCTCGTGTCTTTGTATTTTTTGTTGGTTTTTTGGTTTTTTTTGGTTGTTTTTTTTTTTTTTTTTGGTGGGGTTGTTGTTCTTTTTTTCCAGAAGGGGTTGTAGAACCAGTATGTGTACTAATAACTACAGAGGGAAAATCACTGAAGAGGGTCTCACAAGTGCTGAGAGAAAGAGCTGATAAAAGATTTTTACCTCACTGTCTAATATTGTATCTGAAGGATTCCAAAAGCAATATGAGGGCACAGTCTCCTGGTTTCATTTACTGTTAGTCTAGCCAATGTATTTATTGACTGACATTAAGTACGTCATTATTTGCACACATGTAAATTAAAGCAAACCAAAGCCCTTTATTTCTGGTTGTTTATTGATGTCACTGGTTGACAGTGAAACAGGGTGGATGAAAAAAAGCATGTCAGTTGTGTGAGGATGACAGAACATGTGCTGAAGCAGGATGATTTCATTGCCTTTTACTGCTTAAAAGCCTGTAACTAAGCATTGCAATCATTCTAGGCTCGGCAGGGCTGGAGAAAACTGATATAAACTGTGCTATTCTAAATCTCAGCCCTTTAAAAATATGAAACTTACAAAGAGAGACTATTAATAACCCTGGGATATATATTTTGAAATGGATCATTATACACTTCTAGGAGCATATTGGTTACCATTCCTGCCATATGTTTATACATTCTTGATCCACATCCATCTGGCACAGAAATCTGTCAGAATGTGTTCAAAAGTGATTTGAAGGATCTTAAAAGCCAAGTGCAAATTTGTACTCTGGCTTGTGCAGACCACAGGAAAAAAAAAATCCTTTTTCAAAATTCAATGTAGTGTTTTAAATTAAATAGCACAACTTTAAAAATTGTCATTAGACAAACTGAAAAAGAAGTTGAAGGGATTAAATAGCTGTGTTTTTTGAATCACTATTTGAAAAGCAAATAAGAGTTACTTGAAAGTATCTTTGGACATTTCTCAGGGCAGAGCAGCCTTGTCTTTATTTTTAGTTAGTATACAAAAAACAATATCTGATATTGAATTTTAAATATTTAAGAGAAAGTTCTTCGGAGAGGAATATCAAGATGTAAAATTACAAAGGGTCACACTTTTTCCATTTGCCAATTAAATTGAAATTAGAATTGACTAATCTATATACAGGCTTGTATTTTAATGTAGATATGCTATAGCACAAAGTTAGATCCTTTTCACAGTTGGGGTTCCAAAAATCCTCTCTTGTGGTCAGTTCACATCAATTAATTTTTTTTTAGCAAACACATGCATTTTGTATTTAATTTTTATGTTCTTTACAACAACCTTATGCAGCACTACAGGTAGGAGGAAGGGTGCCTGGAAAGCTGCCCGGTGGAAAAGGACCTGGGGGTGATGGTTGACAGATGGCTGAACATGAGCCAGAGTGTGCCCAGGTGGCCAGGAAGGCCAGTGGCATCCTGGCCTGTACCAGCAATAGTGTGGCCAGCAGGACCAGGGCAGTGACTGTCCCTCTCTACTCAGCACTGGTGAGGCTGAACCTCAAGTCCTGTGTCCAGTTCTGGGTCACTGAGGTGCTGTAGTGAGAAGCTTCTCTGGGTCCTGCCCCAGAGAAGGGCAATGGAGGTGGTGAAAGGTCTGGAGCACAAGTCCCTTGGAGCAGCTGAGGGAGCTGGAGTTGTTCAGCGAGCTGGAGTTGTTCAGCCTGGAGGAAAAGAGGCTCAAGGGTGACCTTATCACTGTACAGCTGCCTGAAAGGAGGCTGTAGCCAGGTGGGGGTCAACCTTTTCTCCCAGGCAACCAGCAGCCAAACAAGAGGACATAATCTAAAACTGCACCAAGGGGGTTTAGATTGGACATTAGGAAGAATTTCTTCAAGAAAAGGGTGATTAGATATTGGCTGTCCAGGGACCTGCTGGAGTCACAGTTCCTGGAGCTGTTTAAGAAAACACTGGATGTGGCACTCAGTGCCATGGTCTAGTTGACATACTAGTGTTCAGTCATAGGTTGGACTTGATGACCTCAGAGGTCTTTTCCTATCAAACTGACTCTGTGAATCTTAAAACCAAGTGTTAAGAGCACAAACCAAGCTTTGGACCAGGGATGACAACATCTTGTTAGTGGTAAGTTGCAAGTGTCTCCAGCTGTATCCTGTTTGCACTCTGAAATGCTTTGGATGGTACCTGTGAGCACAATCTATGATGGAAAGGTGCATGATGAGTGTATAATTAAAAGTATCTATGCCACTTAAGTACTTATGCAACCCCGAATTCCAACTGTCTTCTCAATTAAATACAAATAATTAAAATGCCAACTATTAGCATCCTGTAATTATGACTCTTACCAATTCCATCATTATCTACTCATTTCCCTACATGATAATACCCACCTGGAGAGACCCTTGTATCTACAGTCTTCCCTAACCAGCAGGGTGTTGGGGTTTTTTCTTTATTTGATAAAATAATAGAAAGTTAATAATAATCTTTCAGACATGGCTTACATGTTGTAATTCCAGAAACTGTTTCACTGTAAAACAATAAGAAAACTTGTGTTTGATCCAAAGCTGATTTAGTGAGTTTTGAATAACATTACATATGATTTAATAGATTATTATTTTAACAAATTCCTGTCCATTTTCACATGTACATATTCAGTAATAAGAGAGAATTTTTATACTGAGAATAGGTTGTTTTTTACTGATGTAATGGGTGGTTTAAAAATAAGTATATTTGATGTAGTTTTAGGTATACAAAAATTATACTGCAGTCAGTACAAATGTTTTGAATAACCTGAAAAGAATATGGTTATTCCTACCCCCAGCTTTAGTTAAAATGTTGATATTTAGGGTTTGGTTAATACTGCATTTGCTTTAATTCTGGAATCTGACATTTTCAACTAGAGTTGCTTTCCTGTCTGATTTCAAGTGTTCAGGTGCTCTGGTGGAGTGGAACCTGTTAGGGTGCTGCTTACTAATCAGGGCCTGCTGACCAGTGAAATGCCACATTAGCAGTGTAGAAAGTGACACCGTTCATCTGCCTAATGAGCCATTCAAAATACCAGCCATCAATCCCAGCTTCAAGCTCCTTCGTGCTGAATTTGAATAAGAGACCTGGCCCCACTGACTGTGCTGATCTAAAGGGACCCACACAAGGGCTGCCTTGTTTCCATCTGCTTATTCCTTGGGCAGTGCCCTTCAGGACATATCTGCTGTTACAGTGTCCACCTCACAGGTGTCACATGCATTATGCCAGAATTAAGAGCCTGAAGTTGCCATTCAGCTGGGATCATTCATATCTGGAAGCAGCTGAGTCCCTTGTAATGCCCACCATGTAGCCCATGTCATGACATCCTTGTGCCACTTCTACCTTTTGTCAGGATGCAGCATCTCCAAGCTGTGACATTTTCCAGAATATTCTCTTAATTACCAACTTGCAGTTTATCATACCACATGAAGGGTGTTAGGCAATCCCGCCAGTGGACACAACAGAAATACACCTAGAACTGTGTAATATGGCGTGAATTCAAGCTTTTACTGCCATTCTTCTGTAGAGATTGGTGTAGCAGAGAGAGAAAGGAATATTAGAGAAAGGAATATTATTAAAATACAAAGGTGTTAAAAGCTATAAATAGAAATAGTGAGCTTATGCTTCTTTCTTCCTCCTAGTCTTTCTCTGTTTCTCTTTGCCCCTCTTTCTCTCTTTTTTCTCTTTTACTCTCACTGCAAATGCTGAAAAATACTAAAATGTAAAATACCTTGTTGAATTCTGGGAAAACTAATCAACATTTCCATAGTACGTTGACAATTGACTAATAAAGACTTAGTGTCATAAAATATGCTTTCAAATTAGTATCAAATAATATTGAATACCACAATCTCCTAAGTACCTCAGAAAGCATTAATCAGCACAGCCCAAATAGGAACAACTTAATTTTTTTATCAGCAGTGCTTTATCTGCTTTAATTTTTTCTGTATATATTTCCATGACAACTAAGGGAAAAATAAACTCTTAACCAAAATTCAGTGAAAGCAAGACAAAACAAGCTGCTTTGATTCATGCTGTTCGGATAAATGTCAGTTTGGCAGTCAGCTGTGAATATTTTTTTTGTGTAACAGAACTTTTATTTGTTCTCTTAAAAAACAAAAGTGGGACAATCATGGAAATATGGGATTTTGTTTATTCATGGAGTTTTGTTTTGAAATATTTACATTTATAAATTTTTCTTCTTTTTAATGCTAATGATTGTTGCCTTGGGTTTAAAATCCTTTCTGCTATATCTGTTTTCCTAATCTGTCTTGAAGAGATCTTTAAATATGACTGAGCTAAAAAGATAAGACATAAAAGCAGAATGTTTGGTGCTGTGATGTTATGTTTCCTTGAAGAGATGCATTTTATTTTTACCTGGGATGGCTTATATTTCTCCCAAATAGGTAGATCAACACCCCCTGGAAAAAAATGGAGATATTCTGGCTGGGAGCATCGTGTCTCACAACCCGCTGTCAGACTTACTGGGGACAATTTTATTGTGTCTTCGCACAAGCTAATAGCACATGCAAATCATTGCAGTTTTTCATCTCTGGTTCTCTGTGATTGGCATCTATTTAGCATGCTTATCTCTATAAACCTCTTGTATAAATGCAATTTTCAAACATATGGAAAAGAAGAAACCCCAAGATAAGAAGCGGTAAGTGAAGCTGGAACCCAGGTCCTGGATTTAGGATTTTAAAAACCATCTCTTTTTCAAAGTAATATTGATATGAACTGTTATTTGTCCTGTCACAAAACCATTGATACTGGCCTTGAGTTAAATTTTGGAGTTACATGATTTGGGAACAAACTAGCCCTGGAAAATAAGGTTCCTGGTCTGTGAAAATAGTTGTGCTACTTAAAAAAGGAAAGCCACAAACAAAACAAAACAAAAGTAATGTGGGTAGGTCTTTTGACAAATAGAAAATTTGATAAATTTGTGGTTGAGAAATATTTTTCCTTTAAAAATATGAATTACTACTCTCTCAGATGCCCTTATTGTAAAAATCTACTGAATATATATTTTTGGAAAAGAATTTTCTTTCTTCACATGAATGTGACTGCAAGCAACTTGCTGTGCAAATTAAATATTGACTATTTGCCATCCTTATTATGCTTGGTAGTTCTGAATTCTTGCCTAAATCATATGATATTCTTGCTTTCTATTTACCTGATGACTTCAGAAAGAACTTTAGATATTAATAAAATAAAAAAAGTCAGCAACCTCCCCATAACTCTGGAACAAAGAATTATAGAATTTTGTACTCTTTTGCACTGTTCCTTGTTTTATGACAAAAACGGTTAAAATTAGACTGATTTATGATTTAATTTGTGAACAGATACATTTTAAAATAATTTTGCTGAAAATAAGTATATTTGTATGTATATTTATTTTACTATAAAATCTGAGATCAGGTTATTTTTTGGCTTATTGAACCACATTTGATGATGTGCTTTCTTCCCTCACTAATTTACCACTATGTGCAAATATCTTCCTGCCAAACTTGCCTTACTCATGTAGACAGATCCATCTGGGTTAGTTTGCTTCCAAATGTGAGAATTCATCCAAGAAGCAGTACTTATTGTGAAGAAGATGGAGCGTGCTCAGTGCAGGAGGCAAAACAAAAAAAACCCACCAAACCCTAAGCTGTTCTTCAAAATTTTGATATTGTTTCCTAAAAGTAAAACTTGAGCATTTTGTTGAAAAAAGTAAACACAGCAGATTCATCCAGGAACAAAGTGAATTCATTTTAAGTTCAGTAAATAATTATTGTATGATGTTGTTCACTGAGCTTCACAGATTAGTTTGGCTGACTGGGTCTTTGACTATATTTCTCAATAACCTCTTTCTGTGCTTTCTTGTGTCAAAAATAGTTTTTTCAAAAAGCTCAGTCTAACCTATGTGAAAAGTCAGGAAATACAATTTTGTGCTGGAAAAAAGTAATAGTAGACCTACATTTGCCATGCATTTGAAAGGCAAAGTGCAGCTTTTGCTTGAAGCTGAAAGATGTGGAGCCTGGTGACCTCCTGCTGCAAAAGGCTTGACCAGCCAAGGGATTGGAGTCCCAGTCAGGGGATGGATCCTGCACGTGTGGGTGACCTGGCTGCCTTTGGTGGGGTTTACTCCTGGGTTTCTGCAACAGAAACAGCAGAGTGCTGTGCTTGGCAGCACCCTGAGACCAAGACAATTTAGGCATAATGGGTTATTGGTTGTGGGTGATGACAATTCACTTTGGCTGCTGACCAGATATTGCAAGAAATTGCTGGCTGCAGGCTGGGTTACAGACCATGTACCCATATAAAAATAAACTGCTAGATACTAAAGACTCCAAATCCCTATTCACAGTGTCCCTTAGGGTAATATGACCACATGCAACAGCAGGCTAATGCATAACTTCAGTCTGGGTTATGCACTGTCTGCATAATTGCGCTGGGCTTTGCTTACTGAAGAGGCTTAAAAGTAAAAAGAATTGAGAAATGCGAGGGCACATGTATGACATACAAAATATACTCACCCTTTGTAGCCTTTGGTTTGCCCTGGAATTTTGTTAATAAACATCCCGAGAGTGTTTAATATTTCATTTTAATTGAGGACAAAAGCCTCTATTATTTATTCAGATTATTTCAGAAGATAAATAGCTATGGCTGTTTTTAAAATTGGATGTAAATTATATATTGGTTTTTAGGTCAATACCATTTTAGAACTTAAAAATACATACATACGTTAGAAAAGAAATCTTATTTCATACACAGTTTCGCCTTGTAATTTTCTGTGGCCGTAATAAATATATGCAAGTCTTATAATGCACTTTGCTTTTTGTGGCATCATCTGCAGAAGTATTACAGGTCAACATAAAATTAGGCCAGACACACCTATTGGTTCTTTTTATTTCCACTGCAACAATGTTGTAGGTACCTTCAGTTCTGTCCTTTGTGTTCTTGGAATTTAGCTGGGGCAGCCTAGCTGTGTTTCAGAGGATGTTATTTTGGTTAAGTGTGTGTTTATGTTTAAAGGAAAAAGCAACATGTAAAGTAGCACCCTAGCTTTTGTTTCCTTTTCTTTTAATCTGTGGTTAAGGTTTAGGTAGTGTATAAACATGTTCTGCTCATGAGGATTGCCTTGAGTATCAGTTGGGATTTATGGAAGAAAGAAATTGTAGCTTCTACATTTTTATGGTGCATTTCTGAGATTTTTATTGCTGGCATCAAGACTGGTTGAGTTCTACTCTTATATTTTCCAGGCTGTGACTCCTGGGCCGTGTGCATCTGGTTAAGGACAGATAAATTGTACCCTTACTCAAAAGCCACAACTTAACATACATTTTATATATATGGAAGTAATAGACTGATGTAAGCAACTGTTTTGCTCTACTCTGCAGGTGTTTGGAATCTGGATTTCAGCCATAATCAGGCCCATTGGAAGGACTAGAAATAGGAAGGAAGTTGAAACAAATCTAAAAGGCATCTTGTCTTTCCATTAGGAATTAAGAGTGGCCTCTGTGTGACCCTGGATAATTTTGGTTTATGGTTTGAATTGCCTTCTTCTGAGTGACTTCTTTATGTAAAAGAAATTTGGACTTAGAAAATTATTGTGAGCTGTATAATGGGGAGGAAACTTTAGGGAATGAGACACATGTGTCCTAAAAGGACATAAAAATTGGAAAAATTGTGACTACCAATACCTACAGAGGGAGAAAAAAAAAAAGCCTAACTGGTTCAAAAAGGAGTGAATTCCATAACGTTCTAAGATTCAATCCTAATTCTTCTATAATTGTATTTAAAAGCCAAATGATTATAGCCTCTTTTTTTTTCATGTTTTCCCTGCAAGGTGAGGCAAAGCTGGCCAAATGTCATTCAAGTTATTCCATATGTGGAAAACACTGTTTAGAATTTCGTGTGCTGCAGCAACATACAGGCTTCTATTTGGAAAAACAGGGAAAGATCAGCACTGATATTTGGAGAGAGCAGCACTGATATTCTCTACAATTGTTAAATTGTTATGATGGCTAAAAATACCACCAGTTGCTATAGCAACTGGAATTTGAAAGCTCACATATTCCTGCTGCTTCTACTCCCTTTCAAAAATTTATCAAAACAAACCTTTTCTTGCCAATAAGTTATAATCTTTAGCTGTTATATTAGCTGGATTACATAATGCTTTTTTCCTTCCTGCTCAATTATATGTTACTTCAGGGGAAAAAAGTACACTGGAACTTATTCTATAAACTGTAAGTCTCCATATTTTACTTATAAATGTTGAGGTTGAGGACTAAATAATTTCAACAATCCAAAGAATTTCTTTAGCACCATAATAATAACGTTTTGCTATTATAAATGCAATTAATACATTGAATATTAAATATGTGATATAAGGTAAGTGTAAATATCCAACACCTATTCTCTTAAGTTCTATATCTGGGTGATTTTTATTGGGGTTTTTTTGTTAATTTTTTATTGTATTATTTTGTTGTCTTTGATATTCTTCATCTTAACAAATTCTAATCCTTTGGTTTTTGTCTGCATTATGCTAGCTGTGTCCTGAGATAGCTTTTAAAAATTTCTGTCTAAGGCTTGACAATGTTTAATTAGTGTCTTTGGCAATTTCTTTCAGTCTCATTTTTCCTCAGGCATGAAATGATATAGTGAAAAACCAGAAACTCCCCAAAAAGCAAAATCATCTTCATCAATTAATAGCCTTGTGGGTTTTTTGGTAGTATGCTCACATTTGTGGTGTCATTTCTAGAAAAATAGTTCTCCTTGAAATGTTTCAATATTTCCCACTGATCAGCTTTTTTTGCTGTTTCTCACTAGTGGTGTCTGTATGGAATTTCCATCAACTTCACCCCATGACTGATTGGCAGTAAGGCTTTCTAGATTGAAGTTGGCTGTAAAGGCAAAGTCTCAGGCAAGTGGCTAAACGACAGCATGAACAGTCCAAGCCAAACAAAACTCTCTCTTCTGTGTCTCAAATAAATCAATATGTTGTGCAGTCCAGAGTAAGATTTGTATTTTAGGACATGACTACCTAAAAAGCATATTGTGAGACCAGATATCTGAGCTTACAGTACCAGGATGGGTTTGAGAATTGTGTCCACAGATTTGGATAGCCTCAACAAATTAGAGTATATTTTTGACTGAATTTTAGCAACTACCAATTTTACTGAGTGCATCAAATGTAAAACACAAACAAAAATATCCAAATTTCCAACCTTGGACAAAATTCCCTGTATGATTTTTTTAATGAAAATTTTCTTTCGTTTCTTTCTAGCTGCATAAGGCACTAATGAATATGATGCCTGTTGAAGGCATTGAACTCATCCCACACTTAACAAACTCAGGCCATTTGTCTGTATAAAATTCAGGGGCATTCTGGTCTGCCTGGTGCTTACATCCAGTTTGCTTGGTATGACAGAATGAAATTTGCCCAAGAGCTCAAGACTGACCTAGTGCTTCCCTTACTGAAGTTAGAGGTACTTTTGCCACTGAGAGACAGGATTAGGAGCAGATATGATCAAATAGAGCCCTTTAGAAAGTATTACAAAACCCGTTTCTGGCTTTTAAATTGCCTGTCATAAAGAAGAGAAAACAATGAGAATATAGTTTTTGTGATCTTTATTTGCTGCAAAATATTTGTAGAACTTCAAAGAGATGGGCCATGTAAGAGTGGTGTACATACCTCTGTTTGCAGGACTGGTACAAAAACAAAAAGTAGAAAATAAACGCAAAGCAATTTAATTATCTCTTGCTGCTATCTTAGAAAATAAATGCTTAGAAGAGCTGCATGAAAGTGGAGATCTAAAATATTTTATCAGTGATTAGGAGTGCATTTGGTTTATATTGGTTTATACATGTTGGTAATTCTCTGCAAATTTCAACCTTTAGCCTGTTCTTCATATATCATGACTGAGCTATCATATATTGCTTGCTTGCCACTACAGTCATTAGCATATTCTTCACCTTTCTTTTCATAAAAAAATGAACCAGAATACATCAAATCTCCATCTTACTTAGGATGTTAAATATTCTTCCTCAAGCAAAACCCTTAATTTTGAAAAGGAATTTCATAAATTGATTTTCTGTTGGAAATCAATAACTAAAAAAATTATGGTTTTAATCCCTTAAAATTGAATATGTGTGTAGTTCATTAATCATGGTTCTAATTGGATGCAATATTCTTTTAAGAGTTTTTAAAGAACTTTATGTATCATCTGGTAAGTATTTTGGATAAGTTGATTATATGGTTTAGAATTATATCAAATGACATTGAATTTGAATCCCTCTACCATGGTGGAAGGAAATTAGAAGTTTAATCTATCCGAAGACAGAGGACACTTGCATTTCAGCTTCAGAATACCAACCAGGTATTTCTGCAAGATTTTGCCTCAAATTTGTGGTGATCTCTTAGGGATGAGTTATTTTAATGACTAAGTCTAACAGGGTCCTGTTTTAAAACAAAGAGATTGACATAAACTTGAAAAATATATCAGGGAGAAATTCTAAAATGACAAGTTTGTGGTGAAATAAAATCTCTTTTCTCCAACTAATTTAAACTGGTAAGTTAAATTTAAAAAGCCTTACCAATCAGATACCATTTATTTTTTCCCTTTTTAGAAATCATCGTTGTTATATGGGCAAATTTATTCTGTATTTCAGAGTCTTTAGAGAACATAAAAACTTAATTTTGTCTGAGGGTTGAGTTTCTGTTATCCAGCTAGTAAAGACCAAACAAAATTTTAAATGTTATCTGACTGGAGGGTGAAGTACCTGGCCTATTTTGAGGACCACTGTGGTTTCCATAGTAACAGAAGAGGAGCCCATCAGCATGCAGAGCTTAGTATTTCCTTCTGTTTCTCTTTTGTATGGATTTAATAGTAGGACACTTAGAATTATTTGTAGCTACTTAAATATAGATGTCAGACTGATAGTATTTGCACTTCTAATTACTATGAGAATCAGAATTGTACCTGTAAACTGCTGATCAAGATGGCAATCATCAATATATTTATATGTAAACCACAGTAATTGGAATTTCTTACTGAACCATACGTTATTTCAGTTTTGATGTAAGAGAAAGGATTTTACTTTATAGTTTTATCAGTGCCATTCAGTCACTGAGAATGTGTAGGATTACTTTGAGCATGGGTAGACCCCTTGTATGCACAATATTTTAGAATCAATTTCCCAAAATTAGGGATAGGTGAATTTCATGTGATGAGGCATATAACGTCTGTCCAACCTGGTCAGAGTACAGAATATACTACAACAATAGACTACACCTTAAAAAAGGGAAAACATTTCAGTGAGATTATTAGAGTTCTTCCTAGAAGGAAGAGCTAAGTCAACTGGGCTTATCTAATATAAAGAGAAGAGAAAAAAGGCAGCAGGAAAATTGAAGGGAACTATTCATCATAGTGAGGTAAGATCAGGCAAGAATTATACAGTGCAGTTTTCAGTGAGGAAGTTTTCTACTACATATTATTGGAAACTTCCTAAGGGTGAAGATAATAAAGAACTGAAATAAATTGCCTATAAAGTTTGGATTTTCCACTTTGGAAACCTTCAAGAAGTGACTGCTTATAGATATGTCAAGTTGATTTCTGTCTTCAGGCACAGTTAAGGAAAAACAAGTGCTTTAATTCCTATCTGCTATGACTCCTGGATAATTTTCTTTGATAAATTAACTGTGAGACTTCTAAATAAAGTTAATATATTTCATCAGTGAGTGCTTCAATATAAGCCAAGAGAAAACAAAGAAGTACTATTAATAAAAGGAATAAAAGAGAGAGTGGTTCAGAAAATAGGATTTATTTCAGCTGTTGTTATACTACTACTACCACAAAAATTGTTAGGGTTTTGCCAGTGAGTTTTATGAAAGATAAATTAGTACTACTGAAAGTGTACTTTGAAATGTTGCTTTCTGACAATGTATACACTGTTATTCAAAATAATAATAGAATAAAAGAACATTAATGCATTTCAAAAATCATTAGACAAGAAGTCTACTATTTTATTTTGAGATACCTCCCAGTTTTGTTGCTATTGCATACTGTATATTTGCAGCAATAAATATATTGAGGTACTTCAGTACAAACAATCCTCTCTCCTCCACAAGATCTTTATACATAAATAGGTTAAATATATGTCACAAATTATTTACAGATTGCACAGGAAGGCAGCATCACTTGGTTTTAGAATACATTTCAGGATCTGCACAGCAGACATTGCAGGTCCTGAGAATGTGCTGTTTCAGATGTCATTTCCTAGTTATTGACTTCTCCCCTGCTTCTGAAACCTATAAAGAGATTTCTCTATGACGGTTTTTCCATGAGAATTTAGAACAGCACACTAGAATCTGAACATGCATATAATCTCCAAATCACACTGTTGCCTCCTCATAAACCCAGCTAAGCTAGGTAATTGTGCTTTTCTCACCCAGTTTTGTCCTGCTTAATAGTCCACAAACAACTTATGATAACACAGTTGAAGCAATGAATAATGAAACAGCAGATGGAAATAAATGTCACTGTGAGCAGAGTAATATGCACATCTAGGTCATAAACTGTAACTGTCTGCTGCTTTGCGAAGGAGAGTTTCTAGAACACCTTTTTAGTAAACAGAGCATTCTTACTAGTTCTAGATTGTGTGGTTCACAGAAAAGTCATTTCTCTGTGTTTGTTTTTGTGCCTGGTCTTCAAATGCTCCTCATGATCTTGCCCACGGGTGATTCTCTACTGCCTTGATACATCTCAGACATGAGACAGCAGAGCAAATGGAGTAAAGAAAAGAATGATTGAAATATATACAGCTAGGGGAAGAATTTTCTCCCAGACATTGTATTCTCATTGTTTCAGCATTCCTAAAATTCATCATTTTGACTCAAGCAATGTGACACACATACACTGAACATGATACCTCCTTTCTTCCATCCCAAAACTTCATGAGTGGTTTGCCTTAGTTGTGTGATTTAATCACCATTTTGTTTTTCTACGTACTGACTTACTATGGTCATGTTTTCTTCTCTTTCAGCCACTTTGTCCAAATTTCTCAATCCTTCTGTATCCTGCTTTCTTTGAACCTGTGGGAAAGTCAAGACATGTCTAGCAGAAGTAGCTACAAAATAGCAATTGGTGCTGCTATTAAAACTGAGGTAAAGAAGGCATTAAGCACCTTTTCTTAGTCATTGTATTTCCCCCTGCATCCAGTAAAGGATGGAGATTTTCCTTAGCCTTCCTTTTGTTGCTAATGTATTGATAGAAACATTTTTATTGTCTTTAATGGCAGTAACCAGATAAGTCCTAGTTGGGGTTTTCCCCTTCTAACTTTATGCCAGCATAACCTCACAAGAACTTGGAGTCCTCCTAAGATGTCTTCCCCTTCTTCCAAAGGTCATAAATTGTCTATAACAGACTTCCACCAACATTTCTGCCTTGTTGGTCTATAAATACTCAATCCTATCATCACCATCATTAGCTCTAAACAGTTAAAGCACTCCCTAGTATACAGGGCCATGCCACTGCATCCTAAAAGGTAAAGTTTGAAATGGAAAAATGAAATGATAAGTTGAGTTGAAATTCAGAAATGTAAGATTCTGATTGTATTGTGTTTTATTGAAAATGACTAGATTCTGGATATGAGAACAGAAAATTCTTTCTTATCAATAACCATTAAAAGTGATTTAAAAACTATTTAAAAATTTAACTTGTTTTCTTACTTGTTAAAAATCAATACACTTTGTCTTGACCAATTTGAATAACTTTGTATCATTGGCGACTTTTTGAACATAATGTTTGCTCTCATTTCTAGTGATTCAATTAATGATTATTCATTAATAAGTATGCTAAACCACAGACCCTCTCAATTTTCCAAAGGTTACTTCTTTCCCCTGAGAAAATTGTCAATTATTCTACATTTCTATCTTGTGTCTTTCCCTTTGTTATTTATTCAAGTGAGAAACAGACCTGGTTTGACACGAATCACTGAAGCAAGACGCTTAATAGTATAAAATGATTGCTGCTGTGATAGAGTTTATTAGAACTGCTCACTCTGCCTTGTTGTTATCCACAGAAAGGATTAATACAGATTTACCAATTATAAAAATTTCATGCCAAGATCGTATAAGAAAAAAACCCCAAAACTAAATTCCCTATCAATGTCTTCAGAGCAGTGCATCTTAGTGTGATCTCAATAACATGAAAAGTGACAAAGTGGCATTCAAAAAGATAAGGAGATGGCAGTAGTTATTCACTAAACAGATCTGACTTATCCCATATCAAAAGATTTAGCAACAGTTCTCCCTAGAACAATAGGAGCCAGGACAACTAAGTTACTTGTTCTTCACTATTCAAGAATAGCTCAGAGACTTGTCTATAAAGAATGCTACTTTGTTATATATACTCCCTTGTCTTGTGGCTACCACTGAAAATTAAGTCAAACAAGAAACCTCCAAGACTGAGAAGACACATGCAGGTATTGTCACATTCATTCGAGTGAGGTGAAATAGCCAGAAGTCTCAATAGTGTTGTGATAAATAAATTAATACATCTTTAATGCAAGAGATCCACATGTGGGCTAAGACATGATGAAGTTTGGTGGGGTTTTTTTGATTGGTTGGTTTTGGTTTTTTGTTTGTTTGGTTTTTTGGGGGGGGGTTACCTTTTTTTTTTTTTTTTTTTTTTTTCAGTCCCAGTAAAATGTTTTGGTTTCTGACACTACTAGGAATATACTAGTTTTATTCTGGAGTAAATTTACTTCCTGCTGCTTCAGGGTTAATGTTAAACAAAAATGCCCAAATCTATGAACCCAGATGTTTAGAACCTAGCTTGAATTTATATAGCTTACTAAATCAAGAATTCATTCTTAGCATTGAAACTAAAACCAGTGTAAAAATTAAAGCGAGTGATTTTTTCACAATTATAGGCAGAATATTGAAAAAATGAAAGTTAAAGGTACAGGTAAAATACAGGTAATTTTTCTGTGTAAATAACTATGAATATAAGGAGTCATTCATAGAGAAGCAGAAAAAACTCCTGGTAGTAGAAGGTAGATAATTGTAACAATCTGTCCAAATATTTCACTATAAATTAACTGAAAAGGAGTTATAATGAAGAAAGACTAAGATCACAGTTCATTGAACAGTTCAACGTGGTTGAGTTCCTGAAGTGATATGGTATGGATTAAGGGCTCAACTTTATTGGGTCAAAGGATTAATTGTCCTTTTAAGGTGAAATTTCACGAGGTTGCTGAGCCAATTTAACAGAGAATGGGTTGGGAGAATGAGTGCCACTTTTAGCAGCAGCAATTGCCTGTTATCTGGAGAGACTTTCCCTTTCTAAAACTTTGGCTATAATTGCTTACAGTGTCTAGAGAGAAATGGGAAAACTGTGAAATTCAGGAGAAAAAACCTCACTAGATTCTGAGGGGGTAGAGAAGGAGAATTTATTTTGCCTAAGTGGTCACTGCAGCACTTGAAAACCTATCCATCACTTAGTCTGGATGATATTCAAAGACTTTGTTATATTTATAGGTAAGAATCTATTTCTAAGTGATTTAATTGTGCAGAAAAAGACCCCATGGCTGCAGTGTCTTAAGTTTACTTTTTGGCATTTGTAATATTTGAAACAATTTGTAATAATTTGTAACTTCTTGTCATTTTAGGTTGTATTTTTAGGTTCGTTCATATATTTGACTCTATTCAGAGAGATAACCATCGGACAGTTATAATACTTGAAGGGAATAAAAATAATCCAAGTGATCTTGCCTCACAGTACCTGTTTGTCACACTGATGACTGAAACTTAAGTCTTCTGATTGTCAGCCAAGTATTTATCCCTGCTCTGTTTTTTTTCTAGGTAAATTACACAGAACTGTCCTGTTGGTGTAAATGCAGCAGCTACAAAACACTGTGTTTAAAAAAAAAGACATGTAACCTTTACTAATTCTGCAATTGTTGATAATGGGAACAGAGGTATGGCTTACAAATGTGAATCTCAGCTTTTGATATTATAAAATGCATATCTGGTTCATGGTAAAGTCTTGGCTTTGTTTGTTTGTTTGTTTGTTCTGTTGGTGATTTTTTATTAATCTGTGTTTTTTTACCTCACAGTATAGTAATGTCAGTAAGGGAAAATAATTTGCCTGTCTGAAACATAGACATGCCATATAAACAATGCATTTTGACCCACATCTGCTTAGTGTTTTCACCTTTTGAGAATAGGTTATTAGAGCAACTCTGGTATAAATGTCATTTATGGAGAAACAGGGGAAAATACCAGGTGGTATTTTGCTGTAACAATGTGGTCATTTCAAAGCTCACGGTATTACTGCTACTGTGTGGTATCCTGGTCTTGTAACTAATGACAAGAGATCCTTGCTGTGCTTCATTTTTCTGATGTTTCTATAAATGGTGCAAAAAACTTTTAGAGTTACAGTGCTTTGTGCAAACCTGAAACTTTTATATATTCTTCTGTTTCTTGATAACCTTTTCATGGAAAGATTTTTAATACTAGACATACACATATTTTTTTTATGTATATACTGTCTAGTGTATTTACCTTATGTGCTTCCCAAAATCACTTGGTAACACTGCAAATCAGTTAGTACCCATAAAATGGAAGACCAAGGTGCTGAGGTTCTCAATGACAGAGTTAAAGGTGATTTGATAATACCTACTGACAACTCAAGCTCACAGTTTCTGTTTCATGTTATTCTCATCTGTATGCTCCATGCTAATCTCTGTGCTCAACTATTAAGATACAAGATTATATATTAATGCTTTCATAACTGTCCATATTGAACTATTTTAGAAGTAGAAATGTTAAATATTGTCAGCCAATATAGTGGAAATCATATTCTAATATGACTATGATTGAAATCAGGTTTGGGAAATAGCTCCAAATCATCTCTTTTTAAGACTTCAAATGTGTAGCACCTTAGAAAGATCTCTGCCTATGGGTCTAGTGATAGAATTATTTTAGAGAGAGTCTAAAGTATTTAAGAGACTTGAAAAAGATGGAAGCATTCGATGTAAATCTCTTCAGAAGTTAAATGTACAACTCTTCAGTTGTTTTGAAGGTTTCAAATACTTTTTAAAAATATCTTTTTCCATTATATTATTTCAAATGCTAGTTGGAAATAGAAGGAAAAAATACCTATTGTTTTCTCATGAAACCACTCTGTCTTTTTTCTCCATCTCACTGGCATTTAAAGTGAGATACCTCTCCAGGAGGCAATCTGCCTTTCACTTGCATTTATTATTTCCCTAAAAGTCATTTGAAATAGGCAAATAAACAATCACAAAATTTCAAGTAATTACTGCACTTAATTTTGACATTTCCTGTTAATTAATAAAGCATAACAGGTTTCCGTTTGTTTCATTATGTTTAATTTAATAAACTTTTAAACACTGGAGAGGTTTCTGAACAGAGCACTGTTACAGCCCATCCCTGTCAGTGGGGGTAACTCAGGTTCTTGCATTAGATTCCTCAGGGGGGTCTACTACACCCCTTAGGTTTCACTTAGAGTGAAATGACACTGAATGACTGGTGTTTATAAATAAACATATATATATATGGTTTATTTTAGTACAGTTTTGTTGCAATAGAAAGCAGGTATGTAGCCATTTTGGTTGTTATTATCTACAGAAATGCAGCAATATAAAGGAATAAAAATAGCACTTCAGAAGATGCGCGGGGGGTGGGGGGAAAGAAAGGATAAGAGAAGGAAGACATCATCACCTCCTGATCCAGAGATGAAACTTGATTGTTGCAGTTTCAATGTCTGTTTGCTAAAGTAATGGTTGCAATCTTGATCCACCGGGCGTGGGGAAATCCCGTGAAGCACAAACCCAATTGGTTAAAATACACTGAAGTTAGATGGGAAGCACCCCACTATCTCCCCTGGGTGGAAGTTTTACTCTGGCTGTTGCAGCACTGTGGATCATGCACAGTCCTCTGCTGGAATGCCCCAGAAATGAGTCTGGGGGTGCTTTGGGGTTTTTGATAGTTAATGAGCCCTTCTAAGTCTGCCTCTCACATTAGTGCAGTTGAGGCACCTATGCCCAGTGAGAAGGGATGAACATTCTCCAGCTTATGTGTGTAAATGTGAATGTCCCATATGGATGTGACCTTTCCCAGGCTGGGTTTGGGCAAGACACTGGCATGATAAAAAGCACTATCCCATCTGCTTACCATCATCCATTTTCCTTTTCTGGCTCAAACTCCAGAGCCTCTGCTGGCGAGTGTTCACCCCTCTGCCTTATGGAGACCAGTGCCACTACACACTCAAAACCTCTCCTCCTGCCCATCTGGGGTTGCAAATCTGGTCCCAGAGAAGCACCCTACCACCTTCACAAATGGCTAAATATTTGATCCATTAACCATTAACATCGCAGTCTCTCACAAGCAGCAAACATTTGAGAAGGACGGATTACTCACATTTGCTTTTCTGACTCACTATACATTGTGTATTTTGGCTTATGGGCATTATATAAGCACCAAATCTCAGCATTTTGACCATAAAATAATTGCATAACAAACCAGTCAAGTAGCTGAGGCTGACCTATGAGTGTGTTTCTTTCTGGTATTACATTTCTTTCCAAAGCTTGTTTAAGTCAACAGGTTCTTACTGACAAGGCTATTTCAGATATGAGCTAGAAGTAAACCTGTCTCATTCCTCACTAAGTGTTGTTATTGAAACAGGGAGGAATTAGTCGCTATTGCTGATTTTAAAAACTAAAGTTCTATTCAGTCTTGAGAACCTGGATTTCTCTAAGTATGATTCTTGCTGTATTTTAATGACCTGGAAGCTAACCATCACTGTTTAGCCATCACTGTTTACTCTTTCTGTGCTTGTTGTAGATAAATATGCACCTCCACCCTGAGACAGGAATGTAAAATAGATGGGCTGATTTAGAAAAATGTAGATGATTAAAAATCATACTTAGGTAAGACTGAATCCCAATTCTTATTTGAATTCTCATGATTTCACCCTAACATGAATCTCTGACTAGTTCTGTAAGCATATGTAAGTTGCTGACTTTGGATCTGTCAGTAAGGAATTATTGAGATAGAATGTAGAATAAATAATGGCCATTGAAAATGTTGAATTCAAGTCTCTCCATTCCATATTGAGTGTTCTGGTTACCAGCTTGTAAAATATTTCTGCATTTTCTTTATTTAGCCTGTAATTATTCTGTACTTTGAGAAACAATTTTCATAGGAGAGCACCTTGTTCCAGACTGGTTATCAAGGCTCTTTTCATGAGATAGGTGCATATCTCCACAGACAAAAGACATAATGAACCTTTCTGTCTTCCATGTTAAATTAGAGTTATGCAAAACACAAGTGAAGCATCACTTCCAGTTAATGTACTCAGAATCCTGGCTGCCTCAAGAAAAGTGGCATCTGAGCAAGGTTTTGTAATAACTAAGTTATATATTTGAGAACTACACTGAAAATTAAGTGTTCACTCTCTTTGTGCATCAGGCACAGTGTTTCTGCTGACTTGGTCATCTGCCTTTTTCTCAAGATTTTTTCTAAGATGTTTCCTCACCTCTGTCAGTTCCCCAGGGAAAGTTATTTGCATGTTTTGATTTTAAGTCCAGTAGAGATTCAGTACTGGTAAGGATATTTCAGAGAGGTAACACATTTTCAATGTGTCTCACAACTAATGGGATCCTTTATTTATATCTTGATAAAGTCTTTTTTCCTCTATCTGTGTCAGAATTCAAAGAAAAAAATAAAAGTCTATTTCAATTATTGATGTTTAAACATAGCATTAACAAAACTTGTCTCTTTCTCACTACAAGCCCTTTTTTATATAGCATTGAATGTGTTTATATTTCCATTCTGCTGTTTATGAATAAATTCCGGTAAATAGTGGTAAACCAAACTGGGATCTATTTTGATAGATTGAGATAGCACAATAGTACTGCAAGCTAACTATTAACCTTTTCTTCCCATCTTGGTATTGCAGTTTAGAATTACACTCTGGAAGGATCCCAATAAGACAGGTTGGAATATAGGATTAACAGAAGGAAATGGCTTATCATTTGCTTTATGATGCTAGCCTAAATTCTCTGTCCATTGACAGTGAGGCTTAAACTGGATTTTTCTTTCTCAGATACATATAAGACTATAACTTCTATAATGATTTTCTTATTCTAACTTTTTACCCTGTTTTCAAGGTCTATTAAGTAACTATATTTTTGCTGTTATAAACATTTTTTAAAATAGTATTTTTGTTATCTATAACCTTATAGAGTGATATTTGCACCCATATAATTGTGTGATGCACAAATTTAACTTCTACTTTTCTTGATGTCTAGCAGGTAGAAAAATCTGTGTTGGTTTTGAATTTCGTATGTATTGGTGTGTGTGTCCTTACTTTCCCTGAAGCCCATCAGGGACAGCTTAAATATGTGTACCAAATTATTTATACAGAGAAGTAGTATGACTTTGAACTAATTCCCATTTGCCTGCTAAACAGCAAGAATAATTTGGCATCTTGATAAAGTATTATTTACCACTGAGGACAAAATTTTGTCTCTCGGGATGAACAAATCATGAGGCTGATTTGAAAAGCACCTATTTTATTTGTCAATCTGGAATGGGGGTCTCTTGTGTAAATAAATGAATGGCCTTTCTAGAAGCAGGCATCTATCTCTGCAAGTTGTGCCAAAGCTCATGTGTACGCTGTGTCAGTGTATGCCATGTTTATGGATGGATGTAAGATGATGGAGTGCTAATTGCTAAAGCATTGTGACACTTTTCAGTATGAAGTTAGGGATTCACAATGATTGAAAGAAACACTAATTTAACAATCTCAGCTTTATAGAATTGCTGTTTTTTCAAGGGGTATAGATACTTTTTCCAAAATCTCAGCTTTTCACTTTCTCAGCCTGCCATTTCATCTGCAAGGTACTCATTTTTTTTCTTATTCTGCATTAAATTTTCCTAAATGTGTAATTCTTTTGAATGTGGTGTCATACATAGGCTATTACTGTGTTCACTTGGTGCATGACTGCTTTTTATGTTGTAGTGACTGAATTACGTGTCCTAGGCCTCAGTTTCTTTAATAACTGTCTTTTGATCAGTCCCTGTTTCTGGATTTTCAAAAGTGGGGTAGTTATTTTGCAGGAGTGAAGCAGAGGAGTGGTACTGTTACCCTTTTGTCATGTGTCTAGAGTAAAAGGAGCTTATTCCAGTGTAAAGAGCATACTTGGTACTGCTTGTATACAGCTGGGAACAGTGTTTTTTTCCTGGATCACATATATTTATTTCTTACTTACATGACACAGGCAACATAGATGAATCTGTAGAATCCATAATGGAAAGACAGAGATTTTGCAGCAAGGAGGATCTATGCTGCTGAGTTCTATGGGGAAAAAATAAAATGAAGACAATAAATACTGAATTCTCTTAGCAGAGTGTAAAAAAGTAACTAGGGTTAGCAACATTGTTCTTTTAAAATCCCTTTAGATAAACAGAATATTTTACTCAGTTTGATCCCTAAATTTGGCTTCTGGTACATCTGAGGCTTTTTAGATAGTGACAGATATTTTTAGCAAATTTTTATATGTAATTTCAGCATCACCAGCATCTTAAAGCTATTGAATGATGGGCAAGCCAATATAAGATGCATAATAGATATTTTGCAAACCAGATGATCTCCTGCTATAGAACATCCATTTCAGGTAATAACATAGATCTCATGAGGAGGAATTTTCTAATTATTATCCAAATTATAGTAAAATTTCTGATACATTCCAAACGAAATTTTATGGTGATGTGTGAAAAAGAAAAAAAAAAACACTCAAGAGAATAACAGTCTGACACAAACTGGCATACAAAGGGAGTAGCTGATCTCCCTTGGATGTTGCAGATGAATGCACTTAGAGAAAAAAAAGAATGATGGATTACATTTGATCTTTGAAAATATTTAACAAGTTGAATCTACAGAAACCATATAATATTTGTAATTGCAAAAAATCACATCATTTATGTTGAAGTCTTGAATGTGTGATCAGATTGGATAATAATCCAGTGTGAACATGCCTTTTTATTGTTTCTGTCTGACACACAGCTGTAAAATTTGCCCAGAAATGCTGTTTATCAGACATGAAAATATTCTTCTGAAAACTAATGAATGAAGCTCACAGTGTAGACAGCACAGTGTGAAAATGAAACATGTTTCTCCTTCTATGGTTCTATGAAAGTGGAAGAGATGAATGGAAACATTATGCTTCCATAGTGCTAACGTAATTTCCATAATTGCCTGGGAAAACTGGGTTTTTGAATATCTGTATTCCTCAAAGCTTTTTAAAATGTACAGAAGTTGAAAAGAGGGGTTTAAAATTAGGTTTTGTGATGTTCAGGACACTTAGCTGAAATTTTACATTCTATTGTTCTATTAATGGTATTGCTATCCAGTATGGTATTGGATTTTCATTTAACATGAAAATAGTTTTCAAATATTGCTGAAATAGGACTTTGCAGTTACTTATCTTGAGTTCTCAAAATGGTAAGAGCCATCAGCCTTATTGTGATCACTCTTAATATCTATGCAATTAACTGAAACTTAATCTCAGGGTTTAAACAGAGTAATTGCCATAAGTATTTGGATAATGAACTTAATTCGGATGTCAAAATTGTGAAGTTTTTAATAAAAGTTCTCCTTTAATGGGTATATCTATGGATTCCAAGTGGGATATAAAATCCAGTATTTAGATCTGAAATTGCCACAGATGAGTATGAATCATAATCCAATAAATGGAGACAGAGTGTCTCGAGACTCTTTGCAGTGGTCAATACTCAAGTTGTGTGATGGAATATTTGGTGTCTTTCTGACTGCATTTGCAGTCACTGCAAGCTGCTCTTCTGTGTGTGGCAGCCACACCAGCTTTCAGCTGCTGACCTCTATGTCTGGTATTATGGACTACTACAAATTGAATCAATCTGCAGATTTAAGTCTAGCATGAGCTAGAGCTCTTCCCTTAATGACTTCAAATCTTCTTAGCATTCATCTTTGCAGAAAAATTTTCTCTTAGTTAGCTAATGTAACAATACTGCCTGGTCTTTCTAATTCACAGAGACCTACTGACCCTTGTTCTTCTTCAGCTCTGCAGACATTTTCCATTCAGTATGAGGGTGAAGCTTAATCTATGATTTCTGATTATATGCTTTTAGAAGTACTGTGGTGATTTGTCACATAAGGCCTGACTCCATAGCTCTTTATGCTTCTACCAGATGTTCTGTACATACTTTTCTGGAAACTAAGGAAGTGATGTAAATAAAACAAGACATTGTTAGTCCTAAAAACCTGTATTAAACCATTTGCTGCTCTCTCAGTTTATGAATCTGAATGATCTTTGTGTTGTTACTAAACTAATTTTTGTTGTTTCTTGTACAGCTGCCAGTTAAGTTGAACAAACTCAGGTAGTAAGCAAAAGAAATCGTAAAAAATATTTAAATGCAGAGTGTCTTCTATAGTTGGGCACAGCTTGTATTGTCTGTGAGACTACGACATGCCCAGTAATTTATACTTATCTTAAGCTCTGTTGATTAGATTTACTTCAGATGCAACTGAACTTGTCACTAAATTCAACATGTGGGTTGTGGTGATATCACAAGAAATTTTCCATATGAGTTGCTCTAGTGCTATTTGGTAGAGGTATTTATTACACTGCATGTGTATTGCACTAAAAGCAAATAGTTTAATGTCTCTCTGATAGTTGGAGAGTTCCACTGCAATATCCTCTGTCTTTACAATACAAATATAATGATGCTTGGGACCAACTCCTGAACCAGTTTCCTTTAATCTGTAGGATGTCCCTAGACAACATGCACGTGGCTTTCTTCTTGTTTTACCATGTTAACAACAACCATATATTAGAATATTATAGCTGGTAGGGGGCTGATGATAAGCAGCCAGTAGTTATGTGATGATACCTTGAAGAAGGAAGTAGGGATTTGGGTTTTTTTACAACTTTTACTAAGACAGGTGTCATAGAGTCCTTTGAATGGTCATTGAGTGATTTTCATGCAGGCGTCTACCATCACAAGGTGATAGGGATGTTGGTGCCATGGCAAGATGATGTGTGATCATGCAAAGGGGGCTGCCATCCCTGTTCAAGGTAGCAGGAAGGTGGGAGAAAGATTTACCCATGTTGCAGCCTGTCAGTATCTCTAGTGCCTTTGGGAAGAGATTGACAAGCAGGACATTGTGAGCTGTGTGAGTTGTGCTGATGACTTATTGCAGTTTTCAGTCAGGAGATCATGTGTTTCTTCTTTTGTGTAATCTTGGTGCTTGTCTACCCATCTGTAAGTCAGCTATAAGTTGATCTTTGAGGTTTTTTCTGCCGTTGCTCTGCTCTGAGAGCACGTAGTGAAGTTTCCACATTAGATGAATCCTTCATTATTCCTGTTTGCCAAGAGCATTGTTCTCACTGGTGTCTATATTATGCTGCTTCTACTCTCATTATACAAAGTTCCATGTATTCCTTTCTCTTCATAATGTGAGAAAGGTCATAGGTACCCAGGGGTGTGATATCTGTCTATGACCGTAGAAAATGTCAATGTGAAATAAAGAATTTATCTGCATTAATATCCACTGGGGGAATAAAGCCTGAACTAGGAAAACTTGTGACTTGCAATAAAAATCACACTGTTTATGTTCATTTAAATCAAACTCAGCCTTTTGGCACTGAAAACATCTGTAGCTAGAGTTTTTGCATGCTATAAATTGCTGCTTGTGTTATCATTTCAGCCCTTATGGATCTATTTCCATTTATTCTCCAGAAAATATTTTGCTTTTCAAATTGAAAATTTTCAAGCTCACAGTTTAGGTCTTCTATGCTCAGAAGATGACTGGACAGACGAAAATAGCATACCTATTAATACTATTTGTGTTATTTAGTACTTTATATATTTACTTGGGATTTTGTATTCTGAGTGTGTTTTGAAAACAATAATTATTTCCAGAGCTCCTTTTTGGGAAATTGTATAGTATTATTATAAATTATAGTATACTATTATGTGGACTACAAAATAAAAATAGAAGTAGACATTTTCTCACAAGGAAATTTCTAAAGTTCTTCAGATGGTGGGTTTGGAACTCACGGAGTTGGTACCCTGAAATCCCTTTCAATAGATTATTACATCTAACAGAATGAAGTCTGAATAAAATAAGTTCCTCATCATTCTGCAGTGGTAGACTTGTGGCAGAAGTTGAGACTATTGATTTGGTGGCACTTTGACTTGACAAAGAAGGAGTTGAGATACATCTATAAGCTCAAATACACACAATCTGCAAGTGGCTTCATGTATATTTCAAGAGACTGGGAGAGAAGCCAGTTTTCTTCTGTCAGCCATGTAAGACTGTACAAAGCCTGAGCTAAGTCATTCATCTTCACATTCTGACTGTGTAGGCATGTCTGAAAAGAGAAGTGCTTGTTTACAAGGGAATGGATTGTACACAGAGCAGGGACTGACTCCAGCTAGGATCGAAGGAATTTCTTATGTGACTGTGAGAATCACATGTGGCACAGAGCAAGTGCTCTGGAGAAATTAATCTCCTTGGTAGTTCATCATTGCAAAACTGTTTCTGTGCATTTTTAGATGGCTGCATATTTTACCACTATTACAGGAATCTGCTGTGTCATTAATCATATTTGGATTTTTTTTCCTGGAGCCTTGGCTGTCGTAAAGTAATGAAAATACCTGGTAAAGTATGAGCACATCATCCATTACTGTTCAAATATAAATGGTTTTGATAAGGTTTGAAAGAAGATGAGCCAAAACCCCCTGTTGTATTCTGCAAAATTGTAGCTTTCGGGTAACTCTGGAAAAGACACCCAGGCTTTGTATATGAAAAGGAGTAGTCTTTGTCAGCTTTTAAAACAGGGATGCAATTTTGTTAAATGTAAGTGACAAACTCCTACCTAAGTCAACAAAGTAATTTTGTGTGTGAGAAAATTGTTCAGATTCCTTTTTGTGGAGCAGTGTTTGTCTAAAATTTGGATTCCATGAGCGTGGGACTAAATGTCAGTGGTAAAGTGGTCTCATAGTAAAACTTTCTTCTTTCTTCTTTCTCTCTTTCTTTCTTCTTTGAGACTTGCAAAAGATATTTCTGTTCATTGTGGCAAGTTCAATCAATTATAGATGTACAATATTTTGAGTAAAAACATGTTCTTCCACAAATGCTTAAATGAAACACAAACAACACTAAGTAATTTTTTTTCTAATTTCTTGTGTTTAATTAAACAGATTTATGTTAAAATCTTCATCTGCCTGCTAAAGATTATATCTCTTGATTTTTACTTAAGGTAAGATCTGACAGATAAACAAACATATTTTTCATATTTTTTTTTCAGAGTAAAATAATAAAAACATGTAAAGATGGGGACTAGAAGTGCGTATAAGTAGAAATGGACAAGGAGGAGATTGGAGATGATCACTTTAAAAAATCAAGAATATTTCCCTGCAAAATTATTTACCTATTTTCTGAGAAAATTTATAAATATATTAGCAAAAACAAGAGCATAACTATCTGAGGAAAGAGTACAGCCAGTCATCAGTGTTTGTTTCAGTAACAGTGCTGTTAGCAGATTTTCAAATAAATCATTTCCTGCTCAGTCTTTTTTGGGTTTCCTCTTCTCTTAGTGGAATTTTCAGAGATCAAGGCATTACAGATCTTCCTTCGTTTTTTTTTAAATTTTGCCTTTCATCTCCCACCTCCCCTCTAGTAAGTTGCAAATTAATAGAATGAACATCTTGCTTTTATTCTTTTTTATGTTGCCATAGGCACTTTTGTTTTTTCCCTCTGTTTTTGGATCCTGTTGTTGATTCTCATTTTCTCCATCTTTATATAGTAGCTTATGGAAAAGTTATATGAAAAATATTCTTCCTTAAAAAGTAGCCGTTTAGAACAGTAACTTCCAGCATGTAAGGCATAAAAAATGTGCCATCAGAGACCAACCCTTCCTGTGCTGTATGAGGAGAGGCTGAGATCACTTGGTCTGTTCATCCTGGAGAAGGGGAGACTGAGGAGAGACCTCACTGAGGTCTTCAGCAAAGCAATGCAAAAGAACAGGCACTGATCTCTTTTCTGTGGCGACCAGTGACAGGACTCAAGGGAATGGCCTGAAGTTGTGTCAGGGGAGGTTTAGGATGGATATCAGTGAAAGGTTCTTCACCCAAAGGTGTGGATAGATAGAAGGTAGGAGAATAGAGGTAGTGGTGAAGGTAATCTCACCCCTAAGGAGTTACAGCTGTGCTAATTATCAAGAATGATGAACAAGCCTGCCCTTAATGGGCCACAGCTGGATCCAGTTAGGAGGGGTATTGTAAAAGAGCAGGTTGGCTGCTCGAGATGGAGATGTAGGAAGGAGTTTGTTGGCTGTGCAGAGGAGGAGTCAGTGCTGTGAGGAGCTGCCTATGAGAAATCACCAATAAGGTATGAAAGCTTTGCGAATAAGATAGCAGCACAAAGGGTGTTTGGGAACTGAAACAACTCCCCAGAAAAGTGGGCACAGCACATAAGTGCCCATTGCCAGCTTTCAAGAAGCTTTTAGACATTGCTCTCTGGCTCATGGTGTCACTCTTGGGGCCGTCCTCTGCAGGGGCAGGAGTTGTGCACAGTGACTCTTGTTGGTCCCTTCCAACTCAGCATAGTCTATGATTCCATGCAGCCAGTCACCTTGGTTCAAAAATTAGAATTCATAATGAAACTTAAAACATATCCATATTCTCTATTTCTCTAGAGCCTCTATCCTGTGAGCAGGAAATAGGCAAGCCTTTAATATTTGAAACAATATTGGTTTTTTTTCTTTATCTGCTGTACATATGAAATGGTTGAAAACTTAAGTTTGTGTTAATAGTAAAAAAAAATCCCTCACAGTAAAAGCCAAAAGCTAGGCCTCTTCCAATATTTCAGTCAAAATACAGGTTAAAAATAAAATACATTAATGGAATAAAAATAGGAAGATGAAATTTTGCTGCATGAAGATGCCTTTTTGTTTTATGTGCCTCAAATATCCAGTCTCAGAGGCAGTTAAAAAGTCAGAGTATGGCTAATTCCTAAACAGATGTTCTGATCCCACTTGTCAAAAACATGAATGTACTATATTTTGGAGAAAAGCCCATGAAAAGGACATGGGTTTAGCAACATGAAAGGACAAAAACTAACATGTCCTTCCTGAATAATGTCACCATTTTCCATGAATACTAATAGGACCCAAAGTCATTCTTTGCACAGTTCCTAGCTAAAATATGGATTTTCTGCCTATTGATAGCATCATACTGGCTGTGTGTTACCTCAGTCTACTCTGATTGACTGACATGTTTCATGCTAATTCCTTAGGATTTTATTTATTAACATACTTGAATATGACTTTGTTCTTTCTTTGTTCTTTCTGTGATGGAAACTCTTGCAGACTCCATATGGATGATTGTGCCTAAGTGTGCTCTGTCTGTTTGCCTTGAAGTGAAAGAACTGGATAATTCATTTGAAATCAGTGGGAATTATGGCATGCTGAAAAGAAAAAATAAGATCCAAGCACCTTAAATCTTCATTGCTGGGATCAATTAAAGAGTTGGATGTAGAATAATGGCATAGTAGAGGTATTGTGTCCAAATCAATTAAGGAGACCAGATCTTCATTGCTTTTTATGAAGTTGTGGTTAGTGTAATTTCAGTTTTGCACTGACAAATTTGTTCCCTTACTCTGCATGGATTTCAAACAAATCAACACAAAATGTCTAGACAATATTTTACTTTTATTTCTGGAATAAGGCACAAGTGAGGCAACATCCCTACCTGCAGATATGCAACTAAGAATATTTTTAATAATCTATTGACTCTTAAAAAGTAACAACTGCCATCAAAGTTAAGACTAATGTATGACAGAAGAAATAATTACAGTTTGATCTTGGATAAAGCAAATTACTTATGTTTTCGTGGGTGTATTTTAACTTTGGAAGCAGGAAATGCTAACATGATTGTTAGTCCAGAAGATGACACACCACTGCCTTGTCATGTTCAACAAGGTGCCACTTATTAGATCAGTCGCATCCATGTACATATAATAAGTGCTTATATATCTTACTGCCCACCAAATACTGGGTAGGGGAGAAGAGTGACTAATGAACAGTGCAGAGTTAACAATTTCCAGCGAAAACAGACAGCATGGTGATAAAGAGACCATAGTGCTAAAGGAACCAATTCAACTGCTTCTTAGTGAGTCTAATGCTGCCCCTAAAAATGCAGATTTATGACTAAAATGTAAATGAAACAGCCATTGTTGGCTCTGACTAGGTATAAAGCACTGAACAAATGGAGGATTAAAAACGAAGGCAAATACTCTTTATGTTACGAAGTGTCTTTTAAATAAAAAATCTGGCAAAAATACACTAGTATAGAATGGAAACATCAAGAGAAATGCTATTTTTATAGTGATTTACTTGAAAATTCCTTGAAGAAAAACAATTCCTTTGCATAGAACATTTGATGCTAATGCCATAAGAATTTTCTTTGCTATGGAATTTCCATTGATGTAACTCTCTAAAATGTTTCATTTCAGTTACATTGTAGACAACCCAAATATGGCAAAGGAGATTATTTCAATTTTATTAATAACTCTTAATAATACTCAGAGAACAGGGAAGATAAATCTCAGGGCTGAGGAAACATTAATGCAATGAAAAACATTCAAGGCAGAAAATAGTGTGAGGTAGGATGCCAAAGACAAGTACTTCCCAGGGTGATTATTCTTTAAGCAGATGGTGCATAGAGGACTAGACTGGTTTTTGTGGCACAGTAGGTATCACACAGCACATGTTGTTTTAAGAATAATGAAGACGTTTGCCATCCCCAAAATTAAGGGGAAAATGCATCATGCTATAACTAATGAGCTGTCTGAGTTATTTTTGACTCAGTTTATTAACAAAAGATTGGAGCAAACCACAGCAATAAATCTCTAGGACACATACATCCTAGACTGATTTGCATTCAAGGTCATGGCAAAGTTCAGCAAAAATGCAGATCTGAGCAGAACAACTCTTCATGTATCATGGATTGCTGTGTTTCTTTTCAGGCAGCTCTAATGAATAATGATGATTATCATGGTGGCTAGGATGTTAGGGACAGTATGTACTTGTGCATATTTGTCTTTCAATGTTTGTCACATGCCCACTTGTAGATTTCTAGCTAGAATGGAAAACATCCAACACTGAACTCCATAAGTTTATTAAAAAAACCCCAAAGTAGCTATTTAGTCATAAAGAATAGGAGGAGACAGTCATACTGCTTGATTTTATTCATCCAAAAATGCCTCACACAGAAACCTATCTTACTGTGTTATGAATGAGGAAAAAAAATTATTTGAAGTTGTAGTTTAGGGCCTGGGAGCTCATCATGTTTGTCATTTGGTGCATGTCATCACTAGATTCAAGCTCCATTTCAGTGATCTGATTTCTGTGGCAAAACCAAAGTACTTAAAATACACTTCAGCTCATCTAGGATCCTAACTTTCTCCATTAATTTTATGTGGAAATAAGTATGCCACCTTAGTAATTTTATTTAGGTTTTAATGTTAATCAAGTAGACAGTTAGATACCCTCTGAGCAGTAGTTATCCATACAGCAAATCTGGATAATTTAATTTATATGTGATTTTAGATGGCGCTATTTTATATCTTTTTATAGTCCAATAAGGGGATAAATGGCAATAATGTAGATATACTAAAAAGTAGAATGTGAAATTTACCAAGTCTTCAATGAAAGCTAGGGTGAATTTCAGGGTTTATTAAGTAAACTAGCCTATTTTTTAACATGCAAACCCTAATTTGTACTCTGTGGTTAATAATTAGTCTGCTTTTGTCTCTGGAGTTCATCAGTGTGGTCTCCATCAGCTTAGTGATGCTGCTTCTGTTTTGTGATAACTACACTGTGTCTTCTTTGTTTCTATTTTATTTTTATGCCTGGCAATATGTAGTCCTTGCATTCCTGAGATTGTAGTCCTTGGATAACAAGGTTGCAGTGGATGAGAAAATTATTCTTCCTGAGTAAGAGAATAATTTCCTATATATAGGGAGAAACATTACTGCAGAGACCACTAATCTGATAGTTATTGTAAACTTTCATAGAAATAGAAATACATTCTTCCTTATGAAGGAATCTCAGGAGTCATAATCATTATTGCTATCATTACCAAAAACTTCTGCAAGAAAACCAAATAATTAAAACATCCATCACCAATGAAATCTCTAGTCATCCACTCTCTGCATTAGAGGACCCTGTCTAAAGGATGAGGCAAAGTCAATTTAATTTATTTCAAAAATACCCCTATAAAAATGGAATGAAAAAACGTGAAAATTAAGCAAAAAGCATGATATTTTTTGATAGTTTTTGAAACATGGACTAGAGATGGATGGATTCTTTTTTATTCAAAATTATCAAGCTATTAATATAAAAAAATATAGCCACTTAAAAAGAATGAAAAGTCTTTTTATTTTCAGTTGTTTTGTTTCTATTCAATTTAAATTAAAGCCTTAGATTTGTCATGTATAGCAAACCCTAAAGGCAGTTTAATTCCTTCAACAGGTTTTAGTTTCAGAGAAAATTCTTACAAATATTGAGAGTCTCTCCTTCTGCAGTGTTGAAGACATATAATGTGAACAAAGGCAGACAAGGATGTGGTGTGTCAAATGAATCTGTTTCTTAAGTGTTCCCGTGCCTCTGTGAAATTGCTTTTTTCATATAGGCTGATTATACAGTTAGCATATGAAATATTTTCCTGACAGTGGTATTTTGCTGGAATAAATACACCAGGAAAAGCAATACTTTTTGCAGGAAATTTCCATTTAGTTCTAGGTCAGGTCAACTTTAATCTCCCTATTGCCTGAGTCACTTTCTTTGTTCTTTTATATTTGTTTCATTATATAGAAACCAGAGGGCCCAGATGAACCACAGAACATGTGCCCAATTATGTTCTGCCTCTGTATTTGGATAAGTGGGACTGATTGCTGCCATCATCAGAGGCTGGTTTCCATGGACAGAAAATCTACACATGAGGATTGCACAGGAGGAGAGGAGCTGGAACAGGACCCCTGATGAACCAAATGTTGTGCTGTGATTAACAAGCCTTTACCCTTAGCAGCCTTGCAATACTTCCCTTTCCATATCTGCCTTTCAGAGGAGGGAAGAGGTGCTGATGATTACCTTGCTACCACATATCAGCATGGTCTTGTGCAGCTTATGTATGACTTTCTTGGATAGGAAGAACAGTGAAGGTAGCTGAGATTGCTTGTGCTAGCAAATGTAGGGTCTCTGGAGCACTGTGGCCACCCAGTCTTCATTGCTATTATCTCTGCTTGAGTATGTCTGTGTCTTTTGTAGTTATGTGCTTAATTTCTCCTTAACCATAATAATCTCATCTGTGTTTGGCATATTTTAGTAGTTAGAATGACTCAAAGTTTTCCGTCTCTTTTTCCTCCTTCCTTCTCTACCAACAACGCAAATTATTTTCCTATAGAAAGTAGGAAACCTGGGCTGGCTATGTGATTTTGCACTGCACTACAGACTCACTAATAAATCTGGAAACTACAGCAGCAACCTTAAGGGCTTATAAAACAAGCTGCACCAAAGGTGCCACTGTACAGAGCCAAGCTGGAAGTCTTAATACGTGCAGGCTGGATAAACTACTCAGGAATATTTCAGAGCTGACTGTATTTTGATTTTTGCAGCTGTAACAACCTAACCGCCAGCCTGTTACAATGCTGCAACATACCGCTCTATGTGAGTTGAATAATCCCTCATTGCATAGTAAGGGTGAACAATGCCCTTTGGAAGTGGGAATTGGAAGCAGTATTAGTTGAAGTAATTCCATTTCCCTTTGTTTTGCAAATTTTTTTAACATTACTCATGAGCTAGTAAGGCTATATTTTTTTGTCACTTATTTTATGTCTACTGAAATTTAGAGTGTGTAGAATTAGACACACTGAAAAGAAGACTTAGTCTTACTGATACTGTCATTCATTCCTTATTCTCTACTTCAGCAGGTAGAAAAGTTGTAATTGTTAGACTTATTTAATAATTTAAGTACCTCACAGAGATGAAGTAAAGGTGAATGTACTAAAGACACAGTTAAAACCACCCCACCAACACTCTACTACTTCTTTGAAGCGACTGAACACTCAAAGTGTATAGTTTTTAGCAATAAAATCTCTAAATATCTTGCTGCTTTTGTGAAACTCTCAAATTGCCTTGGCTTAAGTAATTTAGCATTTGTCTCCTAACCCACTTAGAATGCAGGTGCTCCTGCTTCCATGTATAAACATGTATTCATACCTAAGTAATGATTAATAATTAATTATAATTATTTATCTATATATGTGTGTTTTAAAAAGTGGAACCAATATCTAAGATATTTTTCTAAACAAGTTTATCACAAAATCCTGCTCATATGAGGAAAAGCTGCTTGGCAGTGAAAGAAACAACTCAGTAAAGTGCTGTTCTCTTTCTCTCCAATGTTTGTTCCACAGGATCAGTGCAGTAAATTATCAAAGGCTTCAGATAGGCTGATAAACAGGGAAGTATATGTCTCACAAATATAATAGCTACATTTATGTGTGCTTATGCTAAATTTAGGCTTATATGTAAGCACTCTTTAATCCTTGTCCAGGCAGCTCTTTCTGTGGTCCTTGATGTGTTTGTGGCCTACGTGAAAAAAAAAGACTTCCATTAACACCAAGGTGTTATTCAATTAATATTCAAAGTGTAGCTGCTGTTTTTTGGGTCTAGGCATGAAGATGGGTTGGTAGCTGCAAGGGAAATAGGCAAGAAATGACGTCTGTAAGCAAAGGACATTTATTTGCATCCTTAATTTGACAAAAAAAGGATAGAGAGAAGAAGATGAAGGAGAAAACCAGAAAATACAGATGAGCAAAGAATTAGGAAATACTTGAGATTGGAGGAGAGGATTTGGAGGTGAGGAGATAAACTTTCAAATTTCTAATGGGAGAATTTGCTTTTAATTCTTTAGGGGATAGGTTGGAAGAAAGTAAAGCACGTTGTGTAGACTAGAAAAGTAATAACATTTTACCACTTTTCTCTTTTTGAAAAAATAGCTATAGTCATTATAATGTTAAAAAGGGAAGCAGGATAAAGGGATAGTTTGAGCAGTGAATCAAAGATGACAAGAGGCAGCTAGGAACAGAGATGTTGTATTGTCAACTGGAGCAATGGAAGGACCTAGAATAAAGGGGTTTGACTCAACTTCAAAGCAGACCCACTACAAATAATTTTTTTAGTGAATAGTATGTGTGCCTAAAGTATTAGAATGATTCCATTTATTAACTTAATGACCTTCTTTAAAGTATTGTATTTTATTTTCTTTATTTTTTTTTTGGTGCAGTGTGTCTCTAGTGATTAAAATTCACAAAATGTACATGTGTATTATCATGTCACAAGTCTCATGTCAGTCAACTCAAATCCACTCTTCATTCAGGTTACTGAGTTTTCTACTTTGATAAAATGGATAAAATAAAAAAAAAGAGACCTATGTTAAATCCTGACTTTGTTTTTCAGTCTTAGGGAGAAAAACATGGAGCAAGCTGTAAGTGGTGGTGCTTTCTGCATTATCTGTATTTAAAATGCAGAATGCTCTCTGTCCTTCAGACCTTATTTGTTTCCAGGGTAAGTCAGAATATCATAACAGAGTTTCTATTATTCTGAGATTTTATGATGAGTTTTTTGTTTACAGGTTTTTTTGAAAAAACTTATTTCATGTGTGTAACTGATAGTATTTATAGATTGTCTTATGAACTAGATTAAGGTCCTTCAAGGTTATAGAACTGCTTTAGCAACACAATTTCCCTCCTGAGCTGTGTTTCAGAGAAAGGAAGAAATACTGCTGCTGTCATGGCTGTTGAATTCAGTGCTGCCAGTAGCTCTGAAAGCCTTTGCAGAAAACAGCAAGTCAGTAGCTAGTGTAAGACAGAATACACATTTTCAAGCAAGTCCACTAGTAGCAAACTGGGAACACACAGTGCAAGACAGCCAAAAAGTGTGTTACCATGAATCACATAAAAAAAATTTTTGAAAGTCATCAGTAACAGATGACTGTGATGAAACAGTAAGGTAAGAACGGCAATTTTAAATAATAGCAGTTGCAGTAAATTAAACTGGAAATGAGGGAATCCTAAAATATTGTAATTGGCTTCAATCTCAGATGCAGGGCTGTACTCTGAATGTTCAGCTTGAAGACTAAATGAATCCTATGAAAAATAGATATGAAGAACTGTAACTTTTTGCTAGGTGGAGGACAGGAAGGATGGAAACACACTGTGCTTTTTAGGAGCTTTTTTCAGCTGTGGTTAAGGCTGTAAGTAACTGATAACAGGTGACCTAACTCAGCACGGAGAAGCCCTAACCCACTTCTGGGAGAATTTTGATAACTTTTTTTTTTTTTAAACATACATTGAATTCAGGAGTAGATTTTAAATAACTTATTGCACAATATATCACCAGCTGCTATCAATATGGAAATTCAATTAATCCTGACACATTTGGAATAGCTACAATGATGTTGTAGCTGCTGTAAGAGCTCAGTTAGACATGGGACATTTTCTTCTCCAGCTGTCTCTCTTCCAATGCACAAGGCTGCAGTACAGATGGAATTACAGCCAGGCCAATCTTGGCTGTGCTCTTGCAGAGCTCCTTGGCTGCTTGTGCCGCAGGGAGGAGCACTGCAAAAAGCCATGCTGAGGAGGTGTTGGCACCAGTATCTCAGTGGTGAAGTGCACTTGCTTCAAGCCCCAGGTCATTATTGTAAGATCAGAGACTATCCTGAAAAGAAGGTGCTTAGAAGTCAGAGCTGCTCTGGTGTGATATAACCTGTGTGGTGCTGGGAAAGGAGACCTTCAGGCTGTGTGTTTTCCAGAGAATTGTTTCAGAAGGAAAGCTGTGCCTCTTAGTTGTCTGTGGTAAGAGCTAGCTTCCCATCTGACTTACATGAGTTGAAGGTAGTTTGTATGCTTCCTTAAATTACGCTTGCAAGGATCCCAAGCTCTTTCCTCAAAGCTCTCTGTATCAGAAGGTCCAACATTTGCCCCCAAATTTGCCATACCAAGTTGATATCCATGTGCAAAATTTTTGCCTGGAAATAAGAAGCTGAACAAAACACAATTGGAAAAACCAGAAGAATCATATGCGGTGACTGTTGCCAACCCTAAGACTGAAATAATTTGTGTCTCAATAGCAAACACATGATAGATATGTTCTAGTGAAAGGTATTTGTGCAATGCATCACATAACAGTTATACTTTAATAGGGAGACTGTTATGACTAACACATATTGTATATGGGCTTTCAAGGCCAAAAGATATGTACTGAGGCAAATAAGGTAGATTTATAGTTTAATAGCCCTTTTTGATGACACATAACAAGATAAATTTGAAAAATGTAGACTATACCCTCTCCAGATCAGTAACTGTAAGAAACCAAATGTTTCAATTCAGAGGAAATTTCTCTTATCTATATAAAATCCATAACCTTAGCTGTTACTGTGAAAAAAGTATCAGTGCAGAAACATTTAGTAGGTTAACAGTATTTCATAAATCACCTGGTAAATGGAATATTTCAGCTTCTGGAAAGTTCAAATGTTGCCACTAAAAAAAACCCCATTGCATAACAAGTTACTGTGCCCTAATTAAAACTAAAAAATCCCATTTTTGAAGATCAGTATACAATGGGAATGCATGACTTCAGTGCTGTGGTATGAGAAATGAGGAGTTGTTCAGGTCTATCACAAATTTTGATAAGGAGTTGCAATTCTTAAGCAATTTTTAAAGTTGAAGTTTTTGACATTTTGCATCCAGACATTTTAACAATTTTCTTTTCAACTGGTATTACTGTTATTTTATTATAAACCAGAATTCCAAGTAAAAATAGAATTTTACTATGCTAGAATTTTTGCTGTGTTAAAGTAAGAGTAAAGTGCAGCTGTCAATTTACAGCCTTTAAGTTCAGGTGGGTAAAAGCAATGAAAAAGTAATCAGCAACTTTGTGATTGCTTGACTCCAAAGCATGTGTATTTGTAAGACTAAGAACTAAATATGTGTGTGATATGGTAGTTCAGGGAGTTAAGGGGGAATAGCTATTATTGCTAACCAAAATAGTTTTTCAGTACACTTAAAACAATGCATATAGGAAAGAAAAAAAACAGTCTTCTTAATTTTTGTTTTCTGTGCCATATCTAGTTTATTTGTACAATTATGAAATTCTTGCCATCGCGTTTACTAAGAATTAATAGAAACAGAGACGGGTCAAGAAATCACATTATTCAACAGTCACAGAAATGGTTAGGTTGGAAGAGACCACAGTGTGGGGATCTGGTCCAACCTCTCTTCTCAGTCAGGGTCTTCCTAGAGCACATGGCACAAGATTGATTCCAAAAGGTTCTTGAAAATCTCCAGTGAAAGAGATTTAGTATTCCATGAGCTGGGACTCCTTTCTATGTGGTGGTATTTTTAGTTATTTCTGAACCAAAGTGAAAAATTGGCAACATAACAGACAGTGTATTCCAGATATTTCAGGGGGTATGTCACCTTCTGATCCTTCCCCTAATTTTCTAGGCCAAGTGTAAACTGATTTTGGTTCTGAAGTCAAGGGAAGTCTACAACGCATTGCTGAACTTGAATTTCATCTTTAATCAAACCAGCAATGACAGGTAATGGAAGCATCTACAGAAATTTTGGTGTAGGCTGGAAAGGAGAATGTTTGTTTCCAGACACTTCTCTTGGCCATCCCACAGTGGGGCTGGAACAGGTTGGGCTATTCTTGCTGACATTCCACCCCTTGCCCACGGTGCAGTTGTACCTCAACAGTGGGGTGGCAGCAGCAGTTCTACATCTGGTGATGGACAAACAGCCCACAGTGTCTGCCCTGCCACCTGGGAATCACAGCAGTCTCCAAGTGCCATCCTACTAAACTGAGTCATGTTACTGCAAACCCTGAGCCTAGTAATGGGAAAAATAGCTGTAGGGTTTTTTGTCCATATAATTTACACTTATAAACAGTTTTTTATGTGCTTTTTCTTTGTGCCTAGTTTATTCACTGCTAAATGACAGTGAAATTCTTCCTAAACATGTTTGAAATTGCATGTGCTTATGAGGATATATCTCAAAGTTTTCTCTTTAATTAAACCCCAAAGAGTCTTGGTTAAGTCTGCATTTATTTTCCAGTTGTGTGGGTGTATATGCATGTGTTTTCCTTAAATTTTATTTGTGCAATCTCATTTCTTCAGTGAAAGATTTTGAAGCCATAAAATGTTGCAAGTGTTACCATAGCAATAAAGATCTTAGAGTATCAAAAATAGTCTTGTTAAATCCCACTGTAGGGTTGGTACTCCTGCAGTTCCAGCATCACTGTCCTTTACTCAATGAATTTTCTGTTTTTTCTTTGAAATATGGAGTGAGTGTGATCATATCCTAGTCATATATGAAATGGACATGTCTATTAGCAAAGGTACTTCACATGAGAGAGAAATGTGACTGGTTATGAGAATAAAATAAATCATCATTCCAAGTCCCAGGAAAGATACAGGATGTGGCAGTTTTCTAATTCATGTGACAGGAATCTAAGAATAACTATATTAAGGCCAAATCTGTTGTGTAGCTGTTAAATGAGAAGAGAAAGGAGCATGTTAGCAAATCCTTATGATCCCTTCATGCCAGTTTTAAGTGTACCAAATTATTGTAATATTAATTAAAACCTTCCAACAATGAATATATTCAAGTAGGAAGCTTTGGACAAAACCATGTGAACATTCAGCCATTGATATTAGATAAGAAGGGGTTTGTAACACTGAATGTTATGCCATAGTAAAAAATGTGTCATATTCACAGTAGGAAAAAATTTGATTTACATTCTGATTTTATTTTTTTACTTTGTGTTACATATTGCAGAATTTTCAGTTTCCTCAGTTTATTTTTAACTTGTGCATAAATCTCCAAATAGTGGGGTTTCTGAGACTGCCCACGGTTTTTCTTTCCTTGCAAGCCAAATCACCTTTTCTACAACGAAATGCAAATATTTTTATGTTTAACATCAGGTTAAGGAAAAATCAACTTCCTCAGATTTCTTCTTTCCCAATGCATTTCTGTCTCCAAGTGGTTTTTGAAAGTCAACCTCTTTTCATGTTTCCTCAGGTGCTTCGTAACACAACTGTGAAAGCAACATTGTGGTTTCATTCATGATGCATATCTCAGATACTTTATTCTTTTCCTGTGGACAAAATTAAGGATAAAAGATGTTGGATTCTGTGACAAGACTTGGCATGACTTACAGATCCATTTCACTTAATCTGCAGGTGTTTGCTTTGGAAGGCAATTAGGCATCTCTATTCTTTTGAAGTTTCCCATACATCAATATCCCCATCTGTCTCCTTGCTTTTTTGGTGTTTTTACTGTGTTTCATAACATAAAGATCAATATTGAAAAGGTAGTGGCTTCTCATATCCCTGTGGATTTGTGATGATTTATCAAATATAAATGATTAACCTAATAGAGTCGGAGAGCTGTACTAAACACTTTTTTTTTAATGCAGTTACACTGCTTTTTAGTACTTCCTTGTGGGATAGGTGTTTATAGAGTTTATTAGAATTATTTACTATATTAACCTTTGTTAAATTACCATAATATTGGTATATCTTTTTCTGAAAGAACATAACTGAGTTGCCTGTGCCACAGTTCCTTCCACTGTGGCAATTGGTAATATCTTAAACATCTGCTGAAGTCCCATTGTTTAATCAGTGTCAAATCTGAAAGTCAATATGTTGAAATAGGAATACTGGCTTCTGGAATAATGCTTCAATAGGAATCACTCATCTATGGTTGTACACCATGATGCTGCATCTCATCACAGTAGTGTCACAGAAATCAGAGTTTACATCCAGGAAAGATATCATGATATATTAAATAGCTCGTGGTGCCTGCAAAAGAAATAAATTGTCAGGTAGCTAGGTTACAATCATGAGTTCTTCTATGTGTCAGTAATAATGTATAATTTACAAGTATTTTCTAGCTTCTTATTTAGCACAGGGTGCACCATCATTATGATAAATTTATGGACATCTTTACAAGTGTTACTAAAGTAATCTATTATCTATGTAATTATACAAAGAACATTTTTCCAATTGAAACAAATTTTATATGAATCAGGAAGTTAGTTATCTGTTAATATCAGAGCCAATAATTTATCATTAGTTGTAATTAAATTACCAATGTATCAGAGCAGTGTTAGAAATGACAAAAATTTCAATCAATACTTTAGGAAAAAATCAGTTTTTATATCGCTGATGAGCTGGACACTTTCTGTAAAGGATGTCATGTATCATGTGGCAATATTTCAGTTTTTATTGTTTAAATAAGAGGAATGAAAAATACCAGTGATGCAGAACACATTAATTTTGGGCAATATCTTCATACTTTAATAGATCTTTGTATTTTTACTAATAAATCAATAGTAATTTTTGTAGTAAGAACTAATTAAATAGGAATAAGGCTGAGCTAATGCATATTTATTAATTTACACATGGATTTTAGTTACTTGTCTGTTTAGAAATATGAAAAATGCTTTAGAATTTGGATATATCATCATTGCTTTTCTGTATCACTCATTTGGCCTTCTCTGTGCCTTCTTTGGTAGCTGAATATTAGCTTGAAAAGAGATGCAATGGTATATGTTTCAAGTGATCTGATGTTCATTTTGAACCCCATATTGATTAAACCTTCTTAGTTATTTGGAATGTGAAGTATCTTGCTGACAGGTTATGAGAATGCCTGCTGGAAAGGAAACATAATGACATTGAATAGACTGATTGCTCTAAATTACATGGAGCATGGCAGGTTTGTTTACAAACCCTCAGAAGGAGGATACTGTGGTTTTCCCTCTGCAGGCTAATATCAAAAGAACTCCGTGGTGCTCCTATTGTGCTGCAGGACATGATCTGGTTATGTTATTGGATCATTTAGTGTGTTTGATGAGAAGTGAAAGTGAAATACCAGGAACATGCAAATAATGTTGTACTTACAGTGTTTTGTAATTTTGGCTTAATTAGCTGCAAGGCAAAACCACTGTGCTTTTGAAAATAGCCCCAGAGGATTTTAATTTTGCTAAAATAATAGCTAAACAATGGTTATGAGACGGCACTGGAAATGGGGACTATACCTTGTTCCCTTTGCACATGTAATTTCTGTTAATTTTTTAAAAAATATCTTCATTCAGTTGTTGCTTCTAAATATAACTTCAAAATATGCCCTAGTTTTAGATTCTTTAATATCCAGTATATTGCACTCCAAGGATCCCAATGCAGTCAAAAAGGGAGTATTCTCTGTTTTAGACAGCTATGCCTCCATTAGGTTGTTCTCTCAAATTCTCCAGTAAACTTCCCCCAGAAACAATAGGTTTTTCCATTAAGAACATTTTTTCCCCAAAAAAGATAATAGAGAATAAGTTCAGAATTACAAGGACACTAGAAATTGAAAATCTGAAATTTTCTGGGGATACTTGATTATAATTTTTTTCATTCATTGCTTAATTGAATGAAAATCTCATGAACATAATGAACTTAATCTCAGGAAAAACGTGAATTTTCAATAACATCTCCAGATAGATATTCAATTTACTATTACTTGCATATACTTGTATTGAAAGAAGAGCTAAAGATTTGCTTCTACAAAGACTTTTTGTTCATGGTAAGTGATGCACTAGGAAAGTAGGTTAAAAATATGTTGCTAGGAAACAGAAGAGGATCTTAGCAACTGCTCTGAAAATGAAAATAGTATGCCTGTGCAAAGATGGAGCTTCAACCCACAGCAATCCAGCTAGCTAATTTTGTTTTCCTAAAGAGGATTAAATGTTTAGCCTCAATCTTTGCTATTTTATTAGTAAAATAGTATTTCTTATTTAGAATAATGTTCTTAGAGAAGGAAAATTATTTTTTTGTCCATTGTAGTATCTTACAATGTACTGGTAACACCCTCGTATTTAGCTAGACCAGAATTACAAGTTTTTGAGATCCAATATTCCTCATTTATATGCAGGACTTACCAGTTAGAAAGATGCTCATTAACCTGTGGCTTTATGCAATCAATACTCTAACAGAGTATTTGTTTTATTGAATTTTTGTCATTATGTTCAGAGATTTAGCACCTCAGGGAGAAAGTATGCAGTTGTGATCCCAAATTATTTTTAGGAAAAGAAGTAATAAGGGATTTTTGAAACATGTGTAGCCTTCTCTTCTTTCAGCACTAGTTTCACTTCCTTCCTGGACTTTCATTTTTCCATCTTCTTTTCCCTGTTATTGTCATTTCCCACAATAGCTCACGTCATAGCATTTGTACCTTTGCTTTTCTGTTAAACCTTTTCTCCCTTCCTCTTGCATTTCTCACACAGTCACCCTTCCTTCTATTTTTCCAGACCTTGCCTTCTCTCTCTTCCCTCTTTCCTGATCCACACAGTTATATTCATTTTCCCTAACGAACCTTTGCCTTGAAAAATAGGGCATTAGTTACAGAGCAGTGTAAAACTGTGATTCATTCCAGCGTTGCTAACTACCTTCAAGGCAGAGAGGCTTTTATTGGTGAAAGCAGCCAGCAGGGTACAGAAAAGTCCTTTTTATCTTCAGTGTGTAGGCTAATGCTGTGCAAGCTCAGGACCACTTGATCTACACCCACGTGACTTTTCCATCTGCATATGTATAGACATTTAAATATAGTCACAGATAGCATATGGTCCTAAATTTGTGCATGTGTGTTCTTATTTATGCATGTGTGTGTAAGGCTGTCTTGATCTTTGCCTCAATGTCAAGATAAATTCTTATATGGGAGTACTATGAAATAGGTCAACATGCAGAGCTGGCGTGAGTTCCAGCATGTGTTATTCTTCTGCATTATACACTTGAGTCAATCTTGGGGCAATAGAAAGAGTTAAATGTGTAAAAAACCCAGGCAGTTATGATATGACATGCTGTACCCTGCAGGTGATGGCCTGTTAAGGAGTAGGAAACCAGGAAGAGATTTAGATATGAAAAAGGACAGAAATAAGGGATGACAGGTGAAGAAAATACAATCAGATTGAATTTATTTTCTACAGCTATCTTGAGTAAACTACCTATGCATATAGGCAAATATCTCTGAGGAGTAGCTTTGGAGAAATTGTGATTTATAAAGTGGGAAATGGTAGAAATGACTGAAAGGAAGACAGCAATTCCTGAACTAGGAATCATATCCAAGGCTACTGCAGCATCCTGAGTATCTCTCTTTTAGAAAAACTTGTTTCTCTTCTATTCTAATTTCATGGGTCATTGGAGAAACAGATCCATTTTATACCTCTGTTTTTTTGTTTTTAAGACTTTCTTCAACACTCCTTTCTACTGTGGCAGAACCAAAGCTATAGTATGTGCTCTGCAAACATGAGAAATATACCTGGCTTCAGTGTCTGTTAGACCAATCCATTGCCAGCCTTGTGCTGTGTGGAGATTCTGCATGGACTCACTTAATAAAGGCTAACTCTGACTAGAAAAGATTATGTACAGTAGCTGGTAAGATAATAATGGGGCATTGTTCCTTTAAGGGAACCCACCTGTTTTGAAGTGACTGTAAGTGTAGTCCTTGTAAACACAGTGGAAACCTCAATAAGTCAAGAAATATCAAAAAATAATTAGCCCTGTGTCAGGGTTCTTGATTAATAAGTAATTGACCCTCTCAACCTGCTGAATAAGGAGTTTAAGTTTGACGAAATAAGTTCACACCACAGAGATCTAATCTCCTTTTTAAGTCAAATAAAATCCTCATTGCAGGAATTAGTTTGATGATCTCACTCAGATACTCAAAATATTTTGCTTTGCATTACTAAACCACTTCATTGTTTATCAAAAGTTGGCAAAAGTGTTGATTTACAGTATATTAGGTTAGGATGAAACAGCTTTGTTAAAAATGGTACTAGCACAGAATAAACTCCAAGTATTACAGACTGATCACATTAGATTTCTCCTTGTGTATGTATTCATGTATTTGAGAGCATGGGGAATGCAGTGGGGGAGTTGGATAAATTGGGAATTAGTGATGATTTCTCTATTTTCCACTACGTGTAGTTCCACATTTTGTTATTTCTTTCCTGCAGTATTGTCATTTGGCTTATTTCTGTTTGAAAGAAATACCTTGCATTTCATATATTCAAAGGTATACTTGATGAGGACCTTGACAGAAAATTGGCTGTCATGAATAATTTCTCTGTGAATGTCAGTCACCTAAGTCTCTAAGCACGGCTGAACACACAACATGTTTAATGAAACTTTAACAGACCTAAAAATTTGGTTGACGTGAGCAAATGTTTATGATTAAATTAAGGATGGTTTCCAGTCCAAAGCCCAGCAAAAACAGTCCTAATGGCTCCAGCACACTAAGAAGGATTAAAGAAAATGTGTGCTAAAGCTGACAGTGATGACTGATCAAAACTTCAGTCTTTTTAGCCCTAAGGAAACTGGGTCAGATTTCATCAATGTAAGCCTTAAGGTATAAAATAGAAATTGAACTTGAATGGTGATGCAAGCTGGCTATGAAATTAGGAGGCCTTGGCTCACAAAATATGAAAAGTTGGCATACTCAATAGAAATGATGTTCAAAGCAGTTCACTGTAAGAATGAGGAAAACAGCTTGTGCCACTTTGGAAGAATAAACAGCAGTTCTCTTTTTGCAGTGCTCATATTTCACACAATAATAAGTGTTAGGAAAAAACACAAAATTAATATCAAAGTAGGAATGAAAATAGTGATCCTTTGAAGTTTCTAAATGTTTAGAAAGTGTGTGTTATGAAGGTTCTGCATGTAAAAGATAAAAGGTAATTTTTGTGAAGAAATAAGCATTTAGGAAGCTACATATAATAGTATATTTTCTTCCAGAAAAAAAAATTCTAATAAGAAAACTTGCACTTGAAAGCAATTTGAGAAAATCGTGAATAAAAACATTTTTATTTTGATACAGATTTTTATGGTTGCATTTGTTACTGCACTAGAGAAGTTTCTTCTGAGGAGACAGGGGAACAAGTTATTGTATCTCAAAAGCATAACAATTAATTCTTTACATTAAATCCTAAGTCTTCGACTCAGCAAGAGTATCAGAATTTGAAATACCTCAGGAGAAAGCATTACCTGGTGAGAATATCTGAGCTGCAAACACACAACGTTAGTTCTAATTTTACTTTTCTTTTCAAAATAGAAGCAGTGCATTGTGTCTCTAGGACTCCTCCTGAGATATGGGCAGGGATCTCTAAAAGAGCACAGGTTAAAAAAGAAGTCCAATGCCTTACCTCCTTGTCCATGCTCTGGGTGTCAGCCCAGCAGCCTCAGTGCTTGTCAGAAGGTCACAGTTCAACAAAACACCCATCCCAACTCATTGTGCTACAGCACTATGGACACTGGGACCCCAAGTGCCAACACTTAGTCCTGCAGACAACCAGGTAAAACTCTGGGTGGTACACGTGGAAGGAATAAGGCCTTCTTCAGCAACTGATGTGAAAGTCGTATTTTTCTTTTTAAGGTGCTCTGCTATGTGTTGCTAGAGGCCCTCTAAAGACAGCAAGTACAAAGGGTGCACAACGCACTGTTGAGTAGGTGGACTGTGACATTTTGTTTCTTCTGAACTGTTTCAACATGACGTGAACGGCCAACTTTTTTCCCCTTTTTCCTTTTTGCCTGTTGATCTTTTGAGTAAAAACCCAAATTAAGGCTGTATAGTTTGTTATACAGAGACTCACTCCTCTAAAGTGGAGAAAAAGGATGACAGAGGTTGCTAATTTAGAAAGATACAAATGAAAAGTGATGATGAACTGCCACAAACCCAATACGAAATAAAATATGCCTTCAAAGCAGTGATGGACCAGTGAATTACACTCCCATCTAAGACATCTTGAAAACAGACTGGACACCTGGGGGTGCAGATGGATGGGGAGTGGAATATGCTGCAGTACTGCTTGCTGCAGGAGCTGCAGCCTGGTCTTTGACTGCTACTGACCACATGCATGTGCCTTACAGTGCCCTGAAAGAGATACTTCCCTTTCCTATATACCCAGTGCTGCTCCAGAGCTGCCAGCTGCAGCAGGCATGTGAATTTAGCAGCTAAAGCATGAGGAAATCAAGCCATGCCTCGTGGCTGGGCATATCTGTTTAGCTGTTAAAGGCTGCATGTGAGAAGAAGGTATCAAACTGGAAATATCAGGGAGGACTGTGATGTGAAGGTATATGAGCACCTTAAAGCTGAGCTGACAGCGGGTTGGAGAGCAGTCCTCCTTGGAAAGAGAAGGCAGCAGGCTGGATTCACCCAAAAAACCCTGACCAAGAATTACTTTAATGTCATGGAATTTTGATTCTTAACCTTATCAATCTGTGTATGCTTCCTATTGAAATGTAATTATTTTTGTTTAAGATTGTCTGCCACCTATTTTGGAAGTCAGTCTCCTAATAATGTTCCATTTCTTGAAATAATTTTAGGATATTTCCAGTGATGGAAATGTGGGTATTTCCAGGGACTTCTGCCTAGAAAAAACATTAGCATAGAACTAGAAGAACAGCTCTCTCAGCGACGTTTCTCTCTTTCACACACACAACGTGTCTTTATATTGCTGTATGTATTTACATGCAAACACATCCAGACCCGTATAAGAAATTTAGGAGGTGATTTAGGAAATCAGCAAAATGGTAAACAAGCATAGCTTTCCTGAACAGTACTTGTACAGAATATGGTAATGTGTGCGTGAGAGATGCAATTATGAAAAAGGAACAGAACATGAGCACCGTATTTATGGTGACACAAACAGAAATAAAATAAGTCAGAACAGTAAGATTCAACTGGAATGTGTAAAGGCACTGTGGAGTGGAGGCGTGTTCAAGCAGTGGGGGGATTTCTGCTCGAAGGAGCGCTCTCACTGAAGTAAGTTCAGAATACACTGGAAAAAATTACTGAAATTATGAATAATCACACTTTAACAGAAGGTAGAGAGAAGTAACACTGTTTCTACTTCTTTTGAGAAACAACAGGACAAAACGAAATACAGAAAGCACACGTTTTCCTAAAAAAATTCTATACAGTACTTTGAGTCAAAAATGTGGGAAGATGTTACTCATCAGCATTTCTGTAGTTTTATTGATAGAGTCCTGTTCTGCTTTGATATATACATGATTGATTAGGATAATGATTAGTTAAGTGTAATGATGATTATCTGATGCTAATTTTAAATGATTAAAGGTGAAGTTCTCTGGTGGAAATTGTTGGTCAATCCGCAGTAACCTAGTGTAATGTTGGTTATTTTCATACATTCATGCAAGGTGTTTTGTCAAAATCACTCCTTGTATTAATGGGAAGGCAAAATTACAGTAATAGTTTTCATTGCATTTTATTTGTGAGGCTGCCTCCTCACATTTCCCCAAGAAGAGTTTCAACCTGACTTGAGGGCTTGGAGGTTGTCTTCTTCTGCCAGTGAGCAAAGGGAAAGGACAAATAAAATGCTGGTGCTGAATGTCACTGAATGTCAACCTGGGGTTTAAGCATGGATATCAGCTAGGGGATTTTTTGCTTTTTTGTGAGGGGCTTTTGATGTGTTGTATCTGGCCTTTTTTTTTTTTTTTTTTTGTCATTAGCCACCTGTCAAAGGGCTTTTAAAGGGTTCAGCTGAAGTTGAAGCAATAGAAGCAATGCACACAGTAGTTAATTAAATTGGCTAAAGTACTTTTGGCTCCAGCTTTAGGGAAAGGGCTTATTAAGATTTTCCAATTTGCTTTCAATGATCTGAAAATTAATAGCAGCACACTATTCCAATATAGAATAAGACATTTTATCAGAAAATTTCAAATTGACCTCTCTCTATGAAAAAATCTATTTTCTAGATATATTTCTATGATAGCAAAAATACTGTTAAAACAATAATTCATATAATGGATCTTTAAGATTGCATACAGTTTTACTGGACATTTATGAAATTACCAGCCTGTACTTTAAAAAAGAGTTATAAGTCTGAACCTCATTTACAGTGGGTTTTAGTGGAACAGTAAACTGCAGCAGAAATTAAAGGAGTGTTAAATATGAAATATTGTATTTGTTATGCTTCCATGCTGTCAGTACCATTACACCATTCTGCATTGGTTACTCTTGTTAATATTTTCGTTTCCAAATCAAGGCATTATTGAAGAGTGGACTTGTATTTTAAGAAAATTATTTTTCTTAGAAATTCAAGGAGACTATTTAAATGTTCTTCACAAATAGGATCAGTTTTAAAATGGAGGAAGAACCCAGACTTCAGTACACACACAGAGGTATGTTTGCGCTTTGATGTATTTTTCCTTAAAACATACACTTGTATATAGTTTTAGGTCTTTTAGGCAGAAATTTGAAAATAGGCACCAATGATTGTTTTTTCCCTCCAAAGAACTCAATTCATCAAAAGAATTTAGGGTGGAGTAGATCTGTAGAACACTGGGTTTCTACTTGTGCATTTACAATGCTTAATCTTGTCGGTAAGCTTTGCCTTCCAGTGTAATTTGGGACAAAAACTTTCTGCAGTAGCTTTCTAATCTTTGACAAATATCTGAAAAAGCTCTATACTATATTCAGTTTTTACAGTAAAGTCTTTAGGCTTGTGTTTACCTCTATGCAAAATGTGACTTGTTGACATTGTTCAGGCCATTCCCAGACATTTCATGCTTCAGATTTGTATCCTGAATTTGAATCTACATTATTTCCCTTCCTAAATTTCTTTAAAATTATATGATACTGTATAACAAGTAGGGGTCAGAAATCTGAAGCTTGCTAATAAAGGTTTACTTTTTAGCCTATTAGACCTTACCTTTTATTTCTACTCTATTTGCTGATATGAAATTAGCTATTAATTGAAACAGGTAATAAAGTCAAGAGCTAGAAACATGCCAATCTAAAAATACTTCAGAATGAAAATATTACATGTAAAAGCATATTAACAAAAACATGAGGATTGATGAAGACAAAGATATAATGATATTCTTTGATATAATTACTTTCTTATTTATTTAATTTAGTAAGTTTAAAAATCCTATTTGTTTATGTTTCATTTAAATCCTGGTTCTCATCTGTTTGTGTATTGCTGTGCATGTGTTCCTAGGAATACCACGGTGGTTTAGCAAGAGAGGAACTAAATAGCTCACACCAGAATGCTGGACATCATCTGGGTTTGTATAAAGCTGGCTTTATGGAACAATATTTTGTGATTTATTTAGGGCTATAACTATGACATCTGTTTTCAGTCAATCTGCTCATTGAATCAAGTTAAATATCAATTGCATAATTACTAGGGGAATGTTGCAAATTAGGTAGGAAGCTACCACTAAAAGATGCAGTTAGGAGTTGGAAGATATGAATAAATTTAGAGCAATTCATTAATTTAGAAAAATTTTTTTCTTATACTTCACATGTAAATATTTTAATTTTTTTTGTTTTGTTGCATTGTTTGGGGAAATTTAATAATTTTTATAGAATAATTGTGAAGAATAAGATTCTGATGATAATAGGCTAGATGTATATTTTACATGAGTATGCCCATAGAAAAATATTATTATCCAATAACTCATGCAAAGTCAAAGGTACTTGAATATGTCATGAGTGAAGGGCTCTGCTCTTGAACAGTTTCTTGCAGCAGAGGTCAGAGCTGCAGTAGCTTTAAAAACTGCTAAACCCTTATGTATCTTTGTAGTAAAGTTGATGTGTGAATTTAGACAGTTGCAAACTGACTTTCCAAGCCCTACCTAGCCTAAGCAGGGCTATTACACATATTTTGATGTTCTCCTAAAGTATTGCAAAAGTCTAAAATTACATTTACTGCTTTCCTAACTGTCATTTGGCTCTTTTATCTCTGCTATATCTGATTACAATCCAAAGATTTCTGAACCTGGTTGCCCAAGCCCCAGATGAAAACTGCTGTTAATTGTTTTCACGATTATCTGGTTTTTAGGTCTTCACCTTTGGCCATACACTTGCCTCTCACTCTGAATTATCCTCCTGTGATTTCCCTTTCAAAATCAGTATGCTTCCACAAAAAGTCTGTGTTTTGAAGAATTAGAATTTCTTGATGTTTGACCAAAAATTCCAGACAAGTTCTAACCTTTTTCCAGACCCACCCATTTTCTACTGATTATAGCTTGCCTAAAATCACACTACAAATATGTGACGGAGAACATGCCTGCACTGGCACACAGAGGCAGGTCTGAGCTCCCTTTGGTTGTGTTAGCCTGCAAAAGCCAGGGAAAGACTGGGCAGAGACACCTATGCAAGTTCAATTAAATTCCAACAACCTTAATGCAGCCTAATGTGACCAGCTGAGAACTCAGTGTTAGCTCATTGTGTTCACAACACAATGTAGAACACAATAATTTCATGTGTTCACCATCCTCTGCTTATGAAGTCAGCCCCTCCCAACAAACACACCTTCAAAGTGGCCCTTTTTATTCCATCCATTCCAAGGAATCTCCAAACCAGTGGAGAATGGTGCTCTCTCTTATCTGTGTGTGGATCTGTATGTGGAACACTGGAAATGGGTGATTGTTTTCATTACTTGAATTTGCTTAAACTAATTCTATCCCCACTGATTTTAGCTGGTAGATAAGGAGAGGTACAGGGTAATTACACAAAACATCTGCAGTAAATCCAAAGCATGAGAGGTTCTGAGACTGAATTGTGCAGATACTGGCTACAATTTCCATTCATCAAGGCACTTTGGCTGTAGCTCAGCTATCAGAAATCTCAGACGAAAGCACAGCACATTGTTGAGTTAATAATGGAGGCTAGGATTTCTCACATACTGGCTCCAGCACCCCCCTGACTATAAATCCAAGTTGGATTAATGAAAAAGTAATATAACTAACAAGTGGCATGCAGAGCTGCAGCATGAATGAAGCCCCATTTCCTATGGACTGGTGCCTTGTGGTTGTTTGGCCTTGATGGTTAAGGTATGAAAATCCCGTGGCTTTCCTTACAACTGAATATTTATATGTGCTGGCATGCAGATTCTTAGGTATCATGAAAATTGTGATCTCCTTCTGCAGCCTTTTCTTCAGCCACAAACTTATAGGATCTGATCTCAATCCTCGGTTTTATATTTCTACAGAATGTATGGAAACATAATAATCTTTGAGATCCTTCTCCTTTTGTATCGCTTCCACTGAAATCAGACTGTGAGTTCCAAAACTATTTAGGAAGCACATACGGGGATATGTATGGAGTGTACTCAGACAATGTTTGACAGCAGAGCAAACGATGGCAGAAACAACACTCTATTTTTCTCAACTGTCATTAGTGAAAAGTTAGAGTATATTTTTCATAATTCTGGATGTCTGCAGGGGAAAATTGTTGTCTTAAAAATTTCTGCTTTGACAAGTTTGGACTAAATCTTGATTTGTGCCTTAGGAAATAGTGCCAAACCAACAAGCCGTCTTGGAACTTTCAAGACACAGAAATAGGATGATGGACAATAAAGCAGGAGATTACAAGACTATAGGCTTGCAAAAGTTAGATTGGTTTTGAAGCTTCAATTTGGCACTAACCTACAACCCAATTTCCTGAAGTTCATAAGAAATGCTTTGCCTTTCTTGTACAGTAACCTTGTCTCTTTCAAAAAATAATTTGGAAGTCAGTTCTTAATATTTTATAATTTTTGTGACCTTTAAACCTTCCAAAGTAAATCCAGATACCTTGGTTAACTTTTAAATATCAAAGAAGTAATGTTTTAGGGGAAAGTAATAAATATTTCTGATTGTGTTTATAACATTGATTTAGTACTGATTTAAACAGAAGACTTAGTTTTTCTCTGAGATATGTCAGTGATGCATATAAATCATGGTTTGAAAAATATAAGTTATCAGAGCCTTTAGCACCAGTAAAATATTATTCTTGGCAGACATCAATTTCAATGAAATTTGAACCTCAGTTTATGCAAAGTTCTCATAAGAAATTATTGCATTCATCCATGTAAGGCTGAAAAAATCAGACCAGCAATGATGTGCAAAATATGGAGAAGTCTGGAGAATGAGCCCATGGAAATGGCACTGATTACCTACATCTTACTGCTTCTTCACAGCTACTCACATCTAATACAGCTCACTTTTCCTCTGCTTTAGAATGTGACCACACAACAACCCTTTCTCCCTGCTGATGTTGTCTCGTGATGCTGCTCCTCTGATTTCTGCAGATTTATGGAGAAACCTGCCAAGAGAGAGCTGAGTTATGAGGCAGTATATTTATTTCTCAGGGGAGTTACCTCATTAGGACCCTCTTTGCATTTGCCAATTCAATGCATATTCGTTCACTGGACAGCAAGCAGGCACTTACACGTGTACTCACTTACACATGCATGTGCACAGAGGAACAGTAGCTTTGGATCTGCAGCCTAGAAGTAAAAAGACCATATTTCAAACTGAGTAGCCCTGCATTTGTGAATTAAATGGCTGTTTTTACAGCTGAACCTAGTACTGAGATATTTGCAACCCATATACCATACTCCTGAGGTTTAGAACAGAGAAGTGGGAGTTTCTGAAGGGAGCAAGGGAATATGTACACTCTGATTGCCAGCAGCAATAGAAAAAAAAAAAGCTATACTTTTGAGAAGAAAAAAGTGTTATTTATGTCTGGGTTTTTTTTCTTTTGCAGTATAACTTATATCTGTTTTAATTTCTGACATCCTTGCCCTTTTGATTTGATCTCAATGTTCAACAAAGCCATATTCCAAGGCTTAAAATCTAGTAACTATTAAAATTCATGAGTGTAAAAGAAACCTGTTAAAACTCATAATCAGAAACTAGTGATTTTCAGATTAGTATGCTACATCTGTTCTAAGTTCCAGCTGTGGACAGTATTATCTTGTGGCCCCAACGAACAGTAGAGGATACTGAGGAATATGTGGAAATCAATTTGCTATGCCATAGGATACTTCTGGAAAGGTGCACAAACCTATGAAGTCTCAAATGCATCCACAAGCTCTATCAGTAACTTTTTTTTTCTCTTGCAATTTTCAGATCTTACTGGAATATGTGAAATGAATGATGCTAGACTGATAATCACAGATAAGGTGCTTTGTTAGTCTATATCAAAGTACAAAAGAACCCTTTGAAGCTCTTTAAGCATGTCCAGATAAAAAGCTATAAAAATATATCTGAACACTGAAGTTGTACAGTGGTGACTTTTTCTGACTGCCTTTAGAGTTGTCAAAAATATAATTTTCTGTGCTGCCTCAAGGTCCTGCTACTCTTATCTAAAAACTCTCTCAGTTTGCATGCTATTGTCTCTTCTGAGTAACAAAATCTGCAAAAGTATCTCAATTACTTAGATTGTGAAGCCCTTTAAATAATTTTGAAAAAGTGATCTAAATAAATTCAATTTCCTAAGGGTGTATATGAGAAAGACCTGTAGAAACAAAACAAAAAGAGATGATCAAGGGTTTGGAACACCTCTGCTATGGAGACAGGCTGAGGGAGTTGGGGTTGTTCATCCTGGAGAAGAGAAGGCGCCAGGGTGAACTTAGAGCACCTTCAAGTATCTAAAGGGGCCTGCAAGAGAGCTGGAAATTGACTTTTTACAAAAGCATATAGGGAGAGGACTGGGGGGAATGACCTTATGCCAAAATGAAGGAGGGTCCCTGAAAACATTCAAGGTCAGTTTGTCCATGGCTCTGCGCTGTGATCGAGTTGATGATGTCCCTGCTCACTGCAGGGGGGTTGAACTGGATGAGCTTTACAAGTCCTGTGACAAACCCAAAACATTCTATGACTCTATGAATAATTTTATTAATCAACACCTGAAATTTAGTCTGAGTAACCTGTGATAGTACATTCCTATGTCAACAATGTGCTTCTGTTTGGATAAAACTGAGTTGGTACTTTTAATCAATGTTTTCCAAAGGCTTTGGTAAAGTATATGGAAATGCTTTTGAGGATCAATATAAATGTTTGTAAGACTAAATTTTAGCTTGGGGATTTGAAAGCATTGGGATTTTGAATTTATCTTTTTTCTCTTTGTATAGTAATCACAGTATTTACAAACACAGGAACTGTGACATCCATGATTTAGGGCTGGAAGAAAACTCAGGGGAAGTATTGTGTATACTTGCTCTGTTCTTCTGCTCTTCCTGGACCTCCACATTTGACCACTGTCAGGAGCAAAATATGAACTAGGCAGATCTTTGTTGTGACTCATGTTCTTGTAAGTATTTTCTGCCTTTTTTCTGTCACTTGAATAGTATTCCATTACAATAGCAAAGCCTGTAAGCTTAGGGGCTGTGCATGTTTTTTCACTATGCCCAGCATAATGGGGCATTAACCTTTGCCACTTCTTACTTCTGCCTTGGAAAAATAACAATAACATGACTAATAATGTAATACTACATTATTTTCTCCTTCTAACACAAAACTGTAGGGGATTTATTAATCAATTTAGGGAAATAAAAATGAACATCCATGAAAGTGATAGGAATGGAACTGAAGAGTAAGCTCAAACTCTAAATCAATGTTCAGGTAAGTATGTGATCTTTTGCAAGTTTACTGAACCTAAAATAATCTAGGACATTTGGGCTCCACTTTGTATACACCCATAATACCTGTATTCATGTTTTAATGCTGTTATTTTAGTAATCCCAGATCCTTCAACAAGATCATGGCATGCTGGTATCCTCTTCTTAATCAGATTTACAGTTAATGTCGTGGTTTTTACAACTGTGTAAATAATTTGAAAATAAATATTGAAATATTAACTGAAAATAAACCAAAATATGTGCACCAGCAGTTTGATTGACTATTGTATTTGCAGGGACCCTCATGGCAGGGAGGAATGATGAATCTGACTTCATGTTCTCAGAAAGCTAATTTATTACCTTATGATATTATATTATATTAAAGAATATTATACTATACTATACCAAAGAATACAGAAAAGATACTTACTCAATGCTAAAAAGATAATAATGAAAACTTGTGACTCTTTCCAGAGTCTCAACACAGCTTGGCACTAATTGGCCAATGACTGGAAACCACTCAAACCAGAATCTAATGAAACAATCTCGAAACACATTCCAGACAAGCAAAATACAGGAGAAGCAAATGAGATAAGAATTGTTTTCCTTTTCTCTGAGGCTTCTCAGCTTCCCAGAAGAAGAATCCTGGGCAAAGGGATTTCTCAGAGAATGTGAATGCCACAACTGACAATTTAGACTGAAGTCTAAAAAAATCTCTGCAAGATTATTCTGTAATGAAGTAGTCTTCTGGCTTAGAGAAATTATTGAGGAACTGGACAGATGTGCCAATAAAGTGTTTCTACATACTCACACCTCCCTTAGTTGGGGGCTGAAGATACAGGACTAGGTTCACATTTTCTGTGACTCAGAAAAGCTGTTCTTTCCCTAGGCTGTTGCATGGCACTGATATGTGCATCCCCTCCTTCCCCCTGTTAGTTTCATCAACTAAATCAAGGTTTCAGATCACATGGTCCATTGAATCTTCTGATAGATCAGTGCAGTTTTTGAATGATTCAGTATTGCTGGTGTGGGACTATATGAGTGGTTTTAAGGATCAGTTGTTTTAAGGAAGCGTGCGTGCAAGACCTTAATGTCTCTCATAAAAGAATAGAAATGAATTGCCATTTCTCTTGTTCATCTTGGCTGTTCTTCCAGAATATACTTTATTGTTTTACTGCTGAAAGTCTTTGTCAACCCATGCTCAACTTTTAAAAATTATCCTGCTAAAGAAAACAAATGTAAGTTTTCTCTCTCCAGGCTAAATAATTAAGTTAAATAATTGCTTTTAGTTATGTCTTGCTGATTGTTTTTAACGTTTAAGTGACATATCATTGAGTGTGGCCCATGGAAGTGTGTAAATTTTATTCTTTAGCAAGGGCTCTTAGGACATACCCCTGCTGCCAGTAATATCCTATATATCTATGATAACTGATGAGTGTAGTTTCTTCATGAAAGATTTAAAATACAATGCCTATGTCTAATTGTAAAGCATGTTCCTAATAAATGAATATGGCAAAGAGACATTTGAATATTTTTCCCACAATTATATGAAAACATATGTTAAATATATGGGTTGTTTTTTTCTTTATGGTTGAATATGTATAAATTAAAAAGTGTACTAATACTTTTAAATATTCCTGATTTACATTGAGTTGAATTAAAGCAAAATTTGGCATGTATTTTTGTATTAACTTACAGTAATATTCATGCTGCAGAACAAAAATATATTTCCCAACATTTCAGACCTTGTATCTGGCCTTTAAATGTCCTTTCTCGAATTCTTCCATTTATTTAATCTTTTACAGATCTCTAAGGCAGAAGAAAAATTATTGAAAAATAATCCCACGCAATCCAAGAGACTTCTACCAGAGGGGATGCAATGCTGGATCCAATGGTCACCAGCATAAGGGAGCAAATCAGAGACTTCAAGATTGAAGGCAGCCTTGTGGAGCTGGTGGTGTTTTCACTCCTAAAGGATATAAGTCAGGTAAGGATTAGAGCTGGGCGCCTGAACTCCAGGAGAGTAAACTTTTGGCTCAAGGAGATAGTCAGTTGGATCCCCTGAGAGATTGTCGTCAGGGACAAGGGAGTGAAATGGAACTGGCAGATATTTAAGGATGTCTTCCATAAAGTGCAAGAACTTGCAATTCCCAGGACCAAGAAATCAGGCAAGCAAGGCAAGAGACCGGAATGGGTGAGTTGGGAACTGCTGGTCAGACAGAAGGGAAAGAAGCAAATGCACAAGCAGAGGACAGGTGACCTGGGAAGGGCACAGAGTTCATGTATGGTTCTGTACTTGGCAAAGAATAGCAGGAAGGGCTTCTGCAGGTATGTAAACCAGAAGGAGAATGTCAATGAAGGGGTGCCTTCTTGATAAATTATACTGGCAAACTGGTAAAAATGGAGAAGGCTGAGATATTCAACAACTTTGTCAACTGAGTCTTTGATGGCAACTTCTCTCCCCGCACCTTCCAAGTGGATGGATGGCAGGATGGGGGAGCAATGTCTCTCCCACTGTAAGAAAAGATCAGGTTCATGACCACCTGGGAAACCTGAATGTACATAAGTCTATGGGATCCAATGAGATGCATTCCAGAGTCCTGAGGAAGTTGGCTGCCATTTACCTGAGCAGGGTTAGCTGCAGGCAGTGAATAATAGCTCACAGAATGACATGCCTCTTTGAATCAAAAAGATCCCTCATCACACTAAAAGGAGTGTTATTTTTTGACCTGGCATTCCTGCTATACTTTCACAATCTCTGGACAGGCATCACAGCCTCTGAAGCAAAGCAGTCTTAAACACAGCATTTTCAAATTCTGCCTCCTCTGATATCTGTGGAAACAATCTCAATGGAGACAAGATTTCACCATGTTTATTCAGGTTGAAATGTATTCCTTGATGTTTATGAGATCCCATTATGCAAACAGAATACTATAAAAGTTCCTTTGAGAGCAATTTCCTGTCCACTGGCATGAAAATAGGTCTGGTTTGGCACAATTACACCTGGCACAAGGGTTGTACCCACCGGTCCCAACACTAGAGAGGTAAAACATGTATAACACAACCATTTAACCACCTCTCCTAGTCCTGTTTTCTATAAGATAGATCTCAGCTGACACAGACAACTGCATAATTTCTTCCAAAAATTACTTAAACATTGAGAAATTAATTCGCCAATATCCTGTGTGTTGTATAGAGAATTCATGTGAATGTGGGGTGTTGTAAGGTTTTATTAACACTCATTTAGGATGACCTTACATTGCTAACAATTGGCAAAACCACAGGTGAGCCACCTTGGTTAAATCACAACACATGGCCAACCTAAATGCACACCAAGAAAGTCTTCGTGCTGCACTGCATCTGGAAGACCACTGAGTCATCAGTGAGGCACCTATTAAGTATTTGACAAGAGTTATTCTCTTCTGGAGAGTAACTCTGGCTTATTATGGCATACCACATTTAAAAAAAAATGACACTTGCTTTTCTTTCTACGATGTGAAGATGAAGATTTGATTTGCAGATATTTGAGTCTAATCAGCAAACTTAGGACAGGCCAGCTTAACAGACATTGACCCTGGAAAAAATAAAAACAACATACACTTTTTTTGTACACTAATGGTGTGCTTATTTATCAGTCAAAAGTGTCAATAAAGACACAAGTCATGGAACAAGAATTTAAACAAATCAGTTAATTCTTGACTATGGCATTTTCCAGGATATAGTTGACATATCTAATATGTGAAGGTATGTGACCTGCAATCTGGCTGGCTTTATAACCAGAAGAATAAATTGTTAAATTTATATCACTTTACAATTATGGAGGGGAAGACTGCTTCAACAAATATTTTGCTTTCTGCTGTCCTTCTAAATTCTGCATGCAGCTCTTCTGCTGACATCATGAATGTGACATGCTGCTCTTGGAACAGAAGAGTAGTTTCAGTATATTTGTCTTCTTTCCTTAGTGAGTCCCTCTATTATCAGCTTACATTTCCTGGTCCATTTTGATGTCCTATTTTGAATAATGAGTTTGGAGTCTTCCGCAGTTTTGTCCCAAGCTGTATAGATGCTAATATGTAAAAGAAAGATTGAAAGGGTTAGACCTGCAACTTGTTTCGGATGGAAGGAAAAACAAAACTCTAATTTTGGTTTACTATGGCCATACAATTAATCTTGTGATAAAAGGGAATAAATTGAATTTTGAGAATTGTAACTGTGGATAGATCTTAGAGAGTGAGAACCTCTTGTGACAAAAATCTAATCTATTCACCTCCATGTCTGATATTACTTGTGATTTTCTCTTCTTCTTCCTTACATATGTGGGGCTTCTTTCTTGATATTCTCATTTTCAGTTATTTCTGATTTTCTCACTTTTGCAATGTTCCCTGTAAATTTCCATGTAAAAATCTTGTTCAGACTGGTACGTTTTGTAACAATGACAGTATTTTATTTTCAGTTGCAGTTTCATCCAGAATACTTCACTTCATAGAAATAAGACACTTTTCAAAAGTAGACACTTCTGGGAATGAGATAAGGTGGCAATATAATGATAAAGATTCTAGACAGTAGCAAACAAACCGTTATTGTTTAAAAAGTTGTCATTGGACTGTTAATAATCATGCAAAATTTACAAAGTATATTTATTTTGTTACATTTTTTAAAATACTGTCATTCTGCAAGATTAATCACAATTGCATTCACAACATTGAATTTATTCCCCTGATGAGTGTTTGGAGTGGCTGAATCAGTGAGAGCATCTGAATGTGTGGTGCCAGAGAGTCTAAGCTTGCAGTATTAGGATAACCCATTTCTGATTTCTTCTTGTTTTTTAATGGAGTGACTATCTTTAGATTTACTTAGAAATTCCTATCTCTTATGCCAGAACATTTGGCGGCTACTTGGATGATTTACTCATACTCTGCCGCTATAACTGTCATAGAGCATGAGATATCCAGTGACCAAAGAACTCACATAACTTAGCAGAAAGTTAAACATCTAATGAGTTAGTATTTAATCAGATGAGCATAAGCCTACATTTTAGGAGGAGAGGTAGCATGTTCCAAATCACAGAGCATGTGCCATGCTACAGCATTCTAGAGCAGTTAGAGCTCTGCTGATGATCAGGGCATTGATGCATATCCATGCTCAGAGAGAGGAAAGATTCCCCGCTGAGAATGTCAGAGATACAAACTGAGTGTATCACTGTTCAGGAGTGAAGCAGAATACTTCAGAATGGAGCATCATCTCTCTAAGAATCTTTCCAAAGTCTTGCCCGCGTACCATTTTATCTTAGGACACAAGATGTTTATAAAAATATTTCTTTGTGTATGTTTTTGTTATTAAAAAAAAAAAAAAATAGCATCCCAGATTAAGTAATGATAAGTGCCTCAGAATGATATTTGTATCAACCAGTCAGTTGAAAGGATGTAGTCTAGTAGCTTACCTGGAAGTCTGAAGAGATTTCTGCACCCTGGTTGCTTGGCATGTAGCTGTTGATTTTGAAGGAAATGCAAATCTATTACAGAGCTTTGGAGCTATACACTTAGGTGAACAGATTTTTTTTTTTTTTTCCACAGAAATTCAGCAATGGAGATATTTACTAGAATGAAAGTGATGTTGTTTCAATTGCCTTCTGTTTGACTTAGAATGGCTTAGAGGGGCTTGAAATTATTTCTGTCTTGTCTTAAGAAATGTCAGGTAAAGTGGGAAGTCTGGGAGCATTATTTCCCAGTCTCTCAGATTCGAATTGCTGGAATTTGTAGGAATAAATGTTAATTTCAGGAGTCACCTAAACTTCTCTTTTCCTTGACATTAAGCATCATGGTTATGAAACTAAAGAACCACTTTCTCATATTTGATGGTGTGGGTGTTTCTGTCTGTACTTGTCTGTCTCCTGCCATCATTCAGTGACTGTTTTTGTTTGGGCAGAGGGGCAACAGAACATGTTGGGTGAGCACTAAACTGCTGAATTTTTGTGTAAAATAAGAAGCAAAGCCTCTCCTAAATCTGGTTTCATCCCAAGCCTTTTTATGGAAGTCTCATTAGAGAGTATGCTTTCAGAACATCCTAGGGACTCCAAAAACCAGATGATTACAAAATCTGTTGGGGTGATTCACACCAGCAACATCAGAATTTGAGAATTTCAAATTTTTGATGACATAGAGACCAAATACTCTTTTAGACAAGTGCACCAATTTTGGATCACTGGGTACCAAATTATTTGCTCTCCAGAGTACCTGTGCTTCAAACCTCCTAACATGAAAACAATTTTTAAGTTAGAGAGACTTTTTCACTGCCTTCTTCACAGATGCACTGCTGTTAGTTTACTGGTAACTGTTTTAATCATATTAGGTGGCTAACTTTGAACTATTCCATGCTATTTTCTCCAGTATAACTTCATAAAGCAATAGAATATGGTAATTGGTAAGGAATGTATTACAGGAAAAGAGCACTTAAAATGCAAGATGCAGTTTTCAAAATGCTTAAACAGTAACATTTTCACACTTTTTATTAACATCAGGGAGATTTTTCAGCCTATTCATTAGGACTTTTTTTTCTTTAACTAGAGGTCTTATTGCAATGAATTTCGTTTTCTCTCTACTGTTATTCATGCATAAATATACTTGTTTGTTGGTATCCAGAACATTCTAATGTGCAAACTAGTGGGAATAAAATATGTTCTACAATGAGCACATCTCATATCTAGTCAGATGATGACAGCAATAGTTCTATTGTAGTCCAGATTTCCTTTTCTTTTATCTTTTAACCTTTGTTTCTTTTACTTTTTTGTACTCATGACAAAGTTGCAGCAAGGTTTGTGTCTTCAAAGGAACCTCTTTGGTTTTGAAGTTCAGTCCGCTCAGAAATGGATGCCACATTACTGATTTAAAGGCAGAGTTTCAAAGTTTTTATAATGAGAAGTTTTATTTTCAAAATATAAGCTTTTTTGGTGTGCTCAGAAAATCAAACATCTCCAGGAAAACTGCCACTTTTTCTTTCCCCCCCCTTTCTTTTAGTGGTGCTTTTAGAGACACTAAATTATTTCAGTTCTGTCTGGAGGATTTTGTGTTGAAAAGCAGCTTTTGCTGAGGACAGTGTCATGCTTGCATAACTGCATGCCATATTTTTCCAATTTGCACCACAAGAGAACAAATAAAGTTTATAGCATTTATCAGTCACTGGGTAGAGTGCCAAATCCCAGACAAGGTTTTTCTGAAGTCTGCACGTGCCAGGAAGGCAATGGATAATGGATTGGTAGTAAAATGTCAATGCCAGGGGAAAATACTGGCCTGCCATGAAAGTCCCAGAAGGAAAAAGGAAAGCTGTAGCATGAGAAGTCTATTGCCAAAAAGCAATGAGATCAAGTAAATGAGTGCAGCTGCCAGGCAGCAACATGAGTGACATTTTTATGGTTGTGAGCCTGTTTTTCTAATTCTGACCTTCCAAACTGAATAAAAACACCCAAATGTTAATTCCTCCCATCAGGCCGGCTGAGGTGCTCTCTCCCAGTGGCACTATGGTCACTGAATGGGAGCCATCAGCAGTGGCCCAAAGATGAGACTTCCCTCGGCAGAGCCACTCACAGCTTGGATAAAACAGAGGAGTCCTATGGAATAGACAAGATTTATTTTCCCTCCTTCAATAGCTCCATCATAGAGAGCCACATTTCTCTTTATGTGACACAATCACATTTCAGCTTACATATTTCAGGTATGTTCACCATACCACAAAGACACTGCTGAGCCTCTGCTAAAGTGGAAGGTTGGAGGTAGGTTGTTGTTCTGTGACTTAAATAATGGGTTTATGTCTGATCTGATCCATGCCACTTCATTAAAGGAAATTGGAAAGACAGAGACTCCCAAACACTTAATAGGACAGTAATTCCATATTTTTTTTTTAAATTCTGGTTTGGTTCACTGTGATATGATAGTGTATAAGATGTTAAATTCAGTTATTTTCTTAACAGAAGAGAGCCAGTGTATGACACAGCTGGCTTTAAACAGTACTAGGAGCCAAATTTATAGGAAATTGAAAAGCTGTGAAAACTGGGACTATTTTTGTCAAATAATGTTTTTTTCTGTCCTTAATTTTGCATATTTCCTAAAATAGCATAAACCACTATTATTTTGGAAATGAATTAATATTTAGTCTTTATTGCATTCTACAAGTGTTGCAAGCACAGAGGTAGTTTTTTGGTGGGGTTTTTTTGTTTGTTTTTTTGCTAAAGAGAGAATTAAAAGGATTACTCAGTATTTCACCAGACAGAAAATCAGAGAAGAAAAAGCAAATTCCATGGGTAAGACCCTATCTAGAATTCAAGACACAAACTAGATTTGCCATTCTACTGAATACTTCCAATACATTCCTGAATATATTGCTTGGTTTCTCTTGCACTTTGGCTTGGCTCAGCAGCACTCCTGTACCTTGAAGGCCATTCTGGGGAAAAGCTGCAATAAAGGCTTTGGAGAGATCAGTTCTACAGGCACAATGCAAACATCCTCTATTGAATCTTACAGGTCTAATGATGTGATAAGGAGAGACCTTGTTCAGGGAACAGATCACAGAAAAAATGTATCATAATCAGGTAGCATGGGCTACAGAATGTAGCATACAAACAGGAGCTCAGGGTTTATAGAAATAAGTTTAATCTATAAATTAAGGCTTTTGTCTGTATTTTGTTAGGTGTCCCAGCTGCTATTCAAGCTGGTGTTTGCAAAGGCCCCTGGATACCCAAGTGTCTCCACAACCACAAACCAAATAAAGGAGTAATTGCAAGTTGGTCTTAACAGTGAGGGGTAGCAGAGTTCCTAAATTGTGATAGGAAATAATATTTTATTAAGATTTAACCAGGTAATGCAGTTATTCTTTGCTGTAAGTGAATCTTGCATATGCTAAAGATGCTGAGTTGAACTCTACAATATGATGTGCAGGAGTCATTTTACTTGTATCCAGAGCAGCTGAAGGAGCTCAGCTTCACCAATTTCTCTTCCTGGAAGGTAGAAAGGAAGGAAGGTTTCCTGCTTGCATACTGACCCTCCTTTGCATGCCTATGTAAATGACAATTTGGAAACTATGATTAGTTTACCAGATTAAACTTCTTAAAATTCTTCTGGGAAGTGGTGCTGCTCTGCCTTGTTCTGGGATTTCCAAATAATAAATATTCTAACTTGGTTCTCTGGAAAGTAATTTTTTTGCCTGTTGTAATCACTTCTGTCATTTGCCTATATTTATTCCATGTTAATCCATAGCAGCAAGGATTTGCAGTGAATGGTTTTGTCTCTAAATATCAGGATTAAATTTCTGCTGTATGTTCCTTCTCTTCTTGCTGCAGCTCTTAATTACAATCTTGCTTCCTTTTCTCTTTTAGTAGATATGACTATTATCTGTGATTTTTTTATGTATTCTAAAATAAAGAGAAAAAAATGCATATATTATTATATGCAATGTATTGATGAAATATTAGAAATGTAATTTACTCCTAACTGAGCAAGAGTGGGTCAAATTTTTTCTTAGAATGTATGATATTGAATTGATATGAAAGAGAAATCCTGAATGTTAGTAATATATTTTTATGATAATTTAATAATCACCATAGCCTGACCATAGCCTTAGCTGTACTTGAAACTGTTGCATTACCTCAGCTCTTTCCTTTGCCCAAACATCTGCTATTTCATATTCCGTGTTTGTTTTTAAACTAACAAAACACTCACTACAATCGGTTTTATTTTCTTATGAATCATATTCCTCACAAAAGTAAAACTGAAATGTTGTTTTGTGTAAAGTCTTAATGGGTATGCAAGAGTTGTTTTTATCTCCCTGAAACTGGTTGAATTCATTCTTAGGGTTGATTAGGAACCAGAAATGGTGTAGAAAAAAATACCACAGTTTAAAAAGACATGAAGGGTTACAATGTGTTTCATTTCTCATTTGGTTTAAGCTCAGGTGCCAGAGGTTACTGGTGATTGCTGCTGATTAAGGCTCCAGGCTGGGGTAGTTTTTTCCAGCCTAGAGCTGGGAAAGGCTTTTCTTCTCAGCCTCCTCTTCAATGTTGTTTTTTGGATTAGCTGAAGTGAGGGCTCGCAGTATCAAAATGTTTGCTCTTGGAAAGTCGTAAGTTTGATTATTTTACTTCTATTTGGTGGTGGTGGGGGTGTTGGCAGCCTGTGTTATTCCTAGGAAGCACTGGTAAAAAGGAAGTCGGTGTTGGAGAGACATCCTGAGACTCATAGTAAACATACCATAGGTAAGAAGAAAGGTAGATCTAGGTCACACTCAGCAGGTATGTTCTGGAGGAGGGTGACTTTCTGCTTGGTGTATGTAGTGCTCGTGTGTTGTCATTACTGTAAAGTGCTGGAATGTGGAATTGTCTGGGAGAGAGGAATCCTGGCTTTTGCCTGTGTCTTCTTCTGGCTTGGAAAAAAATTCACATATGGAGTTGTTCTGATCCAAATATTGCTTTCAGTCAATATCATTAAGGGTAAAGGATGCAAATGGTGAAGGAGCAACCCCAAACTATGTTCCTGTATAAGCTGTGTCACTGCTTACTAATACGTGTGCTATAATTATATACTTAGGGAAAGTTTTGCCTGGTTTGTCCCAGAGCCAAATAATTTTACATAATATAAATATTGATCTCCTCCCTTCCTTTATTGAATATTGAACTTTTATTCACTAATGGAACTGTACATGTAATCTTAGAAGAGTATAACACCCTATTTTTTTTCACTTGGAGAATCTAATTTGTAAAGGAGGAAGCAATAGGTAAGACTGCAGTTAAAATAAGTCTGTTAATACTGAAAAGTCTACAGAAAAAATCATTAGTATTTTGCTCTCTCTTTTCAAGTGTAAATCATATTCTTCATTGGGAATTTTGCCTCTTGGTAAAACTTTAAAAAAATCCTTACCGATACTAAAAACCAGAGATGAAAAATACCCTTCCTAATTCATGAGTCTCTGAAATCAGCAAGTAGTTTGCTCATTAGATTAGACTTTTTTAATCTATAAAATATATAACTTCTCACTTGGTTCATCTAGCCAAAAACACTGAAAAACTTTCCCCCCGAGATGTAATCACAGTTTTTTTGGGCCTTCTGATAAAATACATTTCTTTTTATGTCTTTTAAGAGGCATTAAAATGGAATTATCATATTCATGGGAAGTAATGTGAAGTTAAAAAGCACAGGGAATAGTGACTTGGAGCTTCTTTGTTTCTGTGGGCCATGGTGGCCTGGCAGGATCTGAGTAGTTGGTAAGTGAAGGCACCTGCTGCAAATTCCCACCATAATGGTTGTGGTTTTTTTGTTTTTGTTTTTTTTTTTTTTCCCCAAAGCTGCTCTTTGGTTCTCTGCCAGGGAGCTTTCTCAGTCTGTCTGTTTTCATTCAGTTGAGACCAGACGTGTTTATTTCACGCATTCTCCGTGTTGAGGTGATGTGGCTTCAGATTGCTCACTGCAAACAGAGTGAGGCTCCAGTCATCAATGCTGGCTGAGGGGAGAGCACGTTGTAGCCCAAGAATTTCGGATGGCATTTGCAAGTAGTTTCAGACATCCTTCATGATTTGGTGATTTTCGGTTGTGTAAAGTAATCAGAGGGTTCTGAGGTGAGTATAATCTGCTCTGGGAGACGCCACGTTATTTGTGAGTGAGAATGGCCATGGTTTGGTGGTTTTGGTGCCTGTTTGTTTCAGTTGTTTGTTTGTTTTTCTAGACTGCCTGACTACTTGATGTGGGCATATGCTAAAACACCACACAATTGGGATTTGCTATCACTTTATGAGGCATTAAATATTAATTAGTGTTGGTGCTTTAGGTTACAGAAGGAAAAAATTATCAATATCTGGTTGTGAAGTACAATAATGAAGTTTTGGACAGTAGGGAATATGTTTAGAGATCATGTTGGACTTAATTACTGTGCTTTTCTAATGGCGATGGGGGAGCACATTATGCTCGAAATAGCTCACCAAGGCTGCTTTGAGTTGTTTTAATTTAGAGAATTAAAAAACTTTTGATTGGAAAGTAGCCTCTCAACAGAGAGAAAAAAATGGAAAGCAGTGAATTATTTTGATTTTTTTTTCTTGTTAAAGTATACAAAACTTCTAGAGAAGTATAGTTGTGTGTGTATATCTGCTTATCTATATTTGCACATTTACATGAATTTGTACATATCATAATGAATTTTACCAGGTTGTCAAGGGTTGGTGGTACTTTTTTGGACCTTTTAATAAGTGGCAGAAGTAGCACCCAAAATACAAGTGCCTCACAGGGCTTTTTTAGAGAGTTCTTATTCTAAGAACTTTCTCAAATGACAATTTTTGGTCAAATGCTACATCTGTAGGCTTTGGTATGGAACAGTCTTAAGAATTGTCATGCTGTTTAAATAATTGCAGCAGCATGTATGGGCCAACCAGTCACACATTTTCCTTTCAAGTTTCTAAAAGAATTTCAACAGCAGAAATTGAACTGTCACAACAGTGGTCGATGTTCTTACAGGATTGAACTTTGCAATAATTTTCCCTTTGTACTCTTACAACATTGGACATTGTGCGCCTCAGCAGCGTCATTGAGTGAGAATGGAACATCGTGAAAACTAAATTCTAGGGCTGTCAAATCAGGACACAGAAAGAATATTAACTCTTGTAGCACTCTACATTATAAAAGTCTTCTGTGTAACACTGAACATGGCAAAAACTTTGGTGGTTGCTAAATGGAACTGTCTTGGTTGGTGCATCAAAAAAGCAGTTATGACCTATAACCTGAGCAGAGAGAGGGGAGTTTGGAGAACTGGATCACTTCATTTCACAATTACTAGTTATTATGGCAGTGTTAACTGATATTTCCATCAAAACAATGCAGAGGACTTTCAAACTGAACTAGTCTTAACTGGTCTAAGTGTCATGGGCTTGTGGCTTCTATTTTGTTAGGAGTTACATAGCCTAATGAATTAGATAAAAAAATGAGAAAAAATTAAGCATGTCTCTGAGTACAGGCTTCATTGATCTGAGTCCTATTAATTTGTGTGCAGAATTGAGAGCAGATTTAATGTTGCAGGCCTTCCAATTTGAATATTTAGGACAAGGCTAGACTTCCAAACAGATTCACTGTGAGCCCACTTGAAGAGCAAGAAAAATTCCTGTTGTCCCTGGAGATGTTGTAAGAGGCGTCTAGATTTTGATCAAAATGCAGAGGTAGAACTAACTGATTGTAAGGCAAAATAATAGCCTTCAGCTGAATATTCAGAGAAGGTGTAGTATCTTGGCCAGTAAGGCTTTTGACAGTCTTGTTATTCTGTTTGTCAGCTTTGAATCTATGTTGTCAAAATCTTGCAAATCACTTGCAAATTGATATAGTTTTCAGGCAGGGCTTTTTAAAGGTAAGTGACTTTGAATTTCCTGATTGCAAACCAATCAACAAACACGATTGCAGTTGCCATAAAAATTTATCTGAAGATTTAAATGGTATAAAAAGTGACATAACTTTGGATTAAAGGAACTTAATGAAAACTATTTGTCATATACAGTTTTAAAAGATAGACATAAGCAAACCCAATAGAACAATGATACAAGAATTCATTTTACTGTGGGCCATCTACAGTCTACATAAGATGCAAAGAAACCAATATAGGCCTGGCAAAATTCCATCTGCTAGACATTTATAAAGAGAAGCCTTTTACTTTTAGATGAGGTATGTCCACAGTCTGGGAAGGATATTAGAAGTATAAGCAAAAATTTCTGAAAGAAGACCAAGAAATTCGTTACACTGCTTTAGTCATTGGCCTGTCTTATTTGAAATACTTTATTTTCCATAGAGCCTATAAATTCCTTCTTGAAAGTTCAGTAAAATTTTGTGGCCCTATAAACATCTGAGCTACAAATCAGACTTTGTTCAGAAGTTTGGGTCTGTGACAGGAAGAAAATAATTAAAATGATTCCCTGAGAAGAAAGGGCAGACTGAATATTTTGGCAGAGCCTAAGGCATTTTCATTACTGGTATTAAGGGATGAAGGTTCCCCTTATGGCAAGTATACCTTGGGTTCTTCCAGCAAAAGTGACTGACAATGAAATTTATAAGGGAATGAGTCTGGCAAAAAAAAATGCCAGCAAAAAAAAAAACAAAAAACAAAAAAAAAAAAAAAACAAAAAAAAAAAAACCCAAAGAAGGGAAGAGAACATTTGAAATGCAACTGAATTTGCTTGTGGATATTAGGTGACAGTAGAGGAAGTAGGGTTCTCATTATATCTAAATCTATTTACCTGGGAAAGGCTGGCAAAAAATACTTTGCATGTTCCTCACAGAGCTCTAATTGCTATCACCCCACTCTCCTCACAGACTCTAATGCCATTTTCACATAACTTGATCTGGGACCTATAAAGTCTTTTGGAGAAAAGTGGTAAAATTACTTCAGCTGTAGCTGGTTTTGGATTTGCTAGTTTATTCTAAGTTTTGGAGAGTAGTATTGCTACTGTGTGTAGACAATTTTAAGTGACCTGGTAGAAAAAAAGACTGGAGCCGTTATGACATTACTGTTAGCAGTTAAGAACGAGGGAAGTGCAAAGTAGCATCATTTGCCATCAAGATGCTTTCTAGCTTAGGAGACCTAACGTGATTTAAGGTAAAAATCCTTGCCTTGGGAAGTACTCTGCTTACTATCATACTGAAGAAACATTCCTTTCAGTTCTGAGCTTGTCAACAAAGAACATAAACTCCATCACCCAGTGCATGTAGATCACCTTTTATGAAGTAAACAGGGCCAAATTGCTCTGAAAGGAAAATGGAAAATACTGGCAGATCCTTTTGTGGAGCTACCAGTACTGGAGCCAGTAGCTTATGTGCTCTGACTCACACTAAATTGCTGCCCTTCTGTTCCTCCCCACTCCCTGCAAAGCCATGATTAAGTGCTAGAAAGAAAGTCTGTGTTCAGACAGCCAAGGGATGGGGGGAGTGATTTAATCCTAGTGGGCTCCTGGGTGTGAATGGGTAATGCAGAGACCTCAAAGGTCTGTGTAGAATAACACCAAAAAAGAAAAAAAAACCAAAAAACCAGAGAAGCAACTGGTGGCTTTAAAAATTATTTGATGCTTTTGCACACATCACAATTTGAAAACTACTTTTTCTGAGTCTGGAATGTTCCATGTGAGACAATGTGCGTCTTGACTAACTCAAGGCATAGCTCAACTGTAGTGTATTTATGCTCATGTCTGGGTTATGTATCAGTTGAAAGACACATATCTATAAAATCTGACCCTTCATGTGATATAGAAAGAAATCCCATTAAGATGGGGTTTTATTTCCAGATTAGCTACTTTGGGCAATTGTACCACATCCAGGAGCCTGGAGAAACAGAAGAGATAGAGAAATATAGATTTGCTCTATTTGACAAGTTTGTTCCTTCCATTGTTAATAAAAGTTATCTCAGTAGTCTTTCTGTAAAAATCTGTACATCCCTGTGTTCTGTGTTTCAAAATTCTAGAATGTGATACAGTAGTGCCTGCTGTGGATAACAACCTAGCCTGGTAGTAACATGTGTAATACTGTGCACTGTGGTTAAGTTAATAGACATTAATTTCATGCTAAGAACACAGCGTGCTAAATTCATTTTTTCTTTTTTTCTTCCCCCTCCTTTTTATGTTGCTGGAAAACATGACAATTTTTGTCCTATTTTTGGTCAGGACACAAGAAGATCTCTTTGGAGAACATGTGAAAGAAATGGAGTTTGCATGTAAAAATACTTGAATGAATACTTTGGCATTAAGATTAAAATTGGAGAAGGTTCCATCTCCCTGCAAGTTGCCTTCCCCCTCAGTCCTTCCCCCTCACTACTTTCTGAATTTGCTTGTCTTTAGGTGACCTGAATATGACACTATTCCATACTGGACTTTTGGGCAAGGCTGGTATCACAGACTGAGCTCCTTCAGTAAAATAATACTTGTCATCTTTTTTTTTTTCTTCTATAGTAGCTAGCTCAACACAGATCAGAAAGTAGGACAGAGTAATTTTTTATTTAAAATTAATAATAAATCTAATATGCTTTAAACAATTTTTTTGCAGGCTGATTTGTCTCAGAATACATCTAATCTAACCTCCACACACGCCACCACCCAGCAACTGAATTTAAAAAGAATAAATGAGTTTAAATTGGCAGTGTGTCTCTTGATGTGACTTCAGAAAAATTTACGTGACCTGTAAATACAAAATGATGAAGCCTGTTTCCAGCTGGAAAAGGCAGCCTTTCCATGTGTGTGGTGGGAGAGGAAATGGCATTGAATGTTTTGTGACTGTTGTTTCCTTGAAATCCTTCAGATGCAACATCCCCAGAGACCATTTTGTTGAGAGGAACAAGTATTCAGTGACTTCCTAGGGGAAAAAAATAAGCCAATGTGTCTGTCTTTGAGATACTATACTGCAGTACATATGCCTTCTTTCTCTCTCCTGTGTTTTCAAACTGCCTCCCAGGGCAGTATTATGAAAATTTAAAAATATTTGTGTGCTGTCTTAAGTAAATATGATTGCCCAAGATATTAAACTTCAAAGGATGTTATTAATCAGTAGAAATGACACATTTAAGGCCAAAGAAAATTTGTTTTCCTTTGTGTTCACATTTTTCTCACTTAAAATGTAAGTTTGGTGGATCATCTGGGACAAAACTATTTCCCCCTTGAGGCATTTAAATTAATTGTCACAAAGCCTTATTTTTGCAAATATTTTATTTTTTTTCACAGAAAAATAATTGGATAAAAAAAGTAAAAGGGCATCAAATGCCAGAAGCGATCATATTTTCTGCAACATTGCTGTAAGTCAAGGTGGTATATTCTGATTCTGCCTACAGAAATAAGCATTTGTCTTTGGGCAAAAATGTCTATAAATTCACTTTCTTGTGTGTCATCATCAGTTTCACCAGATTCCTTCACGTCAGCCAAGACATTGAAAATCCTAAAGACACGGGGTGAAAAATGAGAGCCAGCCATTCCAGAGACTGGAGAAGATGGGATAATGTTGAGAAGCAGTTTTTAGAGGGAATATTCCATAATCCCCTGGTTTTGTCTTGTTTTGTTTGGTATTTGGGAGACTCATTCTCTCAGACTCTATTGCTTGCAAAGCAGTGCTGATGGATTCCAAAATGCAACACCTGAGTGAGGTGAAGCAGACTGTGCTGAGAGGTCGGGTGAAGCCCTGGACTGTCCAGAGGCATTGTTCTTGTGTTGCAGCTCTGTGTGAAGTGCACTGGTCTCTGAAATGTGCAGTTGCTCCAAACAAGGTCTGGATTTTTTGCGAGGCTGTTCCCGGGGCTGCCCAGTGGTGTGTGTCTGTGGTGGGCGTGTTGCTGTGGGAACTAATGGAGTTCTAAAGCAGCAGTAAGATTTTCGTCTGCTTTCATTCCCTGGAGAGGATGAGCAACTCCTTTTCAAATGCAAATCTTCAGTGTGCAGCCTTGGTAGAGGGAATAAAGATGGGAAGGAGAATAAATTTGTGTTAAGCTTTAGACATTTTCAAATTGCTTGTGCTATTGGTGCCCTTTTTTAACCTTTCTTTTTTCATTTCTGCAGAGCATTACCTTGTGTAAGCTCTGCTATGCTAAATCAGTCTGATGTTTGGGAGTGGTTTTTCTTCTCTGTGTGCAGGAAGTTGGTGTTTTTAGTAAGAGTCTACATTTTTCTCTCCTCAACGATGGGGAAGTAGAAAGCTTCCTGCTCCCCCAGAATGGTCATGTGCAATTTTTGATCTTTTCCAGTAATGTACATTGTGGTTTTTTTCTGTTTGTTGGTTGGTTTTCATGTAGGGTTTTATGGTTTTTCCCCACAAGTAAATAGAAGTACAGGTTGTGGCATGAATCCTGCCAGTGTCAATTTATAGCTCTCTTCTAACTGGACTCAGGGAGTTGTCATTGTCCTTGTTTCCTTCTTTTCCTCTGTCTGTGACAGCCCTCACCTTATGGTTTCATCATTGCTTAATTCTGGATTGCAGAGAATTAATTTTAGATTTCCTTTTTTGACTTGCAGAAATACTTTGTTCTGCAACTTGTCATCAGTGCTAAGCTACTAATTGCAAAGTACATTCTTCCAACATTCCCAAAGTATTTATTTCCTCAAAAACCTGCAAAGTGTTCAGCATCTTTCCTGCAAGGACGTGCAGAAGCCTATAATTTTGGAACCAAAGTATGTTCAGTGGATGTTTAATCAAAAGTTGAAACTAAAAGATGACTGTTGTTACTTGCAAAAAGATGTTGTCTGCTTGATGATTTGAAAGCTGCCTTCTCCCTTGAAAGGCTTGCAATTTACATGCTTTAGGAAAAACTCTTAATTGCTAGGTCAAGATTGCTGCTGCAGTTGGAGAGAAAGTACTTCAAGTGTTGCTTCTGTGCTCCCTTAACCTGGGACTGGCTGTCCAGTGAGTTCCTTTGAGTAAATCAGCCTTTAGTACTCTCTGTCTCTGCCACCAGTGCTGCTATAGGTCCTTGAACTGGAATCATGGGATAGGGCAGTAATAGGGAAATGCAAGAGAGGGTCATGCTGCTGGGAGGAGAGATACCATTGAATACTAGAGAATCAATTTATCTGCCTGAGGGCAGATACAGTTCTGTAACACCTCTCTGAGTCACCCAAAACCTCTCTGAATCACCCCAAAAATGGCTCAGATCAGTTAAAGGAGGAAAAAAATATTGTCTGTCTTGCAGATGGGGTGGTTTGATATATCTAGTCAAATGAGTGATCAATTAATCAAAACATGAGTTTTCCTTATTCAGTGATCATTATCAAAGCTATTCAGCAGTCTTAATTTGGGGCTGCTATTAGGATTTCACTGCTGTATTTCCATTGAGTTCAACGCATGACTTCTGCTTTCCAAGGGAGGAGAAAAAGTAGCTGGAGTCATGTTTTCAGCTTCTTTTAATTCTAGTTACTAAGTAGGTCATGACTTTTGCTTTCCATGTGTTTCCCATAAAAGCCCTGGCTGCCTTGAGTGCTATATGATAGGTTGTCTGGAAGCTGCAGACAAAGTGCATGCACTATGCTAGAAAGACTTTCTGAAATATTTTGTGTACAGTAGCTGAGGCTGCCACATGCTGCTTGTGCTACAGTGTCTGCGTGTGGTCACAGTGTTCACACTGCAGCATTCTTCAGAAAAATATCCAATGATAAAAGGGCTTCAGTGCATACAGGATGATGTAAAAAAAGAAAGTTAAAAATAAATCTGTGCAACATCTAAGGAGATGAAAAATAGACTGTGCTTTTGTGGACAGTGGCAGGGAAGGGAGAACTAAAAGCACATGTCAAAACAAATACATTGAAGGATATAAGAAATATTCTCTCCTTCAAGATTTATCTTTTGCAACAGAAACCAAGACTGAGAGTTAAAAAAAACCTAATCCCTGTGTTGTATCAATGTAGAATAACATGATCTTTAGCTTGTAGAAGGGAGGCTAAAATGCGATCACCCAAAGCCAGCACTTTACCAAGCAATTTTGTTAAAGGTACTGTTCATTTGGCATGTGGCAATACAAGCTACCAGGATTTTCATGCTGGGGAGGGTGTGGGAAGGGCTGTTTTGGGGTTTATGTTGCCACTTTGCTAATGGTTATAAACTTCCAAGTCTGGAAAACTGACCTTTATGTGTAAAAATCAACTTCAAGAAAGAAAATAAGTTTGCTAGTTTCTTTACCTTTATTCCTTTCTTGAAAGACTATGGTTTTTTTCAATCTTTCTGAATTCAAAGCAAAATCTTCCATTTTCAGTTATCATAGGACACTATTTGTTAGTCACAGCACCTCAGTCTTGTGGCAAAGGTGGTCCTGCAACAACTGCTGTGGTTTCCTTTCATGGGGCAGGCTGTGCTGCATAAAAATGACACATCCTTGGGACAGCATAGCTGTCTCCAGTGGTGTTCCGGAAGGGACACTGATGACTTGGTAATATTTCTGGGAAGGGAAGGAGAAAGGTTTGCAGAAACGATTGCCTGCAGTGTAGTTGAGCTGCAGAGCAGACGGATGAGCTGCTGGTGACCGGAGCCTTCCCCTCAGCAAAGGCTCAGTGCCAAGGTGTGACATCATGGACTAATGGATCAGGCTGGTGCTGGAGCATCAGGACTGCTGCTTCTGCCTAAAGAAACAGCTTCCTGCAAAGGCCAGATGTAACCTTTGATGAAGGATAAGGTCTAGGCAGACACATTTTGGATGGAATCCTGCAATTCACTGCTTCTGCAAGGAGGCAACTGAGAAGTCACAAATTCTGAGCTTTATCCTATGCTGGTTAAAATTTGTGGACTTTCTGCTGAAAAAACAAATTGAAGTTACTAATGCTGTTGGAATTCTTAATGGCTTTGAAAGACAAATATTTAGAAACCAACATCCTTGTTATTAAAAAAATAAATTAAAACAGCAGCACTAATTAATTTCTGTGAGTGATCTCTTCTTGGTTACTTCTGTACAAAGTTTTAATAAATTGCTCTATAATTTAGGAGAAGGGGAAGAGAATAATCCCTGGCATGGAAGAGAGAAATTCTGAATAAAGATGATGATTATAAAATCTTTTTGTCTGTGCTCTAGTATGGCTTTCACCATGTGACATATCAATATGATAACTGAGGAAACTATGTGATGGTTTAAGTGCTTTTTGGAATAGGGAGCCTTTCCTGAACAGACAGAACCTTGGATGGATGGATCAGGAAAGAGGCAAATGTCTTGCTGAAAAATCTGTCTTAGCTGCATCTAAATGAAGTTGGGACTGTTAGGCTTTTATGAGGAAAAGCTGATGATTAAGTCTTTTCAGTGCACATAAGCATGTAATAAATCTGGATCTGAACTCTGCAATGTGACTGACTGTACAGCAGGGTGTATCTGAAAAGCTATAACTTTGAAATCTGTGGAAAGATTTTGCAGTCCATTCTCCAGTTCTGCACCTTGAATTAATCAGTTGCAATTTATACTTCTGTTTTGATTATGGAACACTTGAGTAACTTACATAGCAGCATAGGAACCAGATTTATAGTGGAAATGCATTAATCCTTGTGAGATAAATATCTAAAATCCTATTTGTAGTCTAAATAGAAGGAAAATCTGTGGGGAGGTGAGAGGGATCTGGCTGCGTATTCAGTCTTTAGTAGCTGTTTAGCAGGGATGTTCATAGATAAATAGGAGCAGTCTTCTTTGTTGCAAGGAGAATTCTCACTGGATTATATGAATTTCTTTGTTGTCCAGGTTTGTTGTGTAGAATTATTCTCACTTATTCATCAGCAAGTTTACCCTGACTAAATGAGGTCCAGCTCATGTTTTCTGTAATAGTGTGAATGTTAATAAATACTCATATTATGGCCAAGTATATTTGATCTGAATTCATTATGGTAGTCAAACTAACTTAATAACTATTATAAATCTCAGGAAAATATTCCAGGGCATAAATGGCATCTTATTTGTTAGGTGGCTAAATCTGAATATTGACAATGTGTCATGAAAAACTTAGAAGTAAAGTTGAAGGAGGTCCTCTGCACACAGAGGGGCAGAAAAACAGGAAAGTTTGGAGGGTGGTTTAGTTTCTGCTTGGTATTTTGTTGTTATTTTCTTTTTTTTTTTTTTAATTTCTTTGTTCTGGTTTTGCTTTGTTCTGTACCTCTGTGTCAGAAGACTTAATTCAAAGGAGAGCCTGAATTTAAGACCCAAAAAAGGAAGGCAGAACGCAATTCTCTAGAATTTTCTGTCGTTATGTAATTAGGAGAAGAAAAATGGATATTTTTTCAAAGATGAAAGGGTTTTCTTGTTTTTCTTCTTCAAAGAGTTAGTTAGCCTTCTGCCATTGTCAACAAGTGAAAATAAAATATTTGGGTCTGACCTTGCTAAAGTGACCCTATTTTTAAATTTTTTTCCTGGATTGTTTCAACATTAATCAGGACTCTCTTCTGGAGCAGTGTGAAGAAACCTTGACATATCTGTGGTAAAGTTTTCTAGGAGTTGTACATCATGGTGTGAGGAATGATTTGTTTATACTTTCCCTGTGCTAAATTTCTCTTTACTCCTCTGCCTATGCCACAAATTTTATCATTTCTGTGCGGAAATGGAGACCTGGCCACACTTGTCAAAGCTCTTAAAGCTGTCCCCAAGGCATTCTCCCATGTCATTGGTAAATGTGACAGATCTGGTGTGTAGAAAAAATGAGCATAAGGAGACAAGAAGGGGTTAGTTTTTCCCTTCCCATCTAAATTACAGCAAAATCTACCAAAAAAACCCCTTTATGGGCTAACACATTTATGCACAGCAACCATTCACATTGTGTACCCATCACAGGGTTCTTTTCTCAATAAGTACAAAACATTCCCCTTCCTGCAAATTACCATGTGGAACTGAGGGTCCACATGAGATGGAGCAGTGTGAGATGTTGTACAGCAATATAAATGCTAGTCAGAATGTTTTGTAGCTGTTTCACTTACGTGAAGGTAACTGTGCAGCAAAGCTAAGATGTTATTTTTCTTTTGTGAGTGAAGCATGCTACTTTAAAAGTCTTAATTGTACCTATTGGATTCTGTGCACACACACACACATATATGGTTGATTATGCAGTTAGGATATATGTGCTTTATTTTATTTATCTGTTTGTCAGGATCAATTCTTTATGATTGTATTTATCCTTTAATGTATAATTGGTTTTCAAAAATTTGCTTTTCAGAGATTTACATCTGTTCTGAATAGATCTGTTAGCATTCTTGGGTTTGAATGTCCTTTAATTTGCTTTATTATCGAAAGAGGCTATATGTAGGACAGAAATATTCATGTCTCATCCTCTTTCATGTTCAGTTTAGGCTGCATCAGTTTTATTCCATTCACTGTAAGTAGTCTAAGGACCATTGTAGAGCTGTGAATACAGTTCTTTCAGCAAAAAAAATTTAGCCTGAACTTTGGCTCTTTTTTTTTGGTAGAGGTTTCTTTTGTGAGGCCACTCAGAAGTGGAGTACTCTATTTATCTCTTTCAACATGAATTTTGGAAAAAGCAGGGTGGATGCTGGGACTGCACTGACCTCCTTGCCCTCACCACACAAGTTCTTAAGGGTTTTTTCTCCCCAAAGTGTCTTGCTACATAAACAGATGACCTACCTGTTTACCAGACTCATTCCTGGATATGAAATAAATTTCAGTGACTCAGTGCTTCCTATTAAGCAATATTACCAGTATTCAGAGGAAGGTGGTGGAATTTTCCATGCTCTCTGTGGCAAATTGTTTATTTCCAGCATGCCTGAAAGACTTGCTGCAAATGCCTTTCTGATATCACTTCCTTTCAGAAACTAAAGAGATATTTAGAAACTTTAGAAGAGATATTTTTGGTATTTCAGGACCAGATAATATACAAGTGTCTATACATGAATAATATTACACCAGTAATCTTTGCCCCAACTGTAAAATGAATGGAACAGCTACAAACCGTTTTCAGATATGCCATAAGAAATGTGAACAATTTTCTATGGTCACAATATGAAAAGCTGCTGCTGCCAGTGGACCATTTTTTGTGGTACACTTTTACTTTATTTAATCATAAGTTTTGATCTTCTACAACACCATTCAGAAATTTTGGGTGGGGTCCTGCCCTTACCTGTAAGGGATGACTTGTTACTGCATAGATCCCCATGTGACTGTTGTCAACACTGTGTCTATATGTGGCCTTTTACATGACAAAAATGGATCTGGGCATATAGGGAATTTTGAGCCCATGAGTTACTCACGAGTGCATTTTTATTTCAAAGAGTAAGAAATTACTAAGATCATGTTCTGCCCTTTTGTGTCTGCCTGGGTACTGTAGTTTCTTTTATCAACTCGAAGAGGTAAAGACCTCAGTAGGCAAGAAAGCTGAACATTTAGGGTTTATATTCCAGAATAAAGGCAAGCAGAATGTAATATTTCTATAATCTCTATTGGTGAAGATTCCTCTGTGAGTCTTTCCTAAGCTGTGCGCTGAACAGTTGGAAGGGCACGGGTGTGTATGTGGGTTTTATGTGTGTACTTATATGAACAACAATGGATACTGGGAGCTATTTCCAACATATTTTTTCTGGTTTGATAAAAATTGTACAGAGATCAATACTGGTTGGCTAATTCCCATGAAAACTGTTTGCAGAGGCTTCATACCTGGCTGAATGTAATGTTGGTGTAATGAAATATTTGGTTAAAAGATCCTACATGGTTATCAAACCAAACTATCTTTGCTTTGGGTGTGAGTTAGAACTTGCCAAACCCTGAGCTGAGAGCCAGTGAAGTTTGCTCTACCTAAAATATCAGAACACCTCAGTTTACATCATGACTTGTATCATCTCCCAGTAGAGTCAGTATCAGGATTGGTTTTGGTGGAATTCAGAGGTGTCCTACTGCAACTGTCCTCCTCACCTTCAGATGGTTTTTGTAGCTCCCTGAAGTGTGAAAGATAGGTATCTTACATGATGTGCAGTGTAACTTGGGGCAATTTACATGCCATTTATCTGACTTACAGTGACTTGAAGCTTGGTGTTTAGCAGTGAATGGAGAATAATTGAACTGAGGGCAGTGGCACTGGATGTAAAAAGGGATATGGAAGATTAATGAAGTCCTGGAAAGGAAAATGAATTGATACCTTAAAAAAATTACAAAGCTGAACAAATTCTTTTGAAAAACAATTTGGCTGGACCCATCCCATAAAAGTCTTGTGTGGCCATAGCCAAAGAAGAGGTAATTCTTGTCTTGGCTGTGAGTTCACAGTGCAGTACTTTTAATGCTAAATATAGAAAGATATATTTAGCATGTACATATAACAGTAGCTTTGAATAATGTATTTTGCTATTACTGCTAAATGTTTCACCCAAAGATGAATTCACAGCAGATTTGTTTTTCCTTCTCTAAAGATTTTTGTTGAATGTCAACTTTATAATGAGTAACAAAACACTTATTTGATAATTTAAAATCTGGAAAGTAGATCACAAGTCAGACACTGATTTTAGCAAGGCGGTGCAATATTCCTAAACAAATTTTACCTCTTCTCCTCTGTGTTTCCTTGTGTACACCTGATTTACTTGACCATCGGCATATTTTTAACCTGTAATTTTGTAGGTATTGTCAGTATTTCAGTTAAGGGATTGGAGGGCTACAAAAGACTGTCTTCTGGAATGTTCCCTAATTTTATTTTATTACAAAGTACTTAAGTGTAATATGTGTTGCAGAGTTCTGTATCCTAAATAACCTGATTGATAGGCAGCCATTATCATTATTATCGTTATCATTTCTTCATGACTCCTTTCCTTAAAGTGAAGCTATGTCCAGTTGGTCATTTATTTAAAGGAGAAATACTGTTAATCTGTCAATTCTGTTATGCTCTCAGAATGCATGAAATTAATTCTCCTTGCATCTACCTACATACTTGCTTAGTACAATATATTTTTAAATCATGCTAGGAATGTTAGTGGATTTTTTTGCTACCATACATTAAAAATTCACCAAAGCTGTAAGCTTTTTAAGCCAATAGTCTCTTTTAATCAGTGAGCTATATATATTTCTATTTACTGAGCAGTTTATTTTATTTTAATTTATTTGAAAGGCCACCTTACCTAATTTTAAAAATAAAAATAAAGTTCATTTTGTTTTCCATTGAAGGGTTGCAATTTCTTGTGAGCTGCTGCAATCTTATTGCTCTGTTTCCAGGAAGACAACTTCAATAAATGTCAGATGTAGAATGCCATGACATATAATGACATTGCTGCAGCAAAACTTATAGACTTGTCACATGTTTCTTAGACCTTGGTCACCAAAACTACCTGGGGAAAAAATCCAGAGTGTTTTTCATTTCCTTTACTTTCTTTCCTCCCTTAGAGTGATTCCTTCCAGACACCATGCCTAATTCTTCTCTCTAATATATCAGGGTGAATGAAGACTGAAAAGATGAGTGTCATAACTGTAGTAGTATTGTCCTTGTTGGAGGAGAGAGGCTTTTGCCTGAGAATTGTGATGATTCAGCATTGGGTACTTATTCTGGAAGAGTAATTTTTCATTGATCTGTTTTTGTGGGGTTTTCTTTGTTTTGTGAGTGGTAGTGGTTTTGTTTGGCTTATTTGAATTTTTGCTGTACTGATATATGGAAGGTATGAATTTCTTCAATTTCTTTGTAGTCCATGTGTTATTGCCTTTTGGGAATGAGAATATTGTGTCTTCTCAAAATTACATTAAAGTCTAGTATCAGTCACTTGGAACAAATCTCAGTGATTTCTGTCTGGAGAAGTAGCACAGACATGGATCACATTTACTCCAAACTGTTGTGTATTCTGAAGTTATATATAAATGCCTTAGGAGTCAATTTCATCACTCATGAGGTTGTCACAGGAACTTGAATGACAACAGCCACCATTTAAGTATCACCAGCTGCCTCCAAGCAGTTACAGAGACATCCATCTAACGCTGCTGTCCATGAATCTCTGTGCCTTCACTGTGGCCTGCTAATAGCCAAGGGACAAATACAAGTGGCACCTTTGCCTCCCAGCTTTGGGAAGGGGAGCTGTCACAGTGAGCTTGTGCCTTATACTTCGGGAGAGCTGAAGGTTACAGTGGCCAGGACAATGAATCCTTTGGATGGGATAAGAGAGGAAGGGAGAGTGACCTCCTGCAGAGCACCTGACTGGGATATTTGCCAGTGTTTTAGGACATCAATGTCCCACCTTGGGAGCTTTGTAAAAATAAGGGGGTTGTCTGCTCTGGAGGCAGGTTGTAGAAAAGCATAAATGTAAGCACGTTTTAATTTTTGTATATTGGTACTGCTACCTTGGTGCCAAGCTGGTGATCAGTCACTGAGGTTCACCATGCATCTCCTCCAGGTTTTGTTTTATTTTCTTTGTAATATATACATATGTATATGTCGAGTGTTCTACATTAATTTTACAGGCAGCTGTAACACTTCTACTGTGGAAAAATGAGCATAATGTAAGGCTGGCTTTCCTGACCTTTTTAATCATGACTTTACATGCTTTTTTCCCCTGTAGAGTCACCATGGTAACACTTGTCTTTTTAAAAGTGATAGTTGTGTTTACTAATAGTAGCTATTAATACAGTCATTGACTTGCTAGAAGAGGGGAAACTAGTGCCTTCACTAAATAAGGTCTTATTTGCACAATCCAGGTGTTCAATAAAACCCAATTTTCTATGTAACTAACATTCCTTGGCTTTTATAATTTAAATTTGATTTATCCTACTAATTGTTTAAAATCCTGTTTTTTAACTGATGCATCCTTGTTTCCAGAGCACCAGCAGTTTATATGACTGTAAGAAGAGTCTGTTCTGTTTCTGTCACACAAGAGGCAGTGTCTCTTTCACCTTTTATATGTGCATTTTTAAGTGTGTATAACTTTAACGAACTTGCTTGCAGTGCAGTGACAACTGCATGCTTACTCAGTAGGAAAATTTTTAGCTATTAATTATTTTAATTGTAAATTCTATTTTAAAAATTGAGTTTTTTTCATCAAACAAAAGATATGGTATTCATTTCTAGTTTACTTTTAGGGATGGGTAATGCTTAAAATGATGTAGAACAAGAATGTAGAATGCAGAATTAATATTCTTGTCATCTCCACAAATGAATGTGAGGTTTTCAAATTGTATAAGGTGCCATACTGGAAGGATTTTAATTCCTGATATCTATTTACTTGAGTTTCTGCATTGCACAGCTTAGATGTCTTTTGTCCTTGGACTCTTCACCTTTATGTGTATAAATATCTTCCTGCAATGTTTACAGAAATTTTGTATGGCGGCCACATTCATGTGGAGTAAGGGTGGGGTCTCTGCTGGGGATTTAATACAACTGCTTTTCAGTCCTTGAGAATTTTTTCATCCCTACTTGATTTCTCTTTTCTTTCCTTTCCTCGTTTAAAGTTTAAACGAACTTTAAAAAGTGTTTGCTTTTTAAATTAAATAAGTGCAATGTCATCAGCTCAGCTTCGAATAAAAAGAAAAGCATATCCTGGAGGGCAAAACAGAGGCAGATCTCCATTGCGCATTATCAGTGATGGTGGGAGAGAGGTGTTATATATGGCTTATCATGGAATGACAAAGGAGTTTATGCATCTGTTTAGCATAGTAAAGTATTTTAAAGAACAGGAGCTACTGCACAAATTAAAAAATTAAAAAGGGTTCCTAGCCAATGGTGATCCTGTAAAAAAAGATGCATGTAAATATGAGAGGACAACAGGAAAGCTAAGTAAAAAAATATGTCGGGAGGGGGGAGGTTTTGTTGTCATTTCTTTTTTGTTGTTGTTGTTGTTTTGGGGTTTTTTTTTTTGTTTGTGTTTTTTTTGGTTTTTGGGCTGTTTTCCATTTATAAATCTTATGAACTGATGTTGAATCAGAGAACAGTTAGGATTAGAAGGGACGTCTGGTGCTCATCTTGTCCAAATGCCCTCCAAGACAGGGTCACCTCAAGCAGGTGCCATAGTTGGGTTTTAAACACCTCTTGAGAGGGAGACTCTACAACCTCAAGGGTATCCTGTTCCACTTTGAGGGTGCTCTACCACCCTCAAAGTAAACAAGTTCTTTCTCAGGTTGAGGTAGAGCTTCTTGTGGTCATTACTCCTTGTCCAGTCTCTGAGCACCACTGAAAAGAGTCTGGCACTGCTCTCTTGACACCCACCTTTGAGATGTTTAAGTGCCGTGAGTCCCCTCTCAGTCTTTTTTTTATTGAACAGGCCCAGCTCCTGCAGTCTGTCCTCATAAAGGAGATGCCTCAGACCTCCTCACCTTCCATGGTTTGCAGGGAGTAGAATTGGACACAGCACTCCAGATGTGGCCTCACCAGAGGGCTAAGTAGGGTGGCAGAATCAATTCTCTTGACGTGCTGGCCACTCTTCCTGATGTACCCAAGGATCCCACTGTCCCTCTTAGCCCTGCTGGCTCATGGACAGCTTGTTGCCCACCAAGACTCCCAGCTCCTTCCCCTCAGAGCTGCTCTCTAGATCAGTACCAGTACCAGTCTGTGCTGGTACTCAGGATCATTCCTCCCCAGGTATGGGACCCTACACTTGCCCTTGTTGAACCTCATTAGAGTTTCTCTCCATCCAGCTCTCCAGCCTACCAAGGTCCTGCTGAATGACAGCACAGCCTTTGAGAGTATCAGCTTCTGCCACATTGTTTTTATCACCGCAAATTAATCTGAATTATCCTGTAAGGTATCAAAATACATTGATCTTGTGCCTCTGTAAAAAAATATTTTGTATTGTGTCATGGAACAATAATTTAAAGCAAAATCGTGCTGAAAGGAAACAGCCAGAGGGAATTCTTTAAAACAAAGCATGTGAATGAGCATTTGAGCCGGAGTTGCAAAATAGTGAGTGCCAAGACTAACTATTGGTGTGTCTGTCAAATTTTGGAATGTATATGTCGTGCCAAAAATGAAAGAAACCTTCACAAAGAAGAAATTTCACTGTTGCCAAAACTACACAGGAGTTCGTTTAGATGCTTTGCAAAATCTCACCAGGGCAATTCATGGTGAGAGTTTAGAAAATGTGCGTGCTATAACTGTTCAAACTATTGTAGAAAAATGATCATCTGTAAAGGCAATCCAATGTCCAAACCAGTGAACAAATCAGTAAAGATTTTACTTTGACTATTTAACATGATGCGACATTTTATGGTTGATTTCCCAGATAGCTAGGAGTTAATAATGAGCTAGGAGGACAGCAGGGGTGTGATTGATATGAGTTTTGCATTTGTCTGCCTCTCCTAGGTTTGGGAATGGTGCTTGCCTCTGTTTCTTTGCTTTTATACTTTCACTTCTGGAACCTGGAAGACTATCTTAGGATTTAGGGAGGAGGACAAGACAGTTGTGCATAGCTGTGTTTTATTTTTCTCCTCTAAAAGACAGACCTGATTTTGAAGTTCACAGAGGAGAAGGGCAGGGAATTTGGAAAGTTAGAACTTGAAATAACATGCAGGTAGAATTTCTGTCACGTGGAACAAATTTTTCTCCACAGTGGATTTAATGTAACACATGAAAGAAACCACTATTGCAAAATACTATGATTGAGATTGTTCTTGATTCTTTATGGGATTGCTCAACCTCCTCAGATCAAATTGTTGCTCCAAAATCCTAGCTCTTTTGACCCTAATACAGTATATATGTGAATCTGTATAAAGATGACAACACGTTCATAATGGTAGTTGGTCTGGGTGTAAATGCAACAGTCTGAAATACTGTGCTGTGCCTTTTGGTGCCTTATAGCTGGTTTAAATTGATATTGTAAATTTGTTCTCCCACACCTGATTCTAGTGCATTTAGACTATAATTTGGCTTTACAGATAAATCTGGCATGAGGGAGCAGGTGGAAGAGGGAGTACAAAATATAGTAGCACATTGGCAATTACTATATCTACTTCCCAGCTAATAATGAGTTTTCATTCTTCAGTGAACAGAGAGCAAGTGAACTTAAAAATTAAAAACCTATCAACTGTTGAAAAACATGGCTGCATCCACTGAAAAATAAGATCAAAGGAGATGCTTGAACAGCCTCTCTCTGAAGGCTGCTCAGTCACAGTTTTGCTTGTAGAACACAGAGCTTTGAACCACTGCTCAATGCTGGCAGCTGGCAGCAGTTTATAAGGCTGTGTTTTAACCCTCCATCTGCCTTCCCAATGCTATCTTTGGTCTGGTTCCATGGTATCTCAAGGATTAGCTGTGTGCATACTCCAACAGCTTTGCATGTCTCTTGGCAATATCCGGCTTTAAACTTAATACAGTAGGAGGTCATTCTTCCCATTGCTATGCTTCTTATTTGTTTAGATTTCATGCAGTCACTGGATCTGCCACAAGCTTTAAATTCTTGCAGGATTGGCTGGCCAGCGAGAGCACGTGTATAACTTACTGATAAGTGACACATTTTTGTCATTGTTTCCACGCTGGTGCCGTTTGCTGTGCCTGCCGTTTTGTGTTCAGTGGTAATCTCTTTCAGCTGTTGTATGCTAACGTGTCTTAATAAACTATTGCTTCAGACAAAATACCTGAATAATTTCATTATGCTTATATAAACAATTATCTTTGTTGTTTTAGCAGTTATCTTTCCAAGTAGAGATGTTAAGGCACAGCTGAGATGAGAAAGCAGTTTTCAGGGCTTGGAGTTGTAGAGTGTGGATATGTGCCCACCACCTCACTCACACCTGTGCCCAGTGAGGACAATGGTATAAGTGTTGTCTAAGGAAGCTCAGAGTTGACATGGCCTTAAAAATTTCATTGTGGGGGATGTTTGTGAAATTTTATTTACCTGATTTTACTTACTAGAGAAAAAGCAGGTATGAGTCCAAAGGAAGAAATGGAAAATATCTTCTGTGATACCCCTAGCTGCTACAAAGAGAGGTGTAAGGGCATCACCAGGAATTTTGACTCTGGTCTAAGAAATAAAATATTTAAGAATTGACAAGTAATAAATATTCTCTTTCTGTTTCACTTTCTGGAAGTCCTACGAATGTAACACTGTAAAAACTGTGCTGAATATTATCAAATAATTTTCAATAGGCTGTTACTTAAGAAAAGCTCTGCTCTGACTCATGTGGTACTTAATCAGAATGAAATGTGTCAAGAAGCTCTTAACTCTTGCTGATGCTGCCAATTGTTTCTAGACCATGATTCCTTGCTTTAAACTTAATGTGTTATTGAAGCACTGCTACAGTTTTACCTTGTCCAAATTTATTTTAAGCCTGACAATGTCTCCCTTTAATTTAGAATTCTTCTCCAATAACTTAACACTAAATGAATGCATTTCAGTCCTCTGATGTTTAAGAATAGATAAACTAATCTTCCCTACTTTGGAATAGCAGTTTTTGGTTTAATCCTGAGCATGCACAGTCATACTTTGGAAATGCCACTCACCCACTACTAGCCCTTTCTAGAATGAAATAAGAAATTCAACTCTGAGATTTCTGTACCCATTTCAATTTGAAATCCACACAGGTTTTCCCTGCATTTTTCAGATTGTGTGGAGAATTTCCAGCTGGTGCCCGGCTGTCCCACAGCGATGGCTCCTGCCCCTGAGCCCAGCAGGGAGGCTGGAGGGCAGGGATCACACCGTGCTGTTCGCTTTGGTGGCCACCGGGTGTCATTCTAGGAGCAGCCTTTGGCCAGCCCTGGAGCACGACTGTGGCAGCACACTGTAAGTTGTTTTGCACCAAACCAACATCTAAAGCAATGACTATTTACCTTCTGTATCTATTTTTTTTTTCTCAATAATTATTCTAAAGTATAAACAGTGTAAACTTCCATCTCTGCATTCAAAATGTGAAATGCTGGGGTGTAATGAAAAGTGCTGAGGGAATCAAAGGCATTTGTATTAAGATGTTCTGCAAATGCTACACTTGCAACTAGGGAAAATTCTGCATCTACTCATCAAATTTGTATGAGCTTTAATACAGCATTTGTGAATATTTCAATATATATTTTCAATGACTATTTCGTGGGTAGCTGTTTTGAATCTGTACATAACTGACATTTTACTATTAAAATGCAGGAGGAATTAGGAGGCAGAATAACTTTTAGGCATAAAAAATAATCTCTTTATAGTTTTTGGGTTTTTTTCACCCATTTCCAATAGAAAGGGAAATCCTAGAAAAGGTCCATAGCACCACATTAGGCACCAGTATGGGCATAGGTGGGTGTTACACTGAAGAAAGCATGCTGAATTCAGTGTTTAAGATATTGTTGGGCTTGTTTTAAATTATTTTTAGGATTTAGGGTTTCATCTGGAAGAATGAGCAAAAGGGTGCACTGGATGTCTTCAAGAAAACAAATGGTAGCATGAAAAGAGCATGTGAAGGAAAGGAGGTGAAGGGTTTAATGAAGTGGAGTAAGGCAGTAAGGGCAGATTATGGTAGGGCAGAGCATTATGGTGCTTTTAAAGTGAAAATGTGAAACCTGAACTTAAAGCAGAAGTACACTAGAAGAAAACTGGGTTGCAAACAGGAGTAAGAGGATATTAGAGAGCACTTTCAGTGTACTGTAATGAGGAAAATAAAGGGATTGTTTTGTCCTGTGTGTTCCTGTTTATCTTCAGCTTAGCTTATGTGCTTCTTTAAGTGATAAAATGCAATGAAGTTGAAAGCATTAGTGTCAGTCCCAATAAATAAATCTGGAGATCCATGTAGAATGCTACTAAATTGCTGAGAAGTTTTTCAGGACAAATGGGCATGGATTCATAGTGAGGCTTTTCAAGTAATATGTACCAGAATCTAAGGTAGTACTGGAATTATTGTTGCTCCATGTTGCATATGATCCTCAAAAAAACCCCCAAACCCTCCTGCTCTGCCCCACCCCAAATGTTAGTTCCCATTTATTCCATTCGGCATTTATTCCTCAATAAATATACTTGGTGTTTAAATTTTAAAGGTATATGTATATAGTTATATAAAAAGTCACATATTTAAATGTTTTTTTCCTAGATGACACACACAGAGACCTGTCAACTCCACCTTGACCTAACAAATTGAAACCATTGCCTCTTGTGTTGTCACTGTCTGCCCATATAAAATTGCCTTTCCTTTTCATAAAACCCTTTTTAGCTACTGGAAGGCTACATTGTGGCAGTGGTTTCAAGCATAAAGGGGACAGGTTTAGATGAGATATTAGAAAGAAAATCTTTGCTATGAAGGTGATGAGACACTGGAACGGGTTTCCCAGGGATTTTGTGCCTGCCCCATCTCTAGAAGTGTTTCAGGCCAGGCTGAACCCTGAGCAACCTGATCTAGTAAATGGCATCCTTGGTCATGGCAGGGATGGGGATGGGCTGGAAGTAGATGATCTTCAGGGGTCCTGTCCAACCCAAGTCATACCATGATCCTATGAATGCCCAGAGGCTGTCAGAGAGCAGATATTTTTGGTCTTGATAAGTGAGAGCAAGTTTTATGATGAGTTTATATGATGCAGGGGGTTTTGGGGTGTTGGTTGGAGAAGAGCAGACACATTTATGGCAGCCCTGTAAAGGCTGATGCTCTTCCTGCCATCTTTGAGCTGAAATAGTTCTCATTCTCATACTTAGGATTCCCAAATGCAGCTGGATTGATGTAAAGATTTTTTCTGAAGCAGTTATTCGACTTGAGATTGCCCAAAGACTTGTGAGTTAAGTGAAATACAAATTTTGGGTTTTAGTTGGATCAGACAAAGGAGCATTACATTTTTGTCATTTCACTATGGTTGTATTTCTAGTAGTGTCAGATCTTGAAAACTTGCCACCTTTTAAACCAACAGCTGCTTTAAAGACTGTCACATCTACAGCCAGTAAGTTTTCCTCTGAAGGTCCTTCCACAAAGAGTATGAAGTAAGGCTCTCAAAGAAGTTGGTTTCACTTGAGCTGTTTTTGCATTAGAAAATCAGTAGTTTTTAAAATACACATTTTGAAAAACGTTTTTGCCCCTATTCTTTGTACTTTGCACCATTATTTTCTGTACCACACTATCTGAGCATCAGCTCATTTTGGGTTAATCAAGATGACTACTCTCTCATGTGGTGCTTTTCTTTCTCTTCCCTCTTGCCTCCCAAATTTCTCTCCAGGAAGAAAATGGTGTATATTACATTCTGTATGTATGTTTGAAAGGTCTTACATACATGCTCCTGTGAAGGTGTTAGAGATGGCAAAGCCAAAGTGGCATGTGAGTTTAATTCAGAAGAGACATTTCCTGCAACAGTTGCTGATGGGAGGGAATGATGATTTCAGTTCAGGTCAGAATCTGCTTTCTGAGGATTTTGGACATCTTATGTGTCAAGGGTTTGATCGTTTGAAGGAAAAAGTCAGGGGACTCAAAACCAGCTGGATGGCAGCTGAAACAACTTGTCATCTCTCAACAGCTGAAAGTAGCAAAACTGCCAAACATACGAGTCAGGCAGGAGTGTAGTGTCAGTGGAACCTGAGGGACAAGAGGGTGAATCAGCCAGGTGTGGCTGAGCAGTTTAAAATTCAGTGGCACAGCGCTGTGCTACCAGCTGCTTCAGAACCTTTCCTGTGAGTGATAGCATATTCCTCTGCTTAACTAGCTCCTTTTAATTAAAGTATGAAGTAATTTAAGTATTTATTTGGCAAAAGCAATATGATCAGTGGTTGTGAATGATCTTACTGCTGCTATTTCCCAACTTTTAGAGCTCTATTAAAAAATTATTTTGTGTCATTTCTAATCACTGCTCTAAAGATTGTCACTTCTGTTGCCAATAAAGTTGCTCACTGGAATAATGCCATCAAGAAAATACAAGCCATGTCCATTCAATGGCTACAGATAAGAGACTGGAGGTGGATTTCAGATGTGAAATATACATATTGGTGTTCCTGTTCCTTCCAGGGTTTTTAACATTTTTAGTATTTTCTGCTGGATGCATGCCATCCTTTTGGGAGTGAAAACATTTGTCAGCTTCGTTTTGCCAGGGGTTATAATAACACGCAGTTCACCCACAACTGTTGGTGTGTCTCTCAACCACCTTTCCTTTGCAATAGAATATTTATTGACTTATACCTGCCTGAGGGAGCTTCTTCCCAGAAACTGTCATGGGTAGTACAATTCCCACCTGGACTCTGCAGGCTGATCCTTGACAGGAAACACTCCTTAGCCCTTGGATGCTATTAAGAATTTCAGTTTTCTTCTGATTCAAGTCTCATCTTCCTCCTCCTCCCTGTCCTATCTTTAGTCAAGTTCAACAATAAAACAGAAGTATCTGTATATCAAATATTTGCAAACAGGATTTTAGCTTACAGCTGGAAAATAAAGATATTTGTGAAAATCTTTAGACTAATTTTTGCTTTATAACTTGGATTCATAGCTTCCTAGCTTGCTTAGTCTTTCTACCCCAGCATCAGTGCTAGGAATTCAGGGTTCTGCGACACCTTATCTCACAATTGTTGCAGTTGCTTTTGAATTTTCTTCCAGTGCCTCTTTCTGCCTTAGTGGTAAATTTTAGAGAATGGATGAAATGCCATGGAAAAGAAAGGACAACTAGAATAGAAAAGCTAGATACTTTGCAGAGAATTCAGCTATCTCAACTGATATGCAGTTTACTGGGCCTTAAGTGAAGCACATTTGACTGGATGGTTACTAAAGAGCCACTCATGTTTTAGCCAGTTCAAGAGGTTGCACAGCAGCTGTTCACTTTGACTGAGTAATTTCATTTATATTAAATGTCACCACACACATAACACATATTCTGTGAAGTCTGTAATTTGTCTTCTGGGCACATAAGATGTTATTGACACAAATAACTGATGTAGCCACATATTGTTGGCTTAGGTGTATCTATGAGATATGGTCTTGTTTTAAAGTGTGTTCCCAGTGTGTCTTAATCCTGTACTGGAGAAAAAGAGGGGTTTTTTTGGGTTTTTTTGTATCTTTTATAGCAAGTTATGCTAAACAGTTTGGGGTGTTGCAACAGACCTAATTATACTATTGTGTTCTTAACGAGACAGAAAAATGGTATGTTGCATACAAGTAGTAATTACTGGAAGACTTAGAAGATATATTTGAAGAAAGATCCACTGGTAATGGCTTAAAATATTGTAGCTGCTGCAGAGTATGCTTTTAATGTTAGGCTGGGTATATATTCATACACAATACATCTAGTTACCAAGTTTGACTTAAATAGTAGTTGTCTTGCTTATGATGTTGAACAAACAAACAGAAAAAAATATAATTTTTTTGAGGTTTGACTTTCACTCTTGGTTTTGTTTGGTTGTTTTTATCCTTCTTTTTAGAGGAATAATATTGTTGAAAATCTAAGAACTATAGGATTTGAATGTGTTATCTTGGGCTGGGTACTGCTGAAGATGAATTTCACCATCCTTTATCCACCTTTTTAAATATTGAACATTTTTAGAAGATGAAGAAAGGAAATCTTAGTTTTAACAGAAGAGAATATTCTCCACAAATGTCTGCCTATATAGAGGCACAGAGAGAAAAATATGCTGCTTCCACAGTGATATCATCCTTTTCTAGAATAGTTATGGACCACAAAGACCACAGAATAAAGGAAGAAGTTTAGGCAAGTCCTGTTAAGACTTGATTACCATGTTTAGGCACTGTTTTTTATTCAGGAGCACTAAAGTGAGTCTTACCTTCTAGCTCAAAAAAACTTTCTTTTTTCTTTCTGGTAATATAATTCTAAATGGGGACCCTGCTTCTGTGCATGCATGGCCTGATCTATTCTTAAAAGACAGAAGTTCTTGGGGTTTCCTCAACAGGAGAAAACTCTTTGTATTTAATTGTTGCATGGGATGGGATGCTCCTGGTAATCCAGTGTGATGCAGTGTTTTGAATATTGACCATCTTTACCTCTGCTCAAATATATTTCAAAAAGACAGTGCATATTCACATGTAACTTGAAGCATGAAAATGCTTGAATCCAATGTCTCTGTTGGAAAAATAAGAATAATAAACATGAGAAAATTAGCTCTGTCCTTCTGCTGTGTTTTTAGTGTCAGGCACAAATGAGAAACTGATAACTCTTATTGTAAGATCTGGTGCTTGAAAGAAGAATAAAACAGAATTATTTCTCCTTCCTTTCAAAAGACAATACTCGGGTCGTGAAGCTAAAGACTGACACACAGAGGTTTGTGCTTGTTGGGAAAACAGTGTTTGGTGAAAGTCTTTCCCTCCCTTCAGGTATAAATTAACTAAAAGTTAGCTAATGAACCTATGCAATAAAGTTCCATTCAGATAATATATAAAATAACTGTATTTAGTAATAATTAATACTGTATAAATGTTCCCAACAATTAACTAAGATATTAAAATCTCTTTAGTTTAAATATTACTTTGTACGGTCTTAGTTTGCTCGCTCCAAGGCTTTCACCTCTATCTCCAGCAAACAGCCAGAATCAATATGCATTCTAGTATCATTGGATCTGCACTTCCAACCAGAGATTTACTGCTGCTCTGATATGATTATAGCAATAATGAGCGATCCATGTGCTCCATGGTTGTGAAATTCATGCCTTTCACGGGTGATTTTTCCCTAATCCCGCAAAGGGCTGTGCACTATTTGTAGGGAGTTACCGAGTGACTCAGGCAACAAGTTCAGTTACATGTAGCTCCATTTTGGAATTGATTTTCTTCTCTGGAGATGTTAAGTGAACCTTTGTTGAGGGTAGTACAGATCTCCTTTGAGGGTTAATTGTCTGGCAACATAGAAATTCTGAGTGGCACTCGCTTTATTTTTTTCTTTTAGAAGATTACAGATTCCTAATCATTTTGTACCACCACATTTTTCTGTTTCTATTGGAACAATTGCTCTAGTTCATCATACTTGCATAGTTAAGCATGGAGTTTCATATTAGTTTCAATGACTGATTTTTCTCAAATGTCTCTAAAAAAAATCATACAAATTCTCTCAGCTTTAACAGCTTTTGCAACAATCATGGCACATCCAAAAGGTCAGCTATAATATTTTGGAAATGAGGCCTGGAACATTTCTTTAAATTGTGTTGTAGAAGTCTACAAAGAAATATCATGTCTTTGTACCAAATGTTTGAAGACTTGATTTTAGAGGCCGTAGTGGCAAATCATCACAGTTTGTGTGTCTCAGGTGTGGAGGACCTAAATCTTATTCTACAACCAGATGTTTTCTCCACACTGTTTCAGCAGACCACTGATTTTTAAACTTCAGATACATAGCAGTAAGGTAATGATTTGAGTGAAGGTGAGAAGGAGAACTTGATCAAAACCTATGTAGAAAGGTAGTTGTGGTTTATGACATTGAAAATAGCAAACCAAACATACAATAAAATAGGGTTGACCGAGATTTATTTTGTGAACCTTTTTGTTTTGTTTTTTTTTTTTTTTTTTTTTAACTTAAAGTCATTAATGGAATATTAGGAAATAATTTGGGTCTGTAGGTTTTAGTACCCACTGCCATTTTAGTAAGTTCTCTGACACTTGAGTTGGAACCGTACACATCTGATTTGTTTAGTTTTTGTTTGGAGTTTTTTGTGTTTGCTTGTTTTCCTTACTGTGATCACTTGTGGCTGAGACAAAATGTGTTCTTCAACATTACTGATTTTTTTATAAAAATAATAATAAGCTAGGTATTGCTTTCTTCTATGTATTTTCCATCTGTGTATAACATGTTTTTCTGGTGTAGATCATAAGGCTGCTAAAATTCTAAGTCTTTGCTGAGGACATCCCAAAATCATTGTTTTGGGAAAATAAGGATCAAGGAGGGGCTAGACATAAAGATTCATATTGGGGAGAGGGTAGATGCAGTGAGGGAACATAATTATTACCCTTTTATCTCTAGAAAGATATTAAATATTCAAACATCTTGGTGCATGCTTTGACTTCTTATATATGTATTTTAGTAACATTGACTAGAAACCCACACAGTTGTCTTATACAATTAATTTTTGTAACTTCTCAATGAGTTTGTTGTTTTTCCCAACCAAAACCTATTTTGTTTCTTTGCCAGGAACCAAGTAGATAATTTTGCAGATTAAACCTCTGTGGGTATACTGGAACAAAAACTGGCTTGGTTTAGACAGAAGTTGAACCATGCATTCCCCCTAGTCAGTGGGGACTTGATCTTTTTCTACAGGTGATGTAGTTTGTATGACTCTTTGAAACACTTATGATACAGCAACTTTGGTTGTAGGGAATCTGGAGTTCAGTGACTTACAAAGTCACTTGGTTTTCAAGGTAAAATACAGCTTTATACAGTAATCCTCATTTCAAGGCACTAAACCAAATGTGGAACACTGAATTTGTCTATAGCTGTTGCAAACATTTAATTGATGGGATGGGTAGCTTGTTTCAGCAGACCACAGCTGGCACCTGCAGAGAATGGCATTGACATTTGTGTAGGGACAGGTAATAACACTGATTACATTTTGTACTCATGTACAAATACCACACTATGCATAAAAATTTAAAAAGCTAAAACTCTCCCCAGGTCAAGTACCATTCTCTGTTAGTTCAGCTGTGTCCTTTTACAAGCTGTCTTTAATGCTTTCATTGGTTGTGTTCTTAAAAGGCAAACACTGCTCCCTTTGGAGGCAGTTTCATAATCAATAGACTTCATTACAGGCAATGTTTTCCCTCACTTTGTTCTTTTTATTAACCCTAGATGACTCTTGCAATCTCTCAGGAATCTAATCCCTAACTCTCTTTGGATCACTTCCATACTTCAGCCCCCACCCTTATCCCACATATTTTGGAGATACCACACAATGCCTCCCAGCAAAAAACCTTCAGGAATTAACTTTTCTTTGCACTGTTGAACAAAGAGTGCACTTAATTAGTCATCTGATATACTTGCCAAAACTATTGCTTTTATTTTTTTCTTAATGACTTTGTTTCCTATTCTCTTTTACTACCTGGTTCCATTAGGAACAAAAAATATCCTTTTTTTTTTCCAAATGTTTGGAAAAAGAAAATTGTTCACAGGACTAGGTTTGAAGGATGGAATAGACATACAGCTTTGAAGGATGTTAGATTTCCAATTGCCTTCCTAACCAGCCTTTAAAATCTCTTGCAATGAGAGGGATACAAAGGCTACACTGATGCAATGTAGTGGAACAGTAATTAACCTTTTTTCTTTTATATTCTTTATTTGCACAATTTGATGGAATGGGTCCTTTTGCAAGGACAAGATTAACAGGAATACAGTAAGATCCAATATTCTATGAAGTGAGAGATTTTGATTTTTTTCCTCAGCAGTGTAGGAAATAGGGCATGTATGCAAGGATTAGCTCAACCCAATATGTGTCAGTTTATGAAAGATCTTTAAAAGGTGAATCCTGAAGTAGTTTGACACAAAAGTGCTGTAAGGTGAACATTAAGCAATTTACTTTTCAATTAGAATATATTTATTACTTACATGGGCAAAACATTTACAGGAATATGTTGAAAGTCTTGCTCTTTCTCTAACTTGCCTTAAAAGCATATCTCACTACAATCTTATTCATGACTTCTATTCTTTAATAGCATTTTAAAACCAGAAGACAGTATGTCTTTTCAGATGGTGGGAAAGATGGTGTTTTCTATGGTAGAAAACAGCTAAAATTGGAAACTGAAATGCTTGAATGTTCACCAAGATGAAACAAATTATTGGTGTCTCTTTATTTTGTAATTAGAATGTAAACATTGAAGCCTGTGAGAGATAAGAGTATGAGAAAATGAAAAACCAGATGTCTCTCATTCTGCTTGCTTCTGATCAGGTCAGAAAATGGCAAAAGCTATTTGTGGCCTGGCTGAGTAGGGAAAAAAACCAGTAAAGACCATGAAAAATCATTGATGGTGTCTGAAATATTGCCTAGTTGCCACAGATGTATCATGACATTTTTTCAGATGAGGGCAAGCACCTGCCTTATTCATCACTGCCACACCCCATAAACTCTGCTACTTAAAATCAGATTCCACAGTTTTTGACATAAAAGCAGTAGTAATTTTTGATTCTTGTAACTCTTTATATTGTTTCAAAAGCAAAATACAATACTGCAGAGGAATTAAAATAAACTCTCCCTGCTCACTCTGTATTCTGAAGTACTCATATCCCAGGACCTGAAGGGATGCTCAGCACATGATTCTGCCTGTACTGTTCAATGCCTGAGGTAATGAATATTTATTAAGAACAAAGCCTATTTCATAATTTACTTCTTTCTCAATGAACAGATAAAAGTCTAGGAGCATAACTATAGTTCATGTAATAAGGAGAATTTTGGCTACCAAGTTTCTACTATATTCCAAATTAACCCCCAATATTTCCTGCAAATTTCAGTTTTCATCTTGCTTAGAAATATGGATAAGCCCTACCTTGTTCAGCTATTTTTATGATTTTCTTATTTTATTTTCAATGGGCAGGAAAGGGAAAAGGTTAAGATATGCCTTTATTGTGGGATTTAATGCTTTGACCATTATTCCAAAAGTCACTTGTGACTTTTCCTTCAAAGTCCAATTGGCTCCTCAGTGACTGAACTCAAAAGGTCACTCAAGATCCTGTAGTAAGTCAGCTGTGTGCATTGATCCAGTTCATAAACTCGTACAAAATATGATTCAGTGTGCATGCTCCCATGAAATACCTGATTAATTGTGTGGAAAGTCTTCACCCTGAAATTTGAACACTGCTGTGTGATGCAGGAAAGAATATTTTGTGTCTCTGTGGGCTAATAATTTATTTAGAACTTAGAGAAACATCTGTTTGAGGACAGCAAATGACCATGGCTCATCCAGCCATGGGACATTAGCATTTCTAAAGAGGTGGAAGCAGTTTATATTCCAAAGAAGAATATAAACCTTCAAGCTGTTCTGTGAATAAAGAACTGGCACCAGTTTTGGGTAGGTATCCCTCTTTCCTAATGTAGTCCTGGGAGGAATTTGAGCTTTTTAAATGGAGAAAAAAAACCCCAACCAACCAAAAAAAAATACACAAAAAAAAAGAAATGGAGAGGTTGAGAGGAAGAAGTGTTTGTGCACAAACTGTACTTCTGCTTGCTGATAGAGAAATTGAAGAAAAAGCTCTTTACAGTCATTACACAGAGTGAGAGGCCATGGGACATGATCCAAAAAAACCTTAGCGTGTTAGATTTTGTAATTTAATTTATTTTTAATTTTTATTTAATATATTATTTTTATATAAATATAAATTAAAACATATTTATTTTTTACTTAATACCATTGTAAAACCTTGTGTATGTTTAGAATTGCTAAATGAATAGTTTTATTCTTTTCCCAATCGGGAAATAATGGATAGTTAGATAACTTTTATAGGCATCTAAGAAAATTCTTGTTGTTATGCAGAAGAGGTTCCTTTGTGAAGCTGGAAATACATGTATGGGCATTCATAAATAAATTTATGTCTGAGAAATTTGTGGTGATCAGAAATATATTTGACATACAAATCATAAATGGGAAGAACTATAAAATATTATTTTCACATCTGAATTGCAGGAACAAAGACTTTTTGAGGTTTATTTTGTTTGTTTTCAACTCTCACCTTTAGTCAGACTATTATTTTTCTAGACTATTGTCTTGCAGGTGTAAGCCTGAGTTGCAGAAGGGACAATTATGATTTATTTTTTCTTGGCCCAGGCATTGGACACAAGCCTTCTAGAGACTAGCAGATCACTTATCTAAGGTTTATATCACTTCTGAGGCTGCATTTATTCTAGTCCAGAGGGAGTAAGGCACTCATCTGCAAGCTTCTTCTTTAACAAGCACCTTCTCTAGACTATTTGGACAACTGCAGTATCAACTCTGTCCTTGTAGCCTGCCATAATAATTGAATGCTTCCTTGTTCAATGTGAGATGATGAATATGCTGTTGTAATGTTTCAGCACTCCTCATTGCCCTCCTTATTGGTAGCTTGTTCTATTTCATCTGATAGAGAAAGAAGAAAAAAACTTTAAACAAGCATGTTTTCAATCTAGTCATATCAGATTAAATAAATCCTGTTTTGAATTTTATTTAATAGTCATCATATTTGGTGACACTAGAAATGCAAACAAGTGCTCTGGCAAAACTGATGAATGAGTCAGAACTAGAAAGGTTTATTGGTTTGATGGGGGTTTTTTGCAAGTATCAAATATTTGTACTAGCAGGACATTGTTTTGACATCTCTATGCAGTCTGAGTCCCTGGTAAACAGTCAGGCTGAGTTTTCAAAATATGTACTAATAAACAAAGTGGGCTACGTGAAAGTATCTTACAGACCTATAGCTCATCTCTCTGCTGTTTCAATCCAACTCTCACTGTCTACACTACTCCTTGCTGCATCAGGTGGTCTGTGCATATTGTATATTTTCTTGGGGATATAGCTGAAAATAATTCTATAATTGCAAGCTTAGAATGTGCCATTCCACCCTCTGCCTTTGCTCTGTGTGTGCATTATACTCCAATTTTCCCTTGACTGCCAGAGTAATTTCTGTTGTCACTATGAGCAATGCATTAATTTCTCCCTTTAGATGAATTACTAGACACTCCCACAGTGATGAGGGAAGGATATGAGTCTGTGCATCCACCAGGATTTGGGACCCCAGGGTTTATATCAGTATAAGAGGGGAAGAAGGTATGTTTCTGTCAGAGGGCAAAGCATCAGGAGCTGCTATAATAGTTAAAAAGAAGTATTCATAACAGTGCTAGGTATAAGAGTAAAGCCAATAAAAAGCTGAGCCCTGGCTCTGGATGCAGAGAACCTGCACCTGACACAGGAATTTCTGCCAGCAGCACAATTTGGATTCCTCTGGAGTCAGGAAGTTCAAGCAGCTGCATGATGACTGCCTTAAATGCACACACTCTAAGGTGGGGGCTACTGTTGGTTCTCTTTCAGGTGTATCCAAGTAGGAGAAGTCAGTATCTGGGCATCTCTGTAGCCAAATTGTAGATCAGCCACAATCTACTGTACATTTCTCTACTTTTAAGTTAAATGCTGAACCCAAGAGCAGTGTATATACTTTGGAATGTACTTGCACAATAATGTTAGTACTCCCCAGTGAATATTTTGTTGACCTGTGTAATAGAGTATCTTTGATTTTTTTTCCCTCTTTTTTCCTCATTTGTGGTGGATTTTTTTGTTTTGTTTAGGTTTTACACTCAAGAAATTATCCAGGCTAGTGGCCACTGCAGCTGCCAAGTCCACTCTGACCTGACAGAGAAAAATGCAGAGCTTTTGATGTTTGTAGATCCAGCTGTATCAAAGAAGCTCACTGTAATATATGATTTTATATATGATATATTAAAAGAAAGCAAGATTGTTCTCCTTCTTTCATCTTGCCATTTCTAATTTTATCTGGTTTTATCAAAAATTAGCAAAATATGAACCTAGAAAGGATCATTTACTGCTTCTTTTTGAGAAGATGCCTCCTCAGGATAATAATTTAGAATTTTTTTTGCAGTCTGTAAAACCTACAGACAATAATACATTTTATTTGGCAATCTTTTATTTGAACTGAAGGAAAGTAAAATAAATATAATTTAAATGGAAATAAAAAGGAGAGAAAATGGTGGTCTGATGGGGTCTAATGGGGAAAGCAGACTAAAAGGTTTGCTTTGGTTTAACTAAAATACTTTTCCTGAGTGTTCCTAAACAGCTGTCTGCTTGTGCTCTTTTCTGAGAACTTTTTGCCTTCCAGATTGGATATTGCATATTTAAATGACTGTTTTAAAAAATGGAGCTGATTTAGAAATTCTTACCTTGAACAAAGAGTCGTAATTGATTCCATTCTCACTCATGGGTTTACCAGCTTCTTTTCTCTTTTTTAGCTCTTAGATGGCCAAAAGTACACATATAACACATCCTGTTTCTGGTTTTTGACAGTTAAATTACACACAACTAATATTTTGGCAAATATTAGGTTTTAAAACCTAGTGCATGTATCACCCCAGTCTAATATCTAAGTTAATTAAACAATAAAGAGAAATGGGGCACAGGGAGTAAAATCCTTTTTTTATTTTGTAAGACCATTTCATGTCTAAAAGTAATAAGCAACTATTCGGCCTTCTGGTCTGGAAATGATGGCACGTCTTTTATTTCAGCTTTTGCTAGATTTTTAGTACATAAGTACATTAGCATTTATATGAGATTTTTGACTTGTATTTCTTCCTTTCTTGCAGTTCTCTTCTTCATGGCATGCTTTGGGCATCAGTTACAGCTGACGATAAGAACTCTGGTTTATTGTGAGCATTCCTTTCACAATTATATTCTGCAGTAAAAGGCAACAGTCATGGTAATCAGTTTGAGGTAAAGATGGGTGTTAAAAACATTGCATGTCCATTTTTTTGGGTTGACCACAAACCTTTTGTCAGATTAGGATTTAGAACTGTCTTTTTTTGAAAGACATGAGGTCGCTGGGAAAATAAATGTTTACAAATGTTTGTATTCAAACAAAATGGAATACACAAACAGCTAAGCTATGCATCTTCCCTTGTTACTGCACACCACAGAAAGTAGACCTCACACTAGCAAAACAAGCAGGGAAAACCCATTGTTTCTTGGTTTGTTTAAATTTTATTTTATTAAATGGAAGAGAAAGAGCAGAAAAAACCTGAGCTTCTGGTAGATGATGAGGTAGCTATGCTGACCTGTTGCTGGCAAAGAACCAAGGAGTGCAGAGGTGGTGGCTCTGGACTTTTACTTTTTAAATTGGCTTAAAAATAGGGTTGTCTGGGGAGTTAATGCACCAGAATTGGTTATACTCACTCATCCTTAGTAAATTTAGACCTTTTATCTACAGGAGATCTGACCATCTGCATGGTTAGGTTTCTAGGAAACCTGGAAAAAGCTTTCTAGACAAGCTGTTCCAAAAAGCCTGAATAAAAAACTGCCCTCATTTCTTGGAGGGAAGGATGAGCATTTCTATGCTGAAAAACTTTTAATCTTGTAAGTTTTGAATTCCAATTTTGTAGAGATGTAGAACTACAAACTTATGTTTGCATAAGCATTCTGATTTTGCATCAATTATGTTCTCTCTGTATAAATGGTTTTATATAAAATGACAATGTGAGAGTCCACAGCTCAATTTCATGTGTGTAGAATTGTGTCAACAGGATTTGGCAAATACTTGGATATATCCAAATATATGGTCTGAGGTTGCTTTAGTCTGATACCTGAGAGTTAGAGCTGCTGTAGGATAGGTAAGCACAGCACTGAAATCTATAGAGACAAACTTCTGTGTATCAAAAAAGGACCACATCCCATAGGAACAATGTTGATAACTCATTCTTCATCTTGAGGACACTGGAGAATATTTTGTAGTCAGTCTAAAGAATTGCTCTGTAAGGTCTGATGAAGATCCAGGATTTTTTCTGCTTTAAGCACCCCAGAGGGCCAAACACATGCACAGAAAGAGATTCTAATATCATGTCTTTTGGACATCAGGCACTCAGTATTAAGCACTGCAAAAACTGAGGCAGGAAAGACAGAGGAAAATATTTTACTATTGTATTTTTATATAAAAGGATATTATTTAATGTTGCATAACATAGTACTAAAGGGAGTCTTAAGGCTGTGCAACTGGAGAAAGAGGGATCATTTTCCTCTGCATATTCTCATGGCTTTCCTGTTTCTGTGTATCTGAATGTACCAGTGTCAATTTAGCCACTTTGCACGTCAAAAAGCATTTATTTTATTTTTCGAACTTGGTAAATGTGTTCTCTGCATTGAGAATCTAGATCTGTATGAAGTAGAGAAATGGGTTCACATTGTCAAATTTCAGCTAGAGTCTTAAATAATGAATACCTCACTACTTAAGGTATCCTGAACTTCAAGGTATCCAGAACTATGTGGCATTAGCAGTACCTGCTCAGCTCCTCTGTGCTTAGATGGCATTATGGAAGTGCCCTGGTCTTCCTTGAAGGTCTGTGGTGCCTGCATGGGAGGATCAGATCCCATGAGATAGAAGTAGGTAAGATCTGCTGAGGACCTGAGCCTTGACATTTGTTGAAGAATACTGCTGTGGCAAGAAAAGATGTACACGCATTCTGATATGGATTAAGTGGTAAAATTGATTAAAGGCTTCTGACAGACCTGTTAGGATGTCATTGCATGCTTCAATTCTATTGGAAAATGTTAATGAATCTCACCAAGACATGGATTTGTTAGATTCCTTTCCTCATTTGAAGATTTGAGTTATTCATGTTACTGCTGTCTGGATTTCCACTGATGTTACCTTGCAAGCAAGTAATTCCCAAAAGGTAACTGTAAGGGTGAATGAATATTGACATAATCTATATAAACATGAACTCTTCAGGAGGTGACTAACAGGAAAATTCTAATGTAGTTCTTGACCTGAATTGAGAACTTTTTCTGTTGAAGCTGATGAGAGACTGTTGCCATGTTCTCCATTGCTAACTTTGAGTTGAATCAGCAGCATGAGTGAAAATAAGAGCTTCAAGGATCTTTAGTAAAGATATTGCTATATATAAGAACTAGAATTCAATTAGTGTTTATGATATGGGATTTTGTAAGTTAGGTTATGGACTACTGTGACTAGAGAGTCTTTCACCAGAAAACTGTATTGGAGATTTCACAATGGTTTTGAAGTTGTTAAAATGTTTTTCAAAATGGAAGACCAGTTAGATTTTGTTTCAAGAAGGAAGCATAAGAAAAAAGGCCTGTTTAAACAGTCTCTGCTCTAAGAATTTCTAAGGATTGTGAAGAGCTATATAGACTGTGAGGAGCTATATAGCTCTGTCATTGAGAGAGGAAAGGGCAAGCTTGAAAAGTGGATGGACCCCATTTCATAGTTCTGGGAGTCACTGTAATGGGAATCCAGTTTGTGAAAAGGAGGATGATATATAGAAGAACAGGGCAGGAAAATCAGCTTCTTGTAAAAAAGAAATCTCAGCAGTAAAGAGACAACAACTGACATCAATATTGCACTTGGAAAAAGCCAACAAGCTTGGAGTCCATTGTGTAAAGATTTCTGGAATTATGGTAGAAATGTGTTGCCCCTCACCTGATGTTTCCCTAAAGACAAAGAACTTTTAATCTGAAAGATTGGCAATACAAGCTCATTTTCTTTCCTCTGTTTTTAGCCCTGGGAAGTGTATTCCAGAATCCTGGAATCAACCAGCTAAAGCTGAAACTGAAAGAGGTGAGAGTGGGAGGGATCATCTTTTTTGGTTTTATGTTTCTAAGGCAACCTTCAATGAATGAAGATGATTTAAAAAAATAAATCTTCTCTTATTATAATAAGTCTCATTCTTGCTTTTCAGAATAAAAAAAAAGGTGCCTAGTGCAGGGAAACTTCCTCATGGAGGGTAGAATTTAAATATTTTGGGTCCCATTAAAATAATGCAAAGCACAGCACAGAATGTTGGTAATAATGAGTACTGGAAAAATCCTTCCTTTGGATCACAGACTCTGTTCTGTGTTACCGAATGTACTTGCAGAGGACTACCAAAATCATCACCTCACCTTGCCAAGCCCCATGTTATTAAGTAGCAGATGCAGTACTAGAAATGAAAGAAAGAGCCATTAAGATTCTGTAAGAGTGAGAAATGCAGGCTCCATGCAGCAGCAGCTGGCAGCTGTTGCAGTCTTGTAGGACTGTAGTTGTAAGGGTGGTTTTGTAGACATTTCTGATCAGGTTATCATTAGGAGAGGGTGTTATGGATGGATTTCAGTGTACTATGCCATATCTTCAGATTTGCAGCATGACAAGTTCTAAATGAAATATGGTTGCTATAGGAAAACTAATACTTTTTGTATATCTTTGTAATATTCTGCAAGATTCCATTCTTTTATCAACAAAGATAACCCAAGCAGTGCTAAAGATTGTGAACATGAGCAAGGAAAATTAATGGAAAATTAATTTACCAGACATTTTGAAAACAGAAGAAAATCATGGTGAGTGATGCAAATTTCTGCAGAATGCTACAGCATAAGCTATGCATTTTTCAAAAACCCAAATGCAGAGCATTCATTTGATGTCGCTCTTGTTAAAAGATTTGAAGGAATATTAAAACTGATGGACTGCAGTTAGCTCTGGACATATGCTGCAATTTCCTCAAGCCAATACACAAACCCACAGTTTTTAATCTTAGCCTTTGTATTAGAATAGACCTGGAAAATTCCATTTTTCCAGGTCTGTTTCAGCATCTTAATTTGGAAAATCTGCCTTGCTCATAATCCAAGTACATTATGGTTACATTCTATGCTAATCCAGTGTCTGTTTTTGTCAGTTCAGTAACACAATGTACCAGCATCCATGTGTGTAGTTGAGGATGAGGATCTTCAGGCAAGGTAGAGGCCTAAGAGTTAGGCTTTTTTATGCATATTATAGCATATGGCACTCCATCTCCCACAACATGCACAATTATATTTTTCTGTAAGGAAGATAGTAGAAGAAAATGTCTAAATCTGCATTTAAATTTACAATTGCATAAGAGATGCATATATCAGAGATGTTTATTAGCAGTAACCAGGTTTTGCTCAGCTTGTTAAATCAAAGCTCTGCAATCTCTGCAGTTTGCCCATGTCCCTGCTCCCCTCTCTGGAGCCTAGCTACCTGTCCCAGTCTTGCTTGGGACGGTTTCTCTGCTGGAGTTACAACTTTAACCACATTCACTGAATTTGGACATATCAGGGAGTTGTTTTTTCTCAAATTTTACTGCTTTCCGTTCTGTAGGGCGTACTTGCCATCTGGAGTGAAACAGAAAACCCATAGCAGCTGGTTGCTGGCTATGTAACCAAAAGAAAAGGAATTTGTAAGTAATTGTCTGAAATCTGTTAACTGGAGAGAATAAATGGATAATGAAGAATACAGAAAGGTAAGTGATTGTTGAAGCTTGTAAATGTATAGGAAGTGTCAAGTGATATAACATAACATTGCACTGAAGGAGGAGCTGCATGACAAAGCTTTTTTGAGAAACTTTGTACCTTTAGCCATTCACAGAAGTAAGAATAATTTTGTGTAGAGTACAGAAATGCTCCAGAGCTCTCCACTTGTGCTGCACAGTTCAGTCCCACCTGAATTCTGTTTGACACAGTTCAACCATGGAGACCTAATACTTGGTGTTTCTAAGTCATGAAGCACATTGCAGGTCTCTTGAGGAACAGCTGCTTAAAAAAAAAAGGAAAAATATAGATAACCCAGGTCTAGAAAAGTATTGTGTTCTATGCTTAATATTTGGGTGATCATCAGATAAAAGGCTTTTTATTCAGAAACGTTAGAAATTGTGCTACTTCTATCTACTTAAAAATTGAGAGAAAACAGAAAACAGAACAACCTATTGTTATGTAACATCATGCAAGTAAGTTAGAATTGGGCAAAAAATAATTGCTGCAAAAGATGTGAATAAGCATTGTCTGAGTCCTGTCCTGTGCCAGGGTCGGCTGTTACTTGTCTCTGCCCCAGCACGGGAAAAAGTGGTTCTGGGTAGGCTGCGCTCTCGAAGAAGGAGTCTGGACTCTTGCTTTTAGATCTTCAGTTGAGTTTATTATTTCTTATCTACAAAGATTTTCTGCCTGTCCAGCCGAGGTCTGATCAGCAAGACAGCCAAAGGCACTCTCCCCCGCCCACGAGGCGGTTGTCTCTTTTATAATGAAAATTACGTATTCGATATTTACCTTTACTTCCCAATACTTTCTGCCCTTGTTGGCAAGTGTACTCTTTCTATGAACCAATCCACACATGCCAACATCATCCTGAACATGGATGCCAAGGAGAAGAAAGAAGAAGGACAGGGCATGCCCAAATTCCTCCATCTTGGGACTCCTGATCCATGTACAGAATTCTAGACCCCCCTGTACAATACATAAGACCCCCCTGTACAGTGCATTCTAACTTATGTTCTAGCCAGTGAATATCATCCCCTCATCATTCAGACCTGAAATTCTCTCATTTCCTCACATTCAGGTGTCATTTCTTTAAAAGGATCAAAGTCAAGCCACCAGGTACTTTTGGCAACATTCCAGGGCTTCCGAGCCCCCCAAGGGTTGTCTCGGTAGCTCTGGACGTCCGGAGTGATGTACTGAGTTCCCACAGTCCTGAGCTGCCTTAGCTGACTCATAAAACACAAATGAAACTGTGGAATTGATTATTTGCTGCATATTTAGGTAACATGAACACAATAACTGGTCACAAAAATTCCTTTTGCTAATGATTTTTATATCACTTGGTGTAGCTGTGTCTGTATCTTACTATGCCTTGTGCTTTAGGACATCCTGGATGTACCAAAGAAATGCTGACAAATCAGATCATTCAGCTGTAAAGTTCTCCTTCTGATCCTTGGTTCTCTGTTATGGCTCACATAATCACAGCTAATTCAAGCTCTCACATTTTTGTAGAAGGGAGTAAGAAATATTGCTTAAATTATATAACCGAAAGAAAGCAGGAAAGGAAAATTAGCATGGGATAAAGCAGGATCTAAGGCACACAACCACAACTGCTAATTATTTCTGTATAAATAGCAGGTAGGCATGGGCTAAGGTACACCTTACAAGGTAACTGTGAGGACAGCTACTTAATTGTTACTAAATGTATAAAAAATTTTTAAAGTAAAGACGTATTTGCCAAAGCCCAGCAGGTTTTTTTTCCTTCTCCAACCCTTTTCAGGTAAGAAGAGAAAGGAAAACACCATCCAAGTGAAATAGTCCCATCATATCTGTAATACAAAGAGAGAAAAGAGGATTTTTATAGTTTTCCATTTAAAAGCATTTTTATGGATTAGAGTACCAGCAGATCTCTTGTTCACTGTGTTTTGTGTCAAAATCTTATGAAGTCAGTACCAAATAACTAACAGAATATAATTTCAGTGTGTGCTATTGAATGTGAATAAGTGTGCATTGAGGACAGCTCAAAACTAAATTTCACCAATGTTAATAAGAGCTTATAGAATACAGAAATAGAAACAATACTAGAAAAAGGAACTTATTTCTAGGATAAGAAGTCTTGAAAGGAGACAGTGCTGGAAATGCAGCATTTTCCTCTTTTCCTTTCATTAATTTTACAAAAGCATTGTATGTGATAAGTTGCTGTGTTCTTTGCAGCTTCACAGAAAATCCTTATCTGTTTAAGTCATTTGCAGTGTACTTCAGAACTACTTTATATAAGTACCAAATTAAGCTCAACGGACTACTACTTTCCATGGGATGACTCAACTAATCCATCTTGTAACTAGTCTTGTTCATGCTGTTCAGTACAGTGAAGTACCTGATTGCTGTGACCTTCAAATGAGCATTTGGATTTTTGAAATTCCTGAGTGTCACTTATTCTCTCCAAATAGTCTAAAAAAGCTAAATTGATAAGTTAAGAATTCTTTATTATAGCCACACATTGGGTTTCCACTCCAATTTCTAATTTACAAGTGCTGGAACAGAAATTTATTCTTCTCCAGACAGCTTTTAATTTGGCTGTCAGATGAAAAATTAGGGCTGCTAGAGGAAACAACAAAAAAAGAGTGTCTGCTGACCCTCTAAACTGAACTTCTTGTCTGAAAGCTGCTTGTTTTTTGGTATGTGCTGAGTAATAATGAATGCCTAGAGATGGACCCAGAAAAAAAAAAAAAGGTATTCCCAACAGGCACTTTCAAGAAAACAGTAGTCTGGCATTAGGCTCTCCACCAGGTGCATTAAGGTTTTGAGCTTCATTTGTCCTGTAGGATAGCTCTTTGGGAGCTGGACAGAAGATAAATCTGTGAACTGGAGTTCTGCTATGGAAACAACAGCTTTCCCCTCTCTGGAGGACACTGTGCAATGTTCAGACTTTGTGTTCACCAAGGTGTTACTGACTAAAGTCCAGCTGTGAGGGACCAGAGAAATTGTCCATTTGAACTGAACGTAAGTGCTCAGCTCCTGAGCAGAGAGGTCAAACGAGTCAACAGGAGGCAGGGTTACTGCCAGAGAGGCTTCAGAGCTGTAAATGTGCTCCTGACCCCTTGGAACACAGCACGAGACTCTTCAAGATGCCAACCAAGTGTAATGGTGCAAGCAGCCTGGCTTTTTGAGGATATACAAGGGTCTATCCAAACTCTTTGGCTGGAAAATCATTCAGGTCAAAGGATGCACCCAGCAGCAGGAATGCCTTGGCCCACAGACTGTGGTAGAATAGGTTATTTACTGCCTGTGTACTCACCACACCTTGATTCACCATTGCCTCAAAATGCTCTCATCCTCAGCTATAAGAATTTTCCTCTAGTGACATCAAGATTTATATTAACTATTTTATTAATTAATTATATATTAATCAATTATTAATTATTATATTAATTAATTTTAAACTTGCATCAAATTGTAAATAATAAGCTTTTGAGAGGTGAACATATTAAAACCATAATTGCATACAATCCATCTAGGATTAAAATTTTATTCTCCCTTATGAAATCTCCACAGAAAGTTCAAGATTGGGAGGGAAATGTGAAAATTAGATGTGAAATTACACAAGGTTCTCTGGTAGTTGTGTGTGTGACTTTTTGTGAGAGTTTAGTGATGCGAATTATCTTTCATTTTTTCTCTTCAGAACAACACTGCATGTGCTTATTTTAATATGGTAATTGGCACTGTAAATAATAGACTTAAACTGTCAGTGAATGTAAATGTGTGCTAAGATCAAACTATGCAAGACTGAAGTTTGTTTTTATGTGGGTAGTTGTCTGCAGCAAAGAGACAGTAGGAGGTGATTCAATAGCATCAGTGTTTTGAAGTTTTCTAGCCAAATCTGCCAAAATTACTTCTGTCTGAGACCTAGGTCCTGTAAGTACCACTTTCTGTTAATCCTGAGACAGTACTTTTATACCTTAGATTTTTTCCCTGAGTTTGCAGCTAAAAGCAACTTAAGTTTTGACGAGCTCTGTGTATCTAATAGAATGAGACTAAAATTCTCCAATTATGTGTATGTGAATATATTGTTTATGAGTATGAAAGATGCCCACCATTGTTCAAACAGGAGAAAAAGTTAGACTCTCTGCCTTCAAGTGCTTATAATCTTTGGACCTTATCCCTCCTGAAGCAGAGTTCTTCAGTTGCCTGTAAAAGGTGCAGGACTCAATTCCAAATCATACTAAAAAACATTAAGGCCCTATTAAATAAATGTACTTTTGCTAAGGAGCTGAAGAAAAAGCCACCAGACTAACTTATTCCATATAACCAAGAGAGTGATTAAATGTTCCAAATATGCAGAAGTCAAATGTCCCATTTCTGCTTTAAATCTTTTCCTTTTATAGGCTGCGGGTTAAACTCCCTGCTTTGAAAACCTGTGCTGTTTAGGAACAAGAATTTATTTACAGTTTTAAAAACTTGCAACTAATCTTGGATGAATAGTCTGAATTAACCTTTGGCAGAGAAGTTGTAATTTCTAAGCCAACACATAACTGTATTTTGCATTAGTTTAGGAGTATTGGGTACTTTGAGGGGTTAAGAATGAAATATTTTCCATGATTCATATCTCTTTTAGCTTGAAAAGTCAACAGCTCAATTCCAGTGTAGCCAAAAGGGGTTTTCAGTCCAAAATGTCTCATTGCTTGCAATTAATTTGGGCTCTTGCAATTAGGGTTTTGTATCCCAATGCATTAATGCATGAAAGCAGCTGCACAATGAGTAGTGCCACATGTTTGAACTAAAAATAATCTGTGTACATTGTTGCTGTGCAAACAGTTGTACATTTTGGTCACTGAAGATAATCTCTGTATTGGAACAGCAGAGATGTACATAAGATGCAAGTTGTACAACTGAGAGGGGATAATTGTGTGTGCCTGCTTGTGCCACTTACCAACACCCTGTCCCTTTTTGGCTTAGCAAGCATGCTGAATCCTGTTTAAATCCATGGTAAAAACTTTTAGTGATAAATATACTTAAGCAAATGGAAACCACTTTATTTTCCATGAAATAAGGATTTTGGAGCTTAGACAACTGACATTGTGCTTAAGGGAGGGGGGGAAAAAAAGCTGTGCTAGTTTAGAATTAATTCTGTCTTGCAGATGTATCCATGTGAGAGGGTAAAAAGCCCCCTCAGCTGAAAATGGCATGCTTTCCAACTTCCTGAGCTCAATCCTTCTTCCACCATGCTGGTTTTGGCTGGGGTAGAGTTAAATTTCTTCAGGGTGTCTAGTACAGGGCTATGTTTTGGATTTGTGCTGAACACAGGGTTGATAATACAGAGATGTTTTTTGTTATTGCTGAGCAGGGCTTAGGCAGAGCCGATGCCTTTCCTCTATTTGTGCTGCCAGGATGGCAAAGATATTGGGGGAGCATCAGAGGTTTGGAGGGGACACAGCCAGGACAGGTGACCCCAACACACCAAAGGGGCATTCCAGACCGTATAGCATCATGCCTAGTATGTAAAGTGAAGGGGAGAAGGAGGAAGGGGGGGGCATTTGGAATGATGACATTTGTCTTCACAAGTAACCACTACGTGTGATGGGACCCTGCTGGAGATGGCTGAACACCTGCCTGCCCATGGGAAGCAGTGAATTGATTCCATGGTTTGCTTTGCTTGTGTATGTTGCTTTTGTTTTCCTTATGAAACTCTCTATCTTAACCCACTAGTTCTCTGGCTTTTATCCTTTCAATTCCCGCTCCAGTCCCGCTGGTTGGGGGTGAGTGAGTAGCTGGGTGGTGCCTGATTGCTGACTGGGGTTAACCACAACATCTGCTTACTGGTCAGAGTCTCATGGCACCATTGAAGAGTCTTTGCCTTTCAAGAAACTCCAGCAAATTTATTCTGATCCCCATCCTCTTAACATTCATGAGTGGCTTGCCAGTAAGTGACTCATTTATCCAAACTAAGAGTAACCTTTGGGTCTTAAAAGCACTTGCTTCTACTTCCAGCCTTGCACCTTAATCTCTGCTCCCCATTTCAATGTAAATTATACAGAGGAATAGATTATGTCTAACTTTTTTTTTCTCTTTTGTTGCAGTTCTGAAGCCTACGTCTTACACTATGGACACTGGTGGGTGTCCAGTGCAATATTGCACTAGACCAGAGCCTGGGACTCACAGGTGCTAGAACCTACTGGCAAAGTGCACCATAATGAAAGAAACTGTACCATATTCCATTAGAGGATAACAGGACTGCCAGCTATTGCTGCTTTGTTGGTAATAACATCTTAGGCATGTTGTCTTTGTTTTCCAAGCTTCAGTACAGTGCAATGTGCTTGACTGCCAACAGCCGTTACTGACAGACTTTGGCTGCTGCCTTTCAGCATGCAGCCTTGTCTCCAGTCAAACAGCTTGGATTATAAATTTCCAGTGGAAATTATGAAACTCCATTCCTGCAAGTAAATCATGACCTTATTTGATGGGATGCATTTGCAGGTGGCTGTTGGTCACCAAGCAAAATCTGAACCGTCTGTGTGTGCCCTGTCTGAGCACAAAAGAATGGCAATATTGGTGAAAAAACATGCCCAGTTATAGTAATAGCACATAATTTCTAACACAGAATAATATAATTATGGTTTATATAAAGTAGGTGGTTTTAACCATTTACCTGTCATTAGACAAATATCTAATGTTTTTAATAGTTTTCTTATGTCTGTTAAGTTAGGTTAATGACAATGTATTATCAAGCTGATAGATGCACTTTCTTTCTTCCAAAAAGGCAGCATCAACTGAATACTGACAGTGGAGAAAGAGGGGCTGGGATCCTGCAGCTGAGCACACAAGAAATGCAGCACAGAAACAGAGAAGCGTTTAGTTTCCCATTCAGAAGGAGTAAAGAGAGGAAGTTTTTAAGTCCAGAGTGTTAGCTATAAAGAGACTTTGATTTGTGGATAAAGAAACTCATTGTTATTGCATTTGTTCCTGAGAGAATGGGAAACAAAAAGGGATATATTCCCTCTAATTAGAATTACAGCTAAACCTGGTTATTAACTACTTGTAAAGGTAAAAAACTTGAGTATTGAGGCTAGAAAGAATGATGGGATTTGAGTACATCATTCTCTTATTTCAGATATGTTCTCTGCTTTTAACCCTTTGTTCATTTGTTCCTTTAATTTTTTTTCATCTTTTTTTTTTCCCTTTTGAGTGTGAGACAAGAGTAATGTGTGCCTGTGGAAGGACTTGCATTGTACAAGGGTTTCCACTCCATGTTGGCAGACAAGTAGATGTGGTTCTGGCATCTCATTTGTGCTCATTTGGGTTTGTTTACTGACAGCAAACAAACAAAAAAATAAACAAAAAGCTGTGAGATAGCAATTTTTTTATTTGTACTTTTGCCAAGTACTTGTGTACTCTCTCTGTGCCAGGATTTTCAGTAATGATGACATTAAACTATACTCTCTTCTCCCTTTGGCCATAACAACTAAGCTCATTTATTTTTATTTAAATTGGCTATTTTAGAAATGTTCGTATCAGTTAAACCAGCTTCTCTTTTCTAGAATAATAACATGGTTGTGTGATTAAATCAAAATTTCATACTGCAGAAAAGATCTTGCAATGCAGAGCTAGAGAAAATTAGGTATAGATTTTATAATGTATAAAAGATTTCTCTGTTTCTCCTTCTCTTTACCATAATGGTTTGTTTGGACAAATTTTAAGGTAGGTTTGGCCCTAGAAATGTCAAGGTTCTGAACTCTGGATTTCTTTTTCTTTTGAGAGGCTTAAAGACCTTATACATCCAGCATTCCTTTACATGAGTTTTGTTCTCAAACTTTGATTTACAGACCAGAGAAAAGCAACTCAATTATTTGTAAACAAAGGAAAAAAATAAAAGGATTCCTCAAGAATATCTAGAATTGCAGGTTGTGTGCCTTCCAAAAATATAAGTCGTAGCTTATTAACCCATGAGGATTTCTGTGTTGATTTATGTAGTAGTTTTGAGAACAAGCCCTAAGATTCAAAGCTCACCTTCACGACCATGTACACTGTGGGGAGTACTCAGGAGGGTTTCATGATGGAAATGGAATCCAAACATTTACAAATTGTCTGTTTCAAAACAGACACCTAAATGTGTCCAGATAATAAACTGTCAGCTTTTTTTTTTTTTATCTAGTCCTTCACTTAGTTCTTGGTGTCTCTTTTTCATCAGAATCCACATCCTAGAACCTTCTCTTTGTAGATTGTGGAAAGAATGGAAATCTTTTTTGAATATAATAACTTCCTTGACTAGGCTGCCTGCCCAGCATGTGCAGCACACAGGGAATTTTCCTTCTCTCCTTGAAGAGATACAGAATCAGAAGGACGCAGGTTATGTTGGAAACTGGGGTCTCTGCCTCCTCTCCCCTTTTTCTATTTTTTTTTTAAGAAGACGCACCAGCCTGAAGTGTGGGAATTAAAATGCATCATCCAGTAAATCAGAGGGTGATCATCGGAAGGTATGGGACAATATATTAGCTTAATGTTCATCATCTATCTGGGCTAGAGAATTGCCCAATTATGTCAGTATTTAATATTAAATAGTAGATAAAGAAGTAATACATTTAGTGTTGGTTGTCCATGTATCAATGCTTTTGGCTATGCTCAGCTGTGGAATATTTTGTCTTCATTTAACTTTGCTAGTAAATAAATAAAAGTGGGTGTTTACTCATAGGTGCTTAAACATATGAGCTACAATTCTTACATCTCCATTATTTTTACTGCCTTGTACTTCAGTGCCTATATGCTACCATCTGATTTGCTCTTTTTTTCTCCCCCCATAGCCTTGGAAAACTCAGTCTTGAGGAAGATTAGATGCATCTGGAACCATTCAAAAAGTCAAAATTCAGACACAAAGAGGAGGGTAAGTACTAAGGCATTTTAGGTTCCAGGATAAAGCAAGTAATACAGGGGGTTTAAACATTTCACTTTTGGATTCTAATGCCTAAATTCCATTTCATGCCCACATTAGACACCTAAGTCTTGCTTTTTCTAAGCAAATAATAGAGGGTTTTTTACAAGTATTCTTTACAGATATACTCAACTTCCTAGTATTGTAATTCTCTGTAAAATTGAACACAAAAATAAAGAAATGTTTTAAGAAAGGTAAAATCCCTTTGACTTGCCCTAAAATGGTGTTCATGTAGCCGAACTTCTGTATAAGAGACATTTCTCTCCCTTAAGAAAATGTGGACACCTAAACCCAGAACAGAGGATGCAGATTGGCTGCTACAGACTAGCACTTATTCTCCTCAGGAAAATATTAACTAACTTCCAACTTTCTGGATATGAGCTGTGGCAAGAAGCAGAGGTGTGAGAAATCAAGGATGACAGTGGAAACCTACAACCAAATGTAGGTTTGGTTGTAGAGGAGACCAAATGGTCAAAGAGGAGCTCTCAGAAATCTGTGAGTCCAACCCTGCATTCTGTGTTTAACAGGAACACTGAGGCAGTGTGCTGCAAGCTCCTGCTGAATTTGAACAAGTGGTGTGGGAACAACAGACACAAATAATTAGCAATTCCGCTGTGTACTGCACTATTAAAATATGAATCAAGTAATGGAAGACTGTTCAAGCCAGGGTATCAGGGTCAGAATGATCTGTACTTCACCCACTTCAGAAAAGTAGGAGAGAAAAGAATGGAGAACAGCAGATGTAAGGAAAGATTTAAAATGGAGGGTTTAAAATACATACAGCTATTTAAGGTTTTTTCCCTTGAAAAAGTTAATAAAAAAATAGGGCACTATCTGAACAATCTGTGATTGAGCTGAAGCTCTTATTGTATTTTACATAAGTCATGTTATCAAAAAAGGAAGTTAAAGTAATTTATCTGAATCACCTAATAATACTGCTTAGAAGTATAAATTTGATTAAGAAGTAAGAAAATTAGTCTTCTAAAACATTAAATAGGGCTCTGAAAATCAGTTTAATCAGTCTCGATTTCCAATGGCAGATAACTGGTTGATGAGTAAGTAGTATAGAAGGCTATTGATAACCAATAGAAGAAAATAAATCTATTTTTGTTTGGTTGTTCAAGTGAAATTAATTATTTAGAGGCAATGGTTTTACAGTAAATAAATTTGTTTCTATGTAAATATAAAGAGCAGTCATTGCAGAAACTCTTCACAGAGCATAATTTGGTGGGGGTTGTTTTGCTTGTGGTTGTTGTTTTGGTTTTTTTTAACTAGGAATCCCAAAGGAATCTAAATATAGATATAATCAAAAATTGTTTCCTTTCCATTTGGTGAATTGACACGCTGCAAACAATTTATGCAAGCAAAAAGCCAGTTAAACTTTAAAATGTAAGCTAGTCAATCTAGTGAAACCTGCTTGAAAGAAGGATGAAAAGAAGTTCCATTAGTAACAGTAACACACGTTATGGGGAGGATAGACTACTCTAATGCAGATTAGAAAATATTAATGGGTTGTTTACTTTAGAACTTGCAAAGATTAGTGCTTTATACAAAGGTAGTAGTGGCCTTCTTCTGCAACACCGTGTTGCCTGAGCACAATTTCAGCCAGCTGAGACTGAGTGCAATCCCTTCCAGAGGGCTGGAGGCATGGACTGCTCTTCTCCTTCCTCGCGCGCTCAACAGGTCGCGCTTCTGAACTCCAGACTGACACGTTCAAATGCCGTGGCACAAGGGTAGCACGATAAAGGGTCTGTTTGTTCCTTTTGGAACTTGGGAAAGCAAATAAGGAAAAGAAATAGTTTATTAAGAAGGCAAAAATAGATGACCCTTTCCCACCAAAACACAGTAATGAGATTGAATTTGAGTAATGAAAAACAGGATCTGAAAAGAAATTTTTTCCCGGTTTGGGTGGTGTTCTCACTTACAAGTCCTTTCCCTAAAGAAATATTGCTTGATTTCTCCGCTTTTTACATTCAGTGGCATATAGACTTAAAGGAAACAAGTAGGAATGGAACAGAACTTGCCCAGAGGAGATCCTATGTCTTTTTCCCAGGAAAAAGAAAAAGTCATATGAAATTGCTTTTATGCTTTTTTTGAAATAACTTTTTTAAAAATGGCTTTTATGGCCATATGTATAGTACATAAGATTATGCCATTTCTGATAATTCCACCAAATAATTTTTTAACGACGACATTTTTTTAATAGCTTTAGAAATTACCTACAACTTATTATAATGTTTTTTAAATTAACATAATTACAATCCATTAGCGAGAATCTGTAGTTGATTTGGTTGGCACTTTTTTTTTCCCCAAGCAGAATTATAGCTCTTCCTCTTTTCTATTTTGGTAATATGTAATAAAAACAGAAAACAGGAAAGTCAAATTTAAAAATATTGATGCAATTAGTAATGACCCAGTTTCATTGCAAGATGCAAAAATATCTGGAAAGTCTATTTTATGTTCAATATGGCTTCTGTCATTCTTAGAAAATGCAACCACATCTGATATAAATATTGTACTTAAATGTAAGTAGGCTGGTTCCAGTTCAACTAGTGGAGTCTGCAAAGCTAGGAAAAAGCAGAAAGGACCAAATTAACACGACAAATTACTTACCTGACAGAAATTATGACTTTTGTAGTGTGTCAAGTTGGTTACCATTGCTTTGAGCCATTGGCAGTAACTGGTGTTTTCATAAACAATGTAAATTAATCCTTCAAATTTAGAAATCAGTGTAATGCAGGTCAGGTGCAGATTTCTTCTGTCTGTTTCTTTACCAACCTACAAAGAGAAGGGCAGGGGTTTGAATAAGTCTGCAAAGGCAATGTTCTATTGGCCAGGACATCTCACATGCTACCACACATTGCTCCAGGTAAGCATACCTGAAAATTCAACTGACTTTTGGAAAAAGCATCTATGGTGGAACTGCTGCTACATGTTTCTAAATTAATTTCTAGCTTAGGAAAATGCATGTGGCTGAGAAATGCAGTTTTGTTGTCAAAAGCTAGTTTTTTGATCACAGAATAATTTTTCATCATAGGTACAGCCTGTGTACTAAATTTTTAGTAAAGTAAGTGATAATTAAACATTAAAATTCCAAATGCTATGCTTGCTTACAAGTTGAGGTCTGACGTATGGGTTTAGAAGCGACAAGGAAATGTATAGTTACAGAACCAGTACAGACTGTTCCATTTGAGGCTTCATGCTATCCTCTGTGACATGGTAGGCTTGGCTGTGTAGGTATTCTTAATATTCTGTTTAGTTGTCCACAGGGAGTGAAAAGAAATGGAATTCTTACGTGTTATTCTCAAGTCCCTTTTAGAAATACAGCTAATAAATTCCTAGTATTATAGATACATGACTCTACCACAAATATATGTATTATTTCATATTAACTCAATTCTCAATATTATAGTGAACAATGTGAAAATGAAGGTTCATTGAAAAGATAAAATAGGAGCAGTTTTATGAGGGTAATTATCGTAACTAACAGCAATTGCTTTTATTTTTTTTTTTAATATCCATGTTGATATTGAAATGTAAAGCTCAGGTTATTCAAATGCAGAATAATGGGACTAAATGTAGAGGACTCTGACCCTTTAGGGATGGTAGTTAAAATGAAGTACCAAAAGAAATGATCATACAAAGATTTGGTTTTTAAGTCTTGCTACAGACTGATATTTCAGTCCTTTGTGTGCTTCATCCTTTCAAACAATATTTGTGTTGGCACTCCAGTGTCCTTTCCCACACATTCTCACTAGGGTTTTTGGGAACAGAAGCTATTTAGGAAGATTTTTTTCTTTAAATATCTTCCTCTCTAACAAAGTTCAAAACATAAGGGAAGGCCAAGCCAAGAAAACTAATATAGTTAGGAAAAAAGCAGGGTAGCCACAGCCAATACACACTGGCTGTGGTACATGAGCCACTTTTCCATTTGAGAGATTTTGTGGATTTGAGCAGGTCAAGTGGAACAACCCTCTATAATGGGACTTTTTCTACAAAAAAGTAGAAACCCATTCTGGTACACCTTTCTCAACATTAGGTGCTTTACTATCAGAGGAAAAGTATAAACAGTAATTAAAAAAGATCATTTTGACTATACACATTACACAGACAGGAAAATATTAGACCAAAGAAAACCCCGACCCACGGAGATCACTAAATAAATGTTTCCTTCACAGGGAAACATCTGCTTATTTCTTTGAGCATTAGATCTTTTTTTAAAATTAGGCTTTTATTCTGGTTGCAAAGTAAAAAAATAATATGAGAAGGTTTATCCATCAATAAACAGCCAGTGATAACACAACTACTCTGTCATCCTCAACAGAATTATTTTCATGATGTTCTTTGCAAGCATGGAGAACAAATTATAAGACCATCTGTTACTGTGTAGTGCTACACCTGCTTACTTGTCTTCTGGTGTACAATCTAAAAAATTAAATGTCATCATTGGTATTGCAAATGCCACAGCAAAAATAACAAAAATCTGAAATGAAGTTTGTGCTGAAGCTTTAATCTACAAGTAAAACACAAAACTTTCTTCTGGAAACTGATTGAGAATGTTTCTCAGCTAGAGCTCTCAGACCTTGCTCTAAAACCTCTAGCCATTCAAATAACTCCTGCTCTGGTGACCTGTGACTTCTTTTGCTGTAATGCTACAGAGTAGATAATAATGGCTTCAATTTTGGGGTACTGTATAGTTTAAAACAGCATTATAGGGAATTAAAAATGAAGCAGTAATATTGAACACCTGCTGTATCAAAGCATATCACATTAGATGACCATCTCAACACTGCTAACTTTCAATGAGGTGCTCTCATAATCTATAGCTTTCCCCATCCCAAACTTCATTAAAATGGCTGAAAAGAGTCCCTGTTCCTTCCAAATTCAGTCAGAAAGCCACACAATGAGAAAGGGCTGCTCCTTGTCACACTTGGAACCTCCTACCTGGCATTAGTGTGCCCCATGACAAGGGAAGATCAGGTGACCACACACACAGGAAAATATTTAGACTATGGGAAAAGAACAACCTTTCTGAGAAAGTATGTGAAAATAGTAGAAATGTCTATAATCTGGCAGAAACAAACAACATAATAATTTACACATATACTATGTTTACAGTCAGTTTTAACATGTCTTTTAGCAATGCAACACAAAATAATGTTTAGATGTGAGGTGTAAGAACAAGATTTCATGATAGGCATTTTTTGTCTAATATTGTTATTTATATGTATAATGCTTCTGTCATTAGAATACACATACACAGACCTGTGTCAAATGTTAGCAGACAAATTGGAAAAAAAATACCTACTCACTGATACACATTTTACATGTGTTAATCACCTTTGTCTTTCATCTTAATAGACAGAAAAATGCCTTCCTTCTATGTGAACATGTGTCAGATAGGATTATAAATGTTCCATTATTATTCTTCTAGTAAAAGATTGAATTAAAAAAAAATTAGTTTTTAACAATGTTCCCTTTTTCTTTCCTTGGCCATTTCCTACCTCATTTGTTGGTTTTGGCTAGAAATGCAAAACCTGAGCTTTTATTTCATCACATATGACAGGACATACTTTGGTGACAGAAGCCTCCTGAGTGCCCAAAGTGAAATAAAACCCGGCATTTGGCAGAAAACTGTTAAGTCTTTTTTTAAGAGCTGGGTAATGCCACAATGCCCAGGGAAGGATGTCAATTTAGGGTCTTCTTTCCCAGTCCTCCTTCTTGTCAGAAAAGAAGATTTGTTACAAGCAGCTTTAGGGGCTTCCTCTTATAGAGCAGCCACTGGTCAGGCAGGTGTGAGCAGGCAGGGAGCAGCGACTGTCAGGGCTGGAAAGGGATTGGAGTGTGGCACAGTCAGTGCACTCAGTGCCAGGCACATCCAGGCAAGAAAAGTGGAAGCACATCAAACGAAGCTTCGTACTTCACCCACACAACCTGGTTTTGCTCAGATCCTTATGCTTTTGAATTACTGGAATCTTATTCTGTCTTTGAATTCACTTTTAATTTTCTGAAAGACAGAATTAGTTCCATGGGAAGTCGTTCTTCCGGGAGGCATAGGTCTAGGCTAGAACAGACCAGTTCACTGGTCCTGAGGCACTAAGAATACTCTGCATGCACGTACAAATCCCAAGATCCGTCTCCCTCATCACTGAAAAAATACTGAAGGGAGGAAAGAAGGTGAATACTGAAGAAAAAAAAAATAATGCAAAGGGCTTAGTCTCTCATTCCACAAATATTACGAAGATGACACTGTTTCCCTGATGTGAAAGGTCTTGAGAGGAGTGAAGCTGAATCTACCACATCTTACCTTTAAGCCCCTTACCATTGTGCCCCTTGGTGTAAGCAGAGGAGGCAGAAGAAGATTTTCATTCAATACAGGTAAGACTGATTGCCAGATGCATTTTCTAAAACCTAGAATGGCAAGTTAGAAAATACTTTTGGTTTTTATGCTGATGTTGCTGAAATGCTCTGCTAGCTCTGAGTTAAGCTTTTTCATTCCCTGTGGCTCCAGCCAAAAAGAACTTCTAGTTCTGCAAAAGTCCTGACTGTGGTATAACTTCTTTCCCATGAATAATCAGTCAACAGAAAATTAAGTAAATCTAGTGTGTGATGATGAGACCCTTTGACCTACTGTTGCAGTATGGGAGTGCTACAGCTCCTTGCTCCTCAGCCACAACGGGCCTTTACACCATGAATGAAAAACAAATTAATAGAACCCTTTGATATCCTTCCAATAAAGCCTCACCACATTCAAAGTCTCATAAATTCTGTTACTTGAAAAACAAAAGAACATACTCATAGTGCTTTCAGTAGAAGAGCTGAGTTATAAAAAACCATGGTAAATCTTCCCTTCACATCCATTAAACAGCAGAGTACAAGCCACTGTACACTCCACCACTTCACTAAAAGGGTGGTTAAGCATTGGAAAAGGCGGTCCAGGGAAGAAATTCTTCCTGAGGTCCAACCTGAACCTCCCACAAAAGAACTTGAGGCCATTTCTTCTTGTCCTGTTGCTGTCTGGGAGGAGACCAGTCCCCACCTGGATTAAGTTCATTTCAGGCAGCTGTAGAGCATGAGGAGGTCTCCCTGAGCCTCATTTTAGCAGGCTGATTCTGTACTAAGTATAATATTGGAAGCCATTTGGAATGCTGCTCTCATCTAGGAATGCTGCTCCCCAATTTAGGAAGGAATTCTTATTCACTGTACCCAAGTCCTTTTTTCATATATCCAACTGAGAACTTGATCCCTCTGCTACTACCTGAGAGCCTATGGATAGGCTGTGGACTACCTGAGAGCCTATTGTTACCTGTGGATAACCAAAAGTGTATCATAACTTTGTTTTCTACTGTCTTTAATGTTTCCTGGAAAAACTGCTACATCTTTTTGGGGAATAGAAAACATTAAAGAAAAGTGAACTCTACTACTTAAAGTAAAATTTGAAAAACAACAATCAAAGCAACCAAAAAGATTCACAAACCCAAAAGCAAGTGAACTTCCTTACATGATTTTACTGTTGTCTTTTGACACAGCAAATGCACAAAGCTATTTTAATGGTACCTACAATAATGTCTGAATATTAATATTTATGTAATATGCTTTTTTCAAACCACCACTTTTAGAGGCTTTTATAGTTAAATACATGAGATGAAAAGCAATTCAGAAAATGTCTTTTCTCAGCTTTAAATATCAAACAAACTGCTAGGGAAGGAGATTTACCTTCTGAGCAGAGACACAAGAGATATAGATATAACAGAGAATTGATAGCAGAAGTTTCTTCAAGAATTCATAAATAGAAATAATTTTTTTCTCTACATCTTTCACTGCTTTCTTTTGTGGCCAGATTCCCAGACTCGGGGGCTTGCTAATGTATCACCCCTACACTTCAGGCAAAGCTTTCATTCACAAAGAAATTAATGCCTGACAATATGCATCAGCTTTAGCTATGAAATCCATAAATCAAAGTTCACTACAAAAATAAATATCTTTCTAACATTACAGACTTCACCTATACTTGATACATTTGTGCTCTTCCACAGGTGCTCATGACAAAATGAACTATAGCACTTCTACCAATTTTTAGTGTTGGAATAAAAAAAGAAGTCTGTCTCCATAATTTATTTTCTAAAACATTATTAAATAACCACTTAATTATTTTTATTAGAGAACAGAAAGTTTTCTGAGATCTAATTATACATTCACTCTGCATAAATTGGGGGGATATTTAAAGATTTCTCACGTGCAGACAGGAATATATATATATAGAAATACATATATCAGTGTATCATACATACCACTGAGCAGATCACCTGCAGCTCAACAGCAGCACCTCCATGATGTGTTTACAACTCATTGCTCATATAGTTTGTACCACTGGATATCTGAGATAAGCCTTGAGAAAAAAAAAAATTTTAAAAGAAAACAATTAATTCAATATGGAAAAAAAAAGGGGGGGGAAGGGAACTTAAAGGAACTTAGTCCAGCTTCTCTTGCTGCCTGGGGTTACTTAACTCAACGGCAATATTCAAGAGTGACACAGTAAAAGGGCAGTGGTTCTTAACGTAGAAAAGACAAAATAAATTTGAATTTTCTCAGTTCAACCACCACTGGGGACTGCATTTTAGCAGAAACCGACAGAATCCCAATTCCACTTCTGACACAGAATTTCACCTGATTGATGGCACCCTGTCTGCTAACTTGATGCTTGTCTGAGGTAAAAATTACTTTTCAGGCCTGCCTACTCTTTGGTTCACATACCACAAATGTCCCCATAGACCATATTTTATACAGTGGGCCTTTATGTAGTTTTGTGCAAGGTTCCAAGGACATGGTTATAAGATTTTTTTTTTCCTTCTTAAATTCATTGTGTTCAGGCTAATCTTTAAAGTTTACTTTGTTCCAAAGTGTCTGTAAGGATGAATGTTTGATCGCAATGTCTGAAAGCTCTTAACCATTTCCTTATTTGCACAGGAGAAGAAATGAAAAGGAAGAAAATTTCTTTTAACGAGACCATTCCCCATTATGAGAATATTATGAAGGGTTGCAGACATTACTGTAACAGTGGTCTAAGTCAAACCGTACACCAAATGTTTCACAATTTGTAGTTTCCTTTGCTAAGCATAATACCTTATTCTGTCTGGGGTTCAAAACACTTTTCTAAGATGTTAAGCCGCTTCCCACAAACTTCACTCTCAGGAAGTTTGAATTGGCTGCTTTTCCAAAGAGGTTTGAAGGATGCCAGTGTTCTCAGCTTTGTAAACTCAAAATGAACTTGTATTTATGTTTCAGATCAAATGAATGGCTTGAGTTTTGCATTTTATTTTTTAATCACTGTGGTGGCACTTTGGAATCCAAATATCCAGTTCTCCTTTTCTTTTTTTTTTCATTCGTTGCAAGCATTTGGAATCATATTTTGCCTAGTCTGTTTGACAGAACCATTAGCTTCAGAATTTACACAGCAAAAATACACAAACCCCGATACCGTATTTCTAAATCAGAGGCTGATGGAGAATTCAAAAAGGCTCCATGACAATAAATAAAATAATAATGAAATTAAGCAGACAATACACAGTGGTCTCAACACACTTAAAAAGATCCACTGAAACCATGTCTCAAGTTTATTTTCTTTTTTCAGATCCTGCCTTTTAAATTTGTAAACCTTAGACATTTTGATTTAAATAATATATTAGGGGGCTGATAAGAGCACTAGAAACAATATACTTTTCTTAGCTCTGGAGGAAAACAAACCAAACCAACCAAATAAAGGAACAAAAGAAAACAACTCAGTAGTTATCCCAAGCACTTCAAGAGCAGTATCAGGTCAAAAACAAATTTTAAGGTACAGAAACTCATAAATATAACACAAGAGAATTTTTACAATACCCTACATAAATAGTAAGCAAAAATTAAACTAATGATACAAAAAAAACCATGACATTTTTTGGCACAAAAGTCTTAGGCTGAAGTTCTATCACAGCCTTATGAACCACTATTCTGCCTGTAGAGTTAAGAGAGGTCCAGGCCCAGCCAAGGACAATCTGTTCTGAAGGTATCTAGGCTTGCCAGCCAAGGGGCCATTTTCTGCACAGAAATATGTGAAGCAGTCACAGTTCCTATTTTCAGCCATGAGCTAACTGAAGATGAGGGTATTTCATGTCCTCTAAACACTTCCTGAATTGTATTGCGCCAGTTTACTCTTCCAGAAGAGCAAAGTCCTGAATTTCACTCTCCTTTCAGATCTTCTCTTCTCCTACTTGTGAGTGTTTTCACTTTAAAAAAAAAAAGAAAAAGAAAAAAAAAAAAGCCAGAATGACTCAACATTCAGGTGTGGATTTAAAACACTACAGAATTTCTATTCAGTCACCAGGTAGGGTTATTTAAACTAGGGAGTGGAAAATAGAATATAAAAAAGCACATAGAGGCAATGCTTCTGCCTATTGATTGTCAGCTGGGGCACACAGCCCATTATACTTTTGGAGACAGCCTAAGAAACTTCTCTTAGTGACTGGAAGGATGTGCAGCTAAGCTGAATATATCGATTTTACCTTCATTCCTCATGTGCACCAGACACCACCCTCACACACACAGAGCCTGTGTCCTGAAACGTACTTGGATTCAGCAAATTTATTATAGTTGATAGCACAACTGTCAATACCTAGAAACTTGACAGAAAGCTTTCCAGAAGCTTAAAGTGTCTTCCAAATTATTGAAAGAACTGTAGGGGTTAATGTTTTGCATATTTTCCCTGTTCATTCATTTGAAGTGTTGGATGTTCAGGTGCTTAAAATTAAAAAAAAATAAAAAGCTTTAGAAGAAATTAAAAGGAAACTCTAGAAGTCTTCAAAGCAACACAGCTACTACTAAACATAAACCAGCGCTATCAAACAGTCACATCATTTAAAAATTATTTTTCATGTAACTGAGCTCCACTACAATAAATATTCTGGACAGTAGATGTCTTCATTGTAGCATGGCAACACCTTTTGCCTGCACCAACATATTTAAATAAAGTGTCACACAGTTATAGAGTAAAATCCACCTTATAAAGTAAAGAAAACACTTCAATTTGAGATGTGCAATAAGCAGCAAACACATACCACTAGGTTTTGTTTTAGAGATAAAATAAACATACAAAATGTGAATCTGATAAAAGTTCCACAGCTGTCTCGTTAAGGTTTGTGGTTTTTTTTAATATTTGTGATGTCTTAATTATATGGACATGTAGAACAATCCCTGAACTGTATTAATGTGATGTTCCCAAGCAGGAAGTTTCTAAATAAAACTGGTGAATTTATTCACAAGATAAAAACAACAAGATCACTGATCAGTGTTGGAAAGGCAAGTCCATCACACTCCTAACACAAAGGTCAGATAAGCTCTTTTTCTAGTAAACAACAGGCAAAAGTACTCTGAGACTGTGAGAGCCCATAAATCTGAGACAATATATAAAAATGGATTCAGATTGTCTCTAGGTACCATCCAGCCAATCAATCCTACTCTTCAGACAATTTTGTTGGCCGAATAAAGACAAACAATAATTTTATCTACCATACTGTAAGGAAGAAAAATGTAAAGCATGAGGAAATTCTACAAGTCACAGTGTGAAGTATAAATAGCTTTAGGTTTTAAAAAATATAAGCCAGGGAACTGAGCATTTCTGGATAACAAATACAAGGTCTTGTTTTAGACAAATGCATACAGAAAGTCTTAAAATAACTGACAGCTTTACTTTGTTGTTCTATTTCAGTTTTCCCAAGCTATTTTGGAAACTTTTGAAATCTGTCTTTTCTGTGGAAAATAAATTTTGGTTGCAAGAAAAAACTTTTTCCACCATTGCATAGGTTTTTTAATACCAAGAGACAAGCTGCAGTGCATACAGAGTACTAGCTTATCATTGTCTACAATTATCAAATATATCCAAGAGAATATAAGTGGGTTGAAGATATCACAGAACTAAACAACTACTCAAAGTTTAATAACTCCTTGCTTCTGGAAAATGCCAGAGATGTCAAAACAGCTTACACAGGTCAGAAGCAAAAATTCAACAAATTTTTTCTTGATACAGACACTGTAACAAAGAAAGAGTCAGAGTTCTTGACTGATGGATTCCAGGAGTACAGGGAAAAAAAAAAGGTATTTGAATACAGACCATCAAATTATACTAGAAAAAAAAAATTATAATATATGTCAAAGTTGGTCCTAGAGTTCAGACAAAGATTTGAGGGCCAGGAAAGCAGGGTAAGACATTTCATGTGTTTATCTGCACCAACCAGGCAAAGTGGATTCACACCTGAGTAGGTATTTCTAGCTATTCATATAACTCCAGTCTAAAGCTCACAGCAAGTGCACAGTGGTCAGCACATGTTAAATAAAAAGTTTCTGCTCCATACATTGAACCAACTACATTCACCCAAAATTCCAACTACTATTCCACCCAAATACCTGCAAGTGTTGTTAACTAAAGGAAAACATGCTCTGAAAAAGGAAGTGTTCCTAGACTTGAGCAAGGCCACTGGGATATTTTGTTTTGAATCCAACCTAAATTAAACCATAAAGTGAACCATTGTGATGTCCATTTCACACACCTACAGATTCTAGATGTCAATTCAGAATACAGTCCATTGTAGAAGAAGATAATAAAACATGCAGCTTTGGCTGTACATGCTTTTATTGCCAGGTTATACTCAGTATATCAAGCTGTTAAGCCTTATCAGCTGAGATAAACAAGGTCAGGGGGACTGGGGGTGGTGGGAAAAAGAAACTCTCTACCATGAGCTTTTCCCTTCCTATTCTTTCTGGTCATGTCTTTGCAGCTAAACAGTTCTCTCTTTCAGTAAGTCACATGACAGATGTTAGCTGTTAACCCAATTTAAACTATTTTTCTTTCCTTTCCAGTACATTCCAATCAGCAGCATGAACCACAAAGAGTGCCCAGCAATTGGTGAGTGGCAGATGCCCGAATACCACGTTTTTCATCTCCTTTCAAAATCCTTGACTCATGCATCCTGTCTGAGCTAATGTTAGTTTCCTGATTGCAGTGTGTCTGTACCCTTGGACTCTAAACAAGGGCCTGAACCATCCCAGAAAGCTCACTCTTCTTTGCTAGACTTCAGCTTCACTGTGCTTTTAGTGACTGTCTCTCAAAACTACCTTGTTTTGCCAATTCACATCTGGAATTTCTAGATTTGCATGATTTAGTGCTCCATTTCTTTTCCTCTAATTTTAAAGTAATCCTAGACCATCATACTAAAAAAACTCACTATTCAGTTCACTTATTTGACCTCTAAGAAGACAGTGAGCTGCCACCACCAAGAGTTAATAAAACTAATCCCATCAATACATTATCATATTCCTCCACTTCAACAAAATGCCTCCAAAACAGATATGAACCAGAAAAAAAACTATTCCTTGTTTGTAATGTACTTGTACTTTTCTTTGCCCAATACTCTGAAATTCTCCAAATTACTGTCATGTTCTAGATACTTTAGCAGTGATTTCACACTACTTAATATTTTTTTTAAAATTTCTGTGAGTATGAAGAGGAAGTGCAATGATACTTAGTCCAAGAATCTGAGTTTTAAAGTAAAAGGATGCCTGTTAAAACAGAAGACAAAATGGGAAAAAAAAAAAAAGGAAAAAAGTAGCTTTATTTTTAGCTCTGATTTAGGAATATCATCCAGGAACAGAAAGAAAAGAACAGAGTTGCTAAGTACCAAATTTTCTTAAGTGCCCTAGCTGTGATTAAGGTACAAAGAGTTATAGTTCTGCAGCAAACTCATTAATAGCATTAACTATGGAAAAAGTTTATCTTTTTTCATCCTTTCATGGCACAAAGTTAATACAAAATTGAAATTAGGGCCATTGCCTTTATTTTTACATGCTACAGCAGTGGGCCATATAAACTGTGTGACAGAGTTGGACAAATGCTTTATTAAGCCACTATCTCAAACTTCAGCACCATGTACTTCCATGTTCAGTTATTTACCATGGGGTCTTTTTTCTTTACCATCAGAACTTCTCACTATTTCCTTAACATTAAAAATATTTCCCCCAGGCCTTGTGACAGGGAAATACTCATACCTCTGTTTTACAGAAGGAACCAAGGTACAAGGTCCATACAGCCTTGTCTCCCATGCAGCCTTTTTATCTTTTCTTTCTTTCACAAATGACTAATCTATAAAAGATCTCTGTTAAAAGAATAGGTTTTAAGAACAAATACACATTCTCCATTATTTACTAAAACTAATCACACAAGCATTTTAAACAAAACTTGTGTCTTACCAAATTCCCCCTGGGTATTCAACAGTCAAGCTTCTATGAAACTACAGGCACCTAATGTTGTAAACCTGTTCAAAAGTTTCAGTAAATCTGAATTAATGACAAATGAATTGTGCTAAAAGAGCTCACAAAAAAAGCACGTAGCTATCTTTATGCAGAAGATCAGTGCATGTATGCTATTTGAGCAATGAGACAGCATACAAGGTCAGCAGCCTACAGAGTTCCAATTCAAATGTATTTACTCAAGTACAGACTGTATGTCTAAGCAATAATTGCCCCAATAATTAGTGGGGGCAGACAGGGTCTCACCTTAAACTATGAAACCAAAGGAAGAAATAATACCAACAGCAGCAGCTGCATAGTCTAGCACTTTGACCAGAAACTTTAGGCAACTTTGTTTCATCAGCCACATTATTAAAATCAGGAATAATGCTATTACCCCAAGGTACAGTCCACCCAAAAGAAACAAACTCAAAATGTGAGGAAAATGAAGGCAGGAAGTGGCAAAGCATGTTTTGCAAGATATAAAATCATACCTTACTTCTTCATAGATTTCTAGTTGGGAAGAAATTATGTTTTCCTTTTTCCCTGGGCTGTTTTCTGCCTATTACTCACAGTGTTTAGTCTCCCTACCAAAGGGCTGTGAAGACATTAGCCACTCTACCACTAGGCAGAGTGGTACACAGAGCAGAATCCCACTGTGGAGGTCTGGTTGATCAAGGCTTTCTTCTGCACCAAAATAAACCAGCAGCAATGCTAACATTGAGACATTCACAATAATCTCCTATTGATGCTATGATGACCATGATAGGTAGCTTTTCTTCATTTCTTTTTAAAGTTTTAAAGCACTGGGTACTCTCCTTTGTTTATGAAACAGACAACCCAAGCCCAGCTTTCAAATAATGTCATTGGTGTCTGATTGTACTGCCTTTATAAAATAATAAACTGATGCTACCATTCAGTTTACAATGATCAAGTTCAACACTGATGAAATGTTGAGGAGAGTAAGATGCTAAGTATCACAATCCCGTTCACAGCAAGAAACTGTATAAGTTGTGCAATGCACAGCAGATTCCTATTGGATTTTCACTCTCTTGTTAAAAAGACAGTGAAAAAGCCTAAATGAGTGGGTGTTTTGGTTTTTTTTCCTGATTTAAAATTGTTCAGAAAAGTCTATACTGGAATCCATCCTGTGAATATGCATTGTTCAGACAGCACTTAATTGCTCAGTTTGTGGAAGGAAATGATAGCTCATAGCCCTCTTAATAGCTGCAAGGAAGCTACCAAAGATGTAAGACAATGAACTCATTATATTCCTCACAGTATTTTTAAACTTCCCTATTCCTGAACCACAGCATAGACTGCTCTTGACTGTATGTTCAGCCCATTTACAAAGCATATTGCTCAGATTAAGACAAGAAGTCTCCTCTTCCCAGCTGTGCAAGCATTGATCACAATAGCAGTCCCTAAGACCCATAATTTTCAGCGTCATTCACAAATTTTTTCCAAGTTGTATTTACAGATCTCATAGTTAGACACTTCAGAAGTTGATTTTTTCCCCTCTGAAAAGAGAATAGCATGGAAGTGATGTGGAGGCAGGGAACAAGTCTTCCTAAAATAAGCATTTTTTAAAAAATGAGATATCTTAACTGAGAAGTAACTATAAAGTTAAGTTTATAAAAAGTGCTTTAACATAGATGTGTCTATCTAAATGTCTTCTTGTATAGGTAAACCATGATAGGTGTGATACCAAAATGGATACAAAACCCATAGAAATGAAATACCTTCCTCAGGTTTTGGAGGGTTTTTGCTGGTTTTCAGTTATTTTGGTGTGGGTGTGTAGAATTGGTTTGGTTGGTTCATTTTTGCCTCTACTGAATGTAGTCTTTGAAAACTATTCCTACACTATCTTGACAAATCTTTGCTGAAGGTATTCTTTGTATCTAGAAGTGTTTTGAAAGGTTTTGTGAATAAGAACATCACAGTTTTAGTTCTTGAACATATTTGGCAATCATATTTCTTAAAATCAAAGGTCAATAGTTTCTTCTTGGAAGCTGTTTACAGTCCAGTAGAGTTTTCCAGGAACAGAGTTGCACAGATATTATATAGCTATTTCTCCTTATACAATGTGACTTACTAAGAACTCTATTTAAGTATTCTGCTGTTGCAAGTGCAAAATGTGACATTTCACATAAGCTGAACCCACAATTGAAAATACAGCACATCTGAAATTATTCTGAAATAGTCTGAATGTTATAACTGACCACAGTTATTTGTATTACCATTATCTTTTTAAGGTATATTTTATCTTACATTTCATCAGAGAATGCAAATGTACAAATATACAGAATGCCCACATTTGTCATATTTAAGGATTTTATAGTATATATTTCTGTGGGTGGTTATGAAATATTTGCATGTTGCCACACACAACTGATCTGATTGTTATAAAGTTGTATTTATAAACTTGTGAGAGACTGGTGGCAGTAGCACATGTCACACTGAGAAAAGCTTACTGGATATGTATTTACATCATACTGTATGCAACACTAATTTAATCAAGAATAGCCCAAGCAGGCCTGAATATAAACTACTGTTTTCAACTTAGTCTCAAGAATGCAAAGAATTTAATTTTTAAGATTTATACCTCGTTCTTGTCCACAGGGAGCACGAGCCTTAGCAATCTATTGCTCTGGATTCCAAGATTCTTCTCATATCATCTTATTAATAAAACTGTCAGTCACAAGACTGATCTTAGTTTTTTGGGGGATTTTTTCTGTTTTTTTTTTTTTTTTTTTTTTTTTTAGATTTCTTTACTATGGAAAGAAGCTCACATAGACTATTAACTGCTTTTAATTGATCACCTACTTTATTAAAATGAAACTATATCTGTCTAAGGGAAAAGTGCATTTAAAATCAAGTTATATTTTAAAAGGCTACTTGGAATAAAAAAAGAAGTGGTTTGAGACAGTGTAAGTTTCTACCACATGGAAAACTGATCTATGGTTGGTATCTAATATACATTCTCCATTGTTTATCACCAAATTCACTCAAATCTGTAGAAACCTCCTTTTTTATGTTTTGCATAGACTTACTGAATTTGAAGAAACCTAAATTTCTCCTGTTATTGTCATATCCTCTCACCTCAGATATTTTATAACCAATCCACCCATATTTTTTTTTCTTCAAAACAACATGAATGAACTTTTAATTGACCTAAGTAAAATCAATTGATATAGACAACAGCACAGAAAGCCTAAGGCATTTATTAGGGCAGGAAAACTATTAGAGAATGTCATACTATCTCTTTCTTAAAATGTCCAAGTACCTCAACTAGGTTAAGTCAGCAAGGTATCCAAATTTTAATATAGGAATAATCTTATAGGCAATAATGGGCATTTGTTGCACATGTCTTCCTTCTTACATGGCTGGCACATAGATTTGAAAGTGTAACAGCAGATTTGAATCCAAATAGGACAACATTCCACCTAATCTCTGTGTTCTGAGCTATCTTGTCTTCCACATCTACCCACAAGGTTTACAAATCACTCCATCAGAGCTTGTCTCATTTTGGGGGGAAAGGGGAGGAGCAAAGGTGAGGGTGAGGAAAATGTTTAAGAAGTTGTCCCTGTGTGAAATTATCCATGTCTCACATGATTTGCTCCTGAATTTGGCTTGTGAGACTGAAGCAACTCCTGCTCCCCCTTCCCCACACAGGAGTGGCTGCCTCTTTTCCTCACTCTCTGTATGTATATGCAGAGTTTCACAGCTCAACCCCCAGCTGCTCTTTGTACACAACCCAGCTGAGGTTCATGACTTCAACGCTTTGGTGACATCCACTGAATAGTCCAAAATGCAGAAGTACATGCAATTATGATTCAGCGACTGTGAGGAAGGGACAGAAGTTTCAATTCACCATAATTTATGAGTTTTTCAAGACAGCATGATAAAGTTACATGGACATCTTGGACTGATTTTCTTTGGGGTGAAAGCAGAATTTCCTTAGGAAAGGGCTGGCAAATTCTTAGGGATGGTCAATTACCTGCTAGATTGGCCTATACCTGTTCTATCAAGGAGAAAGCTGTTTTTTGGGGATTTTGGTTTGTTGGTTTGGTTTTTTTTTCATGGGTGGATGAGCACAGAGATCTAAGCACATCTAGAAGCTTATCCCAAACAATCCAAGATTTGTTCTGAGTACTGGTTCTCTACTGGATTTTTTTTTATGAGAAGGAATAACATCATTACATATGATGAGGAATGGAAATCTGCCTACCTTAAAAATAGTTTTTAACCCAATGTGTACATGAAAATATTCTGTAAATGTGACTAGGAAACATGTCATGACTTGTTATTTCCATCTGCTGGGCTTAAGTCATACTTTTTCCTTTCAAGCCTTAAAAACAGTGTCAATGCCAAAATGTTTTTGCTGCTTAAGAAAGAATTAAACCATTTACTCCCTTAATAATACATTGCTACTATCCTGAAGAAACTGAATTTTAATTTAAAACCAGCTGTGGATGATACTTTTTTTTTCAGTCTAAAGTTGACACAAGCAATTAATCCATCCCTGTTCCTTTTTATTTCCCTTCTCATCAAAGTTCCCAATATCCTGACTATAGACTTGGAGTAATTTGTTATTGAAAGGCTGCTTTTTATGCTGTTCCTGTGACTTCTGTGAGAAAGTCACATTAGGAGTTTCTGGGCAAGAACTAACCCTAAAAAAAAAAATTCTAATTCTTAAAGTGGGCCACACCAGCATTATCAGAATCTAACAACAAAATCTAAACAAACTTTCAAGGGAATAATGTAATTATACCAAAATATTTCTACAACATTTTCTGTGAAGCAGCCAAATTGCTGTTCTAGGAAGACATGTCTATAACACTTGCTAAATCTTCCAATTATCATCGTTTTGGGTATATTTTTTTTTTTTGTCTTGTGAACTTTTGCCACCGTATGTTTTTTATTTCCAGGGGAAACTGTAAAGATATATACACAAAGTACAGATTATCATCAAATAATAAAAACTTTAATTCCAATGAAGCAATATCCATTAGAAAGGATTCTGTCCTTTGAGCTCAGCCTACAGTTCATTTCTGTAACTGAAATCAGAGTATAACACAATTTGAAGCAATGGACGTTTTATATACTATCTTCTCTTAATATGTTGTCAGTTTGAAATATTTCTTATGACAAATACAATGATTCCTATGCTAGTCTTTTTATAAGCTTTAATTTTGAGCTCTAAGCATTAATGTTTCCAGCCAGTCTGCAGTTCCTTGCAGTTCTTTTTGCTGCACATAACTTGCATCTTTAAAGTCTCAAGCCTTCAGCCACAACACATCATCAAAACTCCCAAGACTACTGATGATCCCACACATCTGGAAACCATAGCTTCAGGACAGAAAAACAAAACACAACAAAACCCAAACAAAACGAAACAAACAAAAAACCACACAAAATATCGCCCCACCAAAACCAACCAGAAATTCCCACTGCTAATTTTATTTGGTCATACACAACATATGTTTAAGTAGCTTTAAATATCAGGATTTCACTGCTAACTTTGCAGTCCATTTCCATTTTTTATGTAGTACGCATAATACTGACTTAAACTGTCACTCCATTAAGCAAACTAAAAATGCTCAATTTTCTGTCAGAAAAAATTGTGTTTTCTGCAACTAAAACAGACTTTACTTATTAGAAGAATTATGAATTTTAGTGACTCTTTACAAACATTTTGTAAAAATAGGTATTTCCACCAAACTTGTAAACAACAGATGAGAAATCGACAGAAATCAGACAGTTCCTATATTCTTTTTTGGCATTGTTTTGGAGTATGTTATAGTCCTAGACTCTAAGATCAGGATGGCAAGAACCTTTTAATTTCCACTGGCAAATACCATGGCTGAGGAGGAAGAACACTGATCATCAGATGAAAGCCTTGCTTGTACTCCTGCAGCATTCTGTATTTCATGTCCACACATCACTGTGTCTGCAGCAGTTTGGATTTGAGTACATTTCTGTGGAGTATTCTGATATAGCATGGAAAGAGGGATGCTTGCACATGATCTAGCATGTGTTGGCCCATAAATAACCCTAAAACAGAATTCTGATAGATGCTGTAACCTGATCTGTCCAGCAAATGTACACAAGCAGATATTTCTGTATTTTGTACTAAATAAACAAGCAGATTACACCCCAGTGCTTGGTAGAAATACAAGCAGGAGTAGTCTCTGCCACCAAAACGCACATATACGGGTTATTATATGGGGCAGGAGCCAACCTCCAAAACTAGTTAGCTTCCCCTCACTGTATTTATTCAGTAACATCAGCCCAGCATTTGAGCTGGGAGCCTCTGCTGTGGCAGCAAACATGAATCCTTAAATAAGTCAGGCAAGGTTAATTACCAGTGTGTTTATGTATAAAGAAAATCTGTGACAAGAAAGATTAAACACAGGTAAAACACCAGGTTGTTTGTTTAAGATTTTCATTGCTGTAAAAGTTATTTTGTATCTCGTGATCACAGCTATCAGAGCGCAGCTCTTTATTTTGTTTAAGAAGCCTGTTCATTCAATGTTATATAATTTGATAAAAAATCAGCATCCACACAGCACATATTTTCCCCCTCTTAGGCTATCTATGTTGCTAGGTTGGGCAGTAACTGAACACTCTCACATGCAAATGTACTGCAGACCTATAAAACATTACCACAATTTACTGAGCCTGGTGAGGGTGCTTTTGTTACAGCTTTTGTTTTAAATCCAGTACTGTGTCTGCCTCCTAGGGCAATGAAGTAAGTCTCTTTAAAAAGAGCTACAGATTTATTCTTCCACTTTGAATAAGTGAAAATGTGTTTTGTTGAAACCTCCTGAGAATAAATGGATTTCCTATAGAATCCCCTTTTGTTTATGGCTTTGATGAAAGCATTTGGCACTTGATGGTTCCCAGGCTATCCCCAGTTTAAAAGAGAAGAAATCAAGTATGCTGAGTGTTAAAATGTTTTCAACTAACCTCAAAGCAAGTGTAATATAAAGACTTGCATCAGGTGTCAAATTAGTATGGAAGGGTAATGCTTCCTCTCTTGCCTCTTCAACATTTACACTCAGTACACTGTCCCATTTTGGTCTTAAAGCAGAGCTAAGGGCTGAACCTGTTCAGGCAGCCACCTGAAATACAAATCTTTTCATCTCAGTTTTATAATCTACTTCTTCTTCCATTTCAATTTCTTCTCAAAACTATGCAGAAATTGTTGAGATTACAAGCAGGTGCTAACTCCCTACAACCAACCCTTTAACAGAAAGGACTGCAGATTGAAAGTTATTTGAATACAATGAACTTCCATTAGATTGTTAAACTCCTCATAAGAGATTGCTCTATGCTATTGTTCCACTAGCAAAGTGATTCAGAATAAAATTTCTAACAGACAGCTATTTACACTCTAAATACACAGAAGACACAATAAATTGACACTTCTAAAAGGCTTTGTGTAGGATTGGTTAACAGCAGTCCCAGATTTTGTTGAGGAAACATTATTTACACTGAAGCAAAGAAATATTAAACAAATCTACATCAACTTTTGGGACAATAATAATTTTTCATAATAAATTATCATGAATCAGCAAGCTCTTTAACACATAATACATCACGTGCAAATCTCAGAACTAACTACTCCCATTTGGAACAGTCAGGATTTTTCCTAATTATAGTAACTTATTATTTCCTAATAACCTAATTATTTTCAGAAAACAAATACTTATAATTCTAATCTAATTAATTGTAATTATAACATTGAACTTAGCTTGCCTCTTGCTTCATTGAACTTTTTATTACCATTCTCATAAGTAGATATGATGCAGTCCTAGCAAATCCATCCTAACTAGAAAACATCCACCTGATTGAATCAACTGCCACTGACCAGTCGAAACACCTTGGTTCAAAGTCATTGGTTTTAGAGCCATTTGCAAAAGTGCCACAGGTTTACCATTTCTTGTTAGAGATGATATAGAGACTGAATTCTATATTTCAGTTATCCCCTGCTCTATGTCTAAAATAACTTCACCTTTAATGTGCTTTGAGACACAGCAACACAACTGAGCTCAAAATAATGCTAAACTTCAAGAAATAAGCAAATGAAGCATAATTTCTAGTCCATGTGATCTCATTTCACTCTCGTATCTCCTATGATACAGTTCAAACCTCCTGCCCAGAGACCACCAGCAGCCCCCAACTTATGTGTAAGAGACGTGCCAAAAATAATAATGGCCACAGCTTGATGGGCCCAGTTGATAATCAAAAGGACTTCATCCTTCCCTTCAGAGTGCTTGGGTTCCCATTGCTCCCTTCTGTGAATCACTTAGAAATTGTATAGAATAACTATTTCTTCAGTTTAGCTTCCTGTACTACCACGTAAAATCAGCTTACAGGAAGGGCCAATATCACAATCCCAACACAGGCAAGTAATGCGAGCAGCACTTCTTATTTACAGTGCAGTGAAAATAGTCCATAGTGTAACTCTGTAAGATGCAGAAAGAGAAGAAAAGCATCTTAAAGATACAGTGAATAACCCTATGAAGACATCAGGTTAGAGCAAACATGCCTACCTTTTTATTTTGAAGCACAACTACAGGGGAAGCACAAGTCTGAAGAGAACAGTAGAACTGGTAAGTGATAAAGTGAATGCAACAGGGATTCCCAGTATTTGTTTCCACACAAGAAGCTACTTGTTTTCATTTTGACAAGGGCAACATTGAAGGATAATGTGGCAGAGGCTCATAAAACCCCCTGTACTGTGACAAAATGAGATGGAAAAAAAAAATTAACTGCCTGTTTTAAAATAAGGGTTAAAGAAAGATGAGACTAGGGTCAGAGTAGTCAAAACAAACCAAAATGAGGCTTCTTACAGTACAATGTGTACTTAAGCTTGATGCCACCAAACTGTAACTATTCACATGTATGTTTACTGTTGTACTTTATTGTTTGTTTGAGTGTTTTTTGGTGATTTTTGGATGGGTTTTTAGGGTTTGTGTTTTTGTTGTTTTTTTTTTTTTTTTCTTTGTTTGTTTTTGTTTGGTTGTTTTTTTTCTACAATAATCTGTGCGAGAAAATGAATTAAATCCAAAGTGACTCCCTCTACTTTGGTTGGTTCCTGAACCATGTGCTTACCTAATCTGTAAGAGTATTCAGAGAAATACCACTTCCACTATGCTCTGCTCCGATACTTTTCCATAGTGAAATTATTAGGAAGAGTAGAAAAAGCTTAAGACAGCTCTGTCTGCTCTGAAACAGTGAGAGTGCTGGCAGACCTATGCAGAAAAGAAGTGCACTTTCTCTGGAGGACATCCCCAAATCTGAAAATCAACAAGCTGAAAATTACTTACTTACGGAAGCAAAGCTCTCATAGAACATGAATTCTTTGCATCATCTTACCAAAAACTTATTAATAATGGCTCATTTTTTCTTGTTTTCTATTACCATTTGCTCTTAATCATCAAAAAAAAAAAAAGTCTCTTCCTACTGCAACTTGAAATCAGGGGCATACCAGATGCCCCTTATTGAAAAAGGAACACACTAGGTGCCTAGATGAAATTTCTCACTTTGATGTCCTTGGAATCTATTTCATATGCTTGCAGACCACTCCCTCTCCCACCCCCCATAATTTAATCAAAACTGGGGAAAATCCAGAGAATTGCTTTAAAAGCACATCTCTGATTTGAAATGCTAGGTCAGTACAATGTGCCATCAGCATCAGGACCATTATAAAATAAGGCTGTAAAAAAATAAGGAAATAATTTAGAGGGTACAAAACTGGATTTTTAAAATAATAATTGGACTTTAAATAACAATTAGACTTTTAAATAACAACTTAGATACCCAAGAAAACACTGTCACTTCTGTTCTGTTGCCATGTTTTTACATTTTATCTTCAAACAGTCATGAAACAGAACCAGGAGCAAACATATTCTGAGGATGTATGAAAATATCTCAGCAAACAAGTTGGGAATACAAGAACTGCCCCTTTAGGAATCCTCTTACCTGTGGTAGCAAAGGAGTGCAAGTCTCACTCACCCATCAGGTCAATGTCACAGAGAACACAGACAAGCATAAACACAAGGTGAACTTTTCAGTTCATCTATTCTTTTATGTTTTGCATTAAGGTTAATGTTTTAAAGAAAATTGAATAGAAATGTTTTTTTTCTGTACTTTAGATCAGTACTGAGTAATATTTCAATCTGTGTACCTGCTTAACCATAGTCTGAAAGTATCTGTCAGCGTAGCTTTAAACAATGTTTAACAAATATTGCCTTCATGAATCAGGCTCGTAGCCAGAATATTTTATCTACTGCTGACTAAAATTGGATATTTCTGAGGAAGGTACAAACTGGATACTTACAGAATAATATGTTCACAAGACAACTTTCCCTAGGCCCCATTAACATTTCAGCACTTAAAATCTAATCCATTTGTGTTCTGTGCCCCTTTGCCAAGTACCTTTGGCACTTTCATACTTGAGTGTGAGCTAAACCAAAGATACCAGCTACTTTCCAGGTTGTGTTTCCAGTCTCTAAGGAAAAGACCAGGGGGGAAAAAACCTGCAAGAAATGTTTGCAAATAACTCTTTTAGTTTGTTGCACTAGTAACACATCTGCTTGGGGAGCAGCAGCCACCAGACCAAATTAGTCTTTTTTGGCATCCCATCTCTTCTGCCTCCTTTTTGCTGTTGCTTTTTCCCACCTAAGGAAAGTGCCATATCAACCTAACTTAAAAAATTAAATCCCATTATATATTTTTGCCCTTCATGCTGTTCCTGTCTCCTCTTTCTCCATTTGGTTCTGGATATCAACATGACAAAGCAGCAGCTGCATACATTAGCTGAAAACATATCAGTTGTAATTGATCTGAGACATAATAACTATACTAATGTTCTCATTTGCAGTGCTCTCATCAGAGCTTCAGACACAAAAAGACTTTTACAATTTACAGATGAATTCCCTTCAATCTTGGTGTAACTTTCCAAGTGGCTTCTGAGAAGTCAGTCTGTACATTCACTGAGGTGAGCCCTAGTACATAGTAGTAGTCATGTGGGAAGGAGAATCATCAAAACAAAGATAGGAGCAAAATCAACACGGATATCCCATATAGCAAGAATTCTCCTTTCTAATACTACAACTCAGACAAAGCATGATAGCCACAAGTTTTAACAGTCCCAAAATGGAAATTGCTGTTTGTAATCAACTTCTTGCTTACTGATATAAAGCTTTCCAGGCAATTCTTAGGTTTTGATTGTAATCCTGGGCCTACTGCATATGTAAGACACATTAAAGCAATTTTCTTCTAAAATCACTCCAGTGACTTTAATATGTTCTTTGTTTTGTTACATTTGTCATTAAACACAGGTACTGCTCATCCTGTGTGGGCATTTACCTGCTTAAAATATTATAGCTGTAGGCTAATTACCAGGCTACTTCTTTATCACTCAAGTCTGCAGTCATAACACACAGTTGTCATGGCAGAACAAGTCCAAGACATTAAGTGTGATGGTATTATTCGTGTTCATCTCTACCAGGATGCAAATTCCAACCAACAGAAATGCCTGCATTTTGGGGAAATTATGGAGAGTCAGTAGGAAAATCTTCCCTCATGCTCAAGAGTGGCAGCAAAGCCCCTATTTTCTCTATTTTGGAGGACTCCCATCTTTCCCTCTCCTGTGCACATCACAGTCCTACCTGCAGGCACTGATGGGATGGCCAGGGACAGCCCCACTGATGAAGACATTCACTTCAGCAACACTGAATCAGCTCCACTGTCAAAGAAAATGGACCGGGTTCACTCTCAGAAAACCTACACCAGTGCCTAGGCCTCCTTGTCCAGACATGAAAGAGAAGTGCCACAGCTGGTTAAATAATTCTGCTCAGAAGATTAAGTACGTAAGGCGGGCTGTCATGCTTCCCGTTGTCCTGATAGCCATGCACTTTACAAAAGATGCCAAGTGCTATTGCAAACACAGTTTGTACTTCCATGACAGTAAGTGCTTCTCTGTGTCTTTTCATTGCCACAGACCAGTGCTTTTGATCCATCAGCAGTTCTCAGGGCACATTCCCAAGGGAAATTCTTTGAAATGTACCTTCATTTTGATCACTGACCTCAAGCTGGTCCGCACCGCAAGCACTAGTGCAAAGAGCTGCAGTTGCTTTGTGCAAAACTTTATCTGATTACCAGATTTCAAAGAAGCTAAACCAGGCTAATCCACCACATAAAAGAGTCAAACTATTTTTAATGCACGTTTTCTCTTTTAAACCTAACAAGCAACCTAAAATTCAGACCACAGTTTAGCACAGCTTTTTTTTTTTTGTCCCAGAGCCAGTCTGCTGCAGTTTATCACGGAAGATTATGCTGTATTAAGAATATTATTCTGGAGATAATAGAGCATTAGAAATACTTAGGAAAATCAAACATACATACAGATACAAGAAATAAACCTCCAAAAACACATGCATGAAATGAAAATGCAACAGCTTAATCTACTCATAAAAAATTAGCTGTTGTTACTTTATTTTGATACTACTAATATATCTTGAAAGACATCAGGATTTTATATTTTGCTCAAATTAATGACAAACAAAGACTTAATGTAAAGACTAATTCATTCTCTACTACATTTGATACAAGTGTTGCTTCATGGTAAGTTGTGTGAATTTTTTTCACATAACATCTGTAACACTTAAAAAAGAAAATGCTTATAATATATTGGGAGCCCCAGCTGTTGTGGGAATGAAGAAATCCTAATGATATCAGAAAGCAGGAATTATATTTCATTCATCCTTTTTGCCATGGTGAAAAGTCAGTCAACATGATCCAGATGTTTGCTCTGAGTGTTAGAGAATGTCTATGTGGTAATTATTGTGTGAGACACAAGCTTTTTCTTTATAGTGCTGAAATAATTGATTTAACCCAGAAGTAAAGAATTCAGAAATATAGTAGCTCCCTTCCATTATTTTCAGAGTAGAGGACATGTTTTAACATTTTTTCATATTTTGATACTCTAACATGAAGTCTCATGAAATTTTCCAGTGGCCACAAAAACTTAAGGATAATGACATAAGTAAATTATGAAGCATTAGAATGGCAAGTTAGGTTTCCTACCAAGTTGAATGAAATTCTGGTTTTTGGTAATGTTTTTGTAACGTTTGTCACTAAAGTCACAACAATCTTTTGTAATTATTTTCAGTTCTATGTGAGAATCATTCTACTTTTATTTTTTTTTTAATGCAGTGAAAATTGAAGTTTGGAGTGCAAAGCATATTGCAACCACTCTAATTTTTTTAATTTATTTTTGAAATCTGGTGCACTTACTTGCATCAAATCCACTATATCTCATAAATTTCCCAATTCCAGCCCCACAAGTGTTTATGAATAAGAAGGAATAGAGCACCAAAGGAGAAGAGAGCTCTCTCACTACAAGCCCAACACAAGACCACTGAGGTGATGAGCTGTGAAAGCACACTGCTCCTCTAGACCAGCTTAGGCGTTACACCAAACAGAGTCAGAAATTTAAATCAGCCATCAGTACTGACATTTAGGCTGACAGAGCTTTAACACCACTACTCAGAAACATCAGGTGAAGTGACAACTATTCCTGAGTACCAGAAAAGAGAGGAGCAGTAAATAGCTATACTTGTACTTGCATACAAGTTTCCATCGTTACATTTTAGTAGACTGACAGAGTGTATGTTTACAACACATCCCCTTCCTTAATGTTTTACAATACCAGATGTGAGAAAAAAAAAATTAAAAAATCACATTACATTTTCCATTGATTTCCCCAGCTGCTGATCAATGCCTCTGTGACACAGACAACCATCACATTGCACAGCCCATGCAAAGTCAACAGCAGCATAAAAACAATTATACTTGTAAAATTATTGGAGCTCCTGAGGCAGGAGAAAATGCAATATTGCAACAAGCCTGCTTCCTCTTGAACGGGCTTAGGATAAAATGGAACTTAGTCAACTGGAGGAGCCAGACAAAGCTCTTCTACTAAGAGAAGCATCCAGGTAATGCTCTGGCCTTGCCTCTCTCTGCTTTGATCTCCTTGCTGTTACCTTAACATCACAGGCATAAATTAAAAACCTCTTTATCATTATTTTTTATTTAAATGAAAATGGTCACGATAACAACAGAATTATCCCCACCACCCCATCCCAGCTAATAGTGGTCAATTGACCATGATGTTTAGAAAGTCTTCTCAACTCCAGCATGGTGACAATACAGTGCAAATTACTGACACAACCCAGAAGAGTGATGCCAATCTTATATGCAACACCTGACTTCAAGGGCTACACCAGTTGGAAAAAAAAATATGTGAGCCATAAAATGAATAAATTTACAGCTTCAGTTAAGTGAGACTTTATTGAAAAATACTGTTTGCTCCTTGTGCACCCGTATTATGCACCAGATAGCAATTAATCAGAAATGCTGGTCTTTGGATGCTACTTAAGTGAACATGTTTTCATTGGCTGCTAATTTGTAATGCATAATTTATTGCCAAATGCTTCAGAACCAAAAAAAAGCTGCAATTGTGTTTGCTCACATCCAGCTTACAGTATTGGACTTAACCACATTTCTGCAAAGCCAGACACACACCTGGATTCCTCTGGAAAGAGGTAGCATGCAAAGTACAAAACTTAAAAACCACTCAAACTGGTCCTGCTGAAACTTCCCTGAGGTGATCAGGAAACTACAAACTACAGTGAAGCTTTAATCTCCATCACCCACCATATTAATGTATCAGCAATGAAAGGTGCTCTCCTAGGAAGACAGACAATGTCTGACCTCCTTTTTGGTACCAAAAATCTGTAACACTACACTGAAGTTTGACAGGGGGCTGGGTAGGAATGAACCCAAAATACTGACACCACATTCAGAAAGCTGCCTGGAGGTTCACAACTCAGCTAAGATGCAGAACATTTCAGGAAAATATCTATAACATAAATAACATTCAAGCAATAAATTTCCTTAAGAAGCTGGATCTACAATTTCCTTTGCAAAAAAAGTTCTTGAATAAACTTCCAAAAAGGAAAGACAGGCAAAAAAACCACATTAGAGTTAAATACTATTTATTTTTGAGGTGTTCAAGAAAATGTTGAACTGTTCTTGACTAATAATTTCTTTAGAGCTTCTTAGATGAGGAAAACATTGGGTTCAATTTCTTGTTCTTTACATTAAAAAAAAAAATCCAGTGTGTAACATCCTGTGCATATTCATAAGATAAAAAAATGAAGGGACAAAACCCAAAAGAATGCAAACACAACCCAATATGTAAGATTACTTAAATTACTAAATTGCCTATATTATTCTAAACATTTATAATATTTTTATGGTGAATGGAAACAACAAGAACATGCCAGTTGGCTAGAAGAGTCAAATTCCTAAATAAATTATTTATGCAAATACTCTACTTTCAGTTATAGCAGCTAGCATATCAAGACAAACTTCTCTGTCTTGATAAAATACCAATTTTATTTAAGTGTTAAAGTAGCATTGAAGGACGCTGGGTAGCTACAATTGTGTCAATGAATGTACCTGTCCAGTTTTGAAATAATCTCTCTTTACAGACAACAGGAAGAAATATTTCTGAGTAACAATTAATTTTTTTTGGCCATGAAGAAGGCATCTTAAACAGGTAAGAAGAATCACATGCTAAAGTTTTCTCTTTCTTTTCAAAGATTTTTGCAAGAACTTCATGAGAAGCTATGGAGCAGGTACCTAGATCAGGAAACTCCTCTGCCCTGTTTCTGACAAAGCCTCTAGGGTTGGAGTCAGCTCAGCTCTTGGGTGCAAGGTTCAAACCATTATCATTTGGGGAATTTTTTTCCCCAATATGAATACAAGCCATTTCAATGCCACCACAAACACCTTGTATCCTGTTTCTCTCACCAGAAATGGAAAAAATTAAAAAGCTCAAAAAAAGTTTGTTCAGAGCACTTCGCTACAGAATAAGAACTTCCCAGAAAATATGACCCTCTTATATTGTTTCCTCCCTGCTAAAAGATCCATAGTAACCTCCAGTTATTCTGTCACAATAGTTAACCGGATACTTTAGAGAACTGTATGTGTTGCAAAATGTAGATTCTGTTTCAGCACATAAAACCATCTCTAGAATGAAAGAGGTTAGGCACCTACTTATGTTAATGAAATTCCCGAAACGAATATTTACACAAGCGAAGATAAGTCTTCATACAAGTTTAGCTTTGCAGGAGCCTGGGGAAAAAGAGAAGCATGTTTTGTGCCAAACTAAAGACACCACACTGTGTTTTTGTGGAAATCTTTCCCCAGATTCCCCATCTTGACTGCTAATATTGGGCCTACATATCTTGACAGGAGGAGAAGTTTAGGAAAGAAAAGGTGTGATGTTTAGGCTCAAAGTGCAGCAAGTTCCTTTTTCACTTCAATGGAACTGAAATTCAACAGGATTATTCTCATGTCTCGTAAGACATAACCTCTTCTTGAGGTTACTAACAGAGGTCTAAGTCACATTTTCCCTGTTTAGTTTAATTATTCAGCATCTCCTATAGACCAGCAGGCACATGAGAAAGTCAGGGAAGCTACATGGTCACAGTGAGCTGAGTCTTTGTGAATCCGGAGCTGTTATTATATTCAGCATAGTTGTGAAGGTCATGTACCACAGCCTGACAGTTTG